>NC_046636.1:11604971-12204971 GCF_900324485.2 Mastacembelus armatus
CCTTGCAGTGACTATCTAGTAACTACAGAAACTGTCATTTATTTATGTGCCTGCCTGCTCTAGTTTTTTCTGCATGGAAGAATACCTATTGGGGTTGTGAAGTTAGACCAACTTCTTCCAGCGCATGAAGATTTTTTCATATCCTGCACTTAGATTCTGGCACACAGAAGCCTGAGTCATTGCATTGTGTTTGATTTATTGGGCACCTCCTGTGTTCCTTTTTAATCTGTCTACAATTGTGCTGAGTTGAAACCGTGGGAAATCTAACTTAATAGCAACTCATATTGATGCCGCTACTGACACTGAAAAGAGAATGATCCTTTCTGTACAGAAACACCTCCAACACAGCATATGAGTTGTGGGAGGATGAATACACATGTTCACAAACGCAGGTGTACAGTATGTGTGTCATTGCAGGCATACAGCCATATACACAAATGCACACAAAAGGGTGCTGTTTGTTGAGAAACCTGCTTGTTAGTTTTGTTAGCTTTTACTTGTCCAACATTCTGTCAAAACAGACAAAGAGACCAGATATAGTGTGTGTTCCATTTCTGGGAGAAAAAGTGTTTGATGATAGTATTAAACAGACAGCTGAGCAAGGCTGGCACTGCAAAACCCCTATAATACAACTTCCACTGCAGTCAAGGTTTAACTCCAAATACACTCAATGACTCCATGAACACAACACCACCGCTTAGGAAATAAGGCTACACTAAGGTCAGTGAAACTTTATTTTTTTAATCTCACCCTGTATTTCTGAATGTGGATCTGCTCTTGAAGCCTGAATAGCCTTGAATCATGGTCTATGTTTTATGCTACCCCTGAATGAAATATTGATTTTCAAGAGGGCTCATTTCATCACAGCGTACCCGCAACATTACAGTATATTTCAAAATCACAAAAGTACTGTAAAAGCACATGCTCAGCAGTGCTTCACTGAGGGGAGAGTGATCTTTATTTCTGATTTAATAAGATGCCTTCTGTAATATGCAGCACACATGGGGCGTGGTGCATCTTGAGGCATTAATGGATAATTTTCCCCACCAATCAATTCCTTGCGGTATCTGCATAGCTCCTGGTTCCTCCTCCTCCAGTGCTGCGATGCCACTCACTTCAGTGACCTTGTAATACGTCTAAGCTGTGTCAAGGTTCAGAGGCACTCAGTGACAGAGATGGACTGAGCTGTTAATCTCCCTCACAGATCTCCTCAGACACACTCACTCTGTCACCGATACCCCGAAGCAGCAGCCGCCTCTTTTCCTCCTTTCCCTCGTGAACACTGACAGGTGAAAGGACCGGATAAGTTTTATATCTCACTATCTTTGCAGATCAGTCTCTGTGAGGGTGTGCTACTGTATTTGAGTCTGTCAAGGTCACGTTTAGCATTATTCAGCATGAACACGACAAACACTGTTCCCCTTAAAAAGAGTCAGGCTTCATTTAGGCCTCTGCCAGATTCTATTAAATGAATTGTGTATATTTGAAGAGTTTTGAAATATTCAATTCACTCACACTTCAGATTGAATCATAGTGTGCAAAATATTTTTTGTTCGTAGTTGATTTTACTCTGGATTTATTTATTGTACTCGTAAATAAGAGGGAAGCAAAGAAATCCAAAATTTAAAGTTGGCATGAAATAACCCTAAACATCAAAAGAAAAGATGATTGACAAAGCTTAAGAAATAACTGAAATTAAAACAGAAAAAGTGAGAAGAGAGTAATTTTAATACAATTTGTTTATGATGGGATAATACTTCATTTGATTTCTAAAAGTAAGGTCTCTTCAGACATAATGGCATCCATTAAGACACAGAGACAAGCAATGAAGGAAAAGAAATAACAGCTAAACACTGATTGGATTCACTAGCTTTTTAGTCCATTAATGAAGCACTTTAATTTAGCTGCCAGACAACTTTGTCTGTGACCTTCTCTGCTGACCTCCTCCATTATATTGAGCAGTGTTTGAGAAGAGAGGGCGAGAACACCTCTTCAAGGGAAATTAATATTCACAGAGGATGCTGTCCTCCGCTGCACTAATCTGCATGAGATCTGACTTCCTTTCATTAATCAAGACGAGTATGCCCCAGTGCATCAACGTTGTTTACCTTCAGAGTTTGTTGTTTTCCTAGCCTGTTGACTCAAGGCAAACAGCATAAATCACACAATACATGACTTAACTTAACTAGCAACACCAGCTGCCATGGTGTCATTTAGATCTGTAATATTCTTCAGGTTTTAGGGGGTATTTATGTAAGTTGGGTATAATCCATGATTAATATATAATACATGATTAATATATTATTATATGAATTTAGAATTCATGTATTAATAGTACTTACTAAAGCACTTTTAACTTTAATAAGTTCCACAGTGATGCAGGTGGTTATATACCAAAGTCAGTAACAAAATTACCTGTAATTGCACAAATAGCATTACAGGCTCATAGATGAAACATATAGTTAATCTATTTTGCAAATACTACATTACATTGTCATTGTAGTATGTGAATGGATACCTATATATATATATATATATATATATATATATATATATATATATATATATATATATATATATATATATATATAGGCAAATTATTTTAGTTGTTTCCACATCAGCTACTTTCATTGGCTTAGGTTTGCTTTTTAAATCTAAGCTCTCTTAAAACAAGTTGAGTGACTGTTCTTTATTTTATAATGCTAAGGATAAATTCAATAAATCGGAAATGATTTGGAATTACTGCCATTGTGCCAGAATTTGTCAGTTGTTTTAGAAAAATGCCTATTTTAACAATAGATTTTTTAAAGTTAATTAAAAGTAAAATAACTGGAAGGCTAAACAGTGGTTATCAATATTTACACACATTGAAAAAAATGCAATAATCTATTTATGACCATTTGAATAAAGAATATGTAGAGAAGACTCTGTACAGATGAGACAGTGATGTTTAAAGAGAACTCCTGCACCTTTACATTTAAAAGCACAGTGTCACGGTGAGCCGCTTCACCTATACTCAGGAAGAAGTATTCAGCTGCACTTGAAAAAGTCTTTTAAAGCTTGAATGATTTCTATGTATTTTCTTTATACCAGCATCTAGTCTTCCTTTATGGTGTGGTACATTTAGGGTCAATGAAATCTTTTCAGACATGTTTGATCATAGATGAACTGTTATTCTGACAATCAGTGAGTGTTTTGCTGACTTTCTGAAGATACAAGGTTTCAATGTGATAGAAGGGCCAAGTGTTAGGTGTCACTTAGAGTAGCAGTTTTTCTTCATTGACAAATGTAAACCTGTTCTGCATTTCACTTCCTTTTGTAGCAAGCAAGCTCACCAGAGACAATTTAGCCCCAGCAGCAAGCCCTCCTACACAGGGTCATGCACTGATAGATAAAACGAGAATAATATAAAAACCGTATTACGCATTAGTGAACGCTGCATTCTGATGCTTTTTATGTTTGCCCTGTATTATTACATTGAATTTTGTTGGATAGTCTTTCTTTCAGCTTATGTGCTGCAAATTAGCACACTTTTAGAATGTATTTTACGTGAAGAATTTTGATATACCCTTTTTTTCTGTATGACTATGCAGTCAAGTGTAAATAAAAACAAAAGCTGACAATTTCAATTTAATATTTTCTAAATTTGTACATGTAAATTCTGATTTTGTTAGTTTTGTTATTTGTGTGTACTTTTTTTTTTTTTTCAATAATTTTTTTTTTTTTTTTTTAGCATTGGCTGATTAAATTCAGCACTTCTTGCATGCAGCATCTTAAACTGTGACGACTGAAGCTTTATATAGGTTCCCAGGACTGGTTTCATTTTATGTGAAAAGTGTGTCCCACAAACAGTGAACCTATTGCACATTATAGTCATCTTATTAATCCATTACATCACTCAGCCCCTGTGGGGAGTCCGCTTTGAGGTTAATAATTTTAGAAATATGGGCAAAACAGACCCGGATGGAAGGATCATTGAAACACAACACAAATAGTAGAGAAATAGTCCAAGGTAGAGTTTCACCTTTAATAAACTAATAAATTAAGGGCCCCACGTTTTATTACTTCAGAAATGGAATTAAAGTATAAATTCCTCCCTTTTACCTTTTGATATGTTCTCTCATTAAGAAGGGGCTGAAATTGCACCTCCTGCTGCTTGGTGCTCTCTGAGCAATTGTTCTTTTACAGTGTTGTGCTTTCAAGGCAAGAGTGTAATCAAAATCCTGAGCATTGCAATTAGATACAATGGCTTTCCCCATCCCTGTGTGGGCATCTGCCGAACAGAGCACAGAGGGAAAAGGCGGAGTGAATATATTGTGTCTGCATTGAAAGAGGGTGAGTAATCTGGTATGTATTGTGAGTGCACACTCCACAGACCACTGGCTGTGAATAGCCTTTGTTTTGTGAACTGGCTTTAAAGTTCTCCAAGTAATTTGAAATAGTGCTTAAACATGATTATATTCCTGGATTTTCAGTCTTCAAAGAAAGAGAGGAGCAGGGGGTGAAAAATCTGTTTTGATTGACATTTGAAGTCAATGAATACCAGATAGACAAAACAATAACATCAGCCTCAATTTAAAAGATCATATCTAGGCCTTGGAAAATAACTCACATGGTTTAAATCTATGTCCAAATTCACTGACAGACACCCATTGTATAATCTCACAGTACAGAATACTATATTTTAAGTCTAGGTTGCTTTCTTTGTCTTCTACATATTCACTGGACTTGTGTCTTTCAGCATTATATCCTCTATAAATACTGATAAACACAAAACATCATAACAGCCTGACCAGAGAATAAAAAAGCAAGTAAACTGTTTTAATGTCATAAAAAAAAAAACTGCTACCATACTTTTGTTTTTGTTTTTTTTTTCATCCTGTCCTTTAAGTGCTCCTTATTTCCTGGGGTGGAGGTCTGATATGAGATATTTTTAGGATGGGACACATACTAGTTTTACTTATTGTTTCCGTTTCACTTTCTTTCCAAACAGGAAGGATAATCAAACACATGTGTACACTGTGGACAGGAAACAAGGACTAAGGTGGGTGTTGGATTTCAACAGAGCCAACTCCACTTAAAGGAGAAAATTCAGTAGGCACAAAATATTTGAAACTCACATAATTAACCCATGGAGCACATGGGAAACTGAAGCAGTTTGTGTGTAAAACAACCTGGGATGTCTTCCACCATTCTAGACAGTAATCTGGCATTTTGTTTATTATTTTAAAGATTTTAATGTATTTTAAAAGTAAGCATAAATTGGTAGATGCTTAATAATAATAATTAATGCTGCATAATATACTTAATATGAACATTTATGCTAAGTGGTTTATTACTTTGGGAAAGTATTATTATTATTATTATTTATTATAATATTTAATTTTTAGTACCATTTAGGAAAACAGGTTTCCTTACTAATATTCATGCATGTGCAGCAATGTGTTCCAAAGAAACTACATACGCCCTAACTTTTTGCTTTCACACAAATGTGGCTATGCAAGGGGTATGGACCTAGTGGGCAGGGTACTGATGGGTCTGTTGCATTAAGTCATGCACAACCAGGCTAGCTGAGTCTGTGTTATGTATTGTCAGATGAGGACTAATGCAGTAAAGAATTGCTGCTATAAAATCAGGAAATCTCTAATGAACCACTAATGAACATTCAAATAAACAGAACTAGTTCACAGAAGAAACCGACTTTACACAAATTCTGATCAAATTGCTCTGGTTTTGCCTGGCTTATACCCTGGAAATAATCTGAAATCAATTCAGCAGTATTTGGGCTAATGCTTGAGCTTTCACGGTGCTCTCTCTTTCTCTCTAAATTATATATTTTTTGCAGTTTTCTGCACCAAAAACCTTGAGGACAAAGAGTGGGATAAAGGCATCTCTTGGAGTGCTAGGACTTTGGTGTGTAGAGGTATCTTGTCAGTGTAAAAATTCTCATTTGTTTCAACAATAGGAGATACTGCACACAAATACTTTTGATTGAATGCTAGAAAGGGAGCTCTGCAGTGAATAAATCTGCTACAGGTTCTCGCCATTTCTCACATTCTCACTCTGGGCTCTCAGCATCTGGAACTGGTGGTGGAGGGGCTCACGTCAGGTTAGTGAGGGCTGTCTTTGTCAGCTTATTACAGAAAGAGAAAACTTTGTGGTTTTCACTCATATTGCAGCAGCAAGTCCCAAATGCACAGTGAGGTACACCATGGTAACAGAGACACAGACCATTGACTTTTGTTTTCATTTTCTAGTCTGTTACAAAAACATGCTTTTAGCCCATTTTTCTTCCAATATTCAAGGTTTTATGATGTCATGCTGGGAGGGCATCTCTTGAATGTCACTTTGGAGGATCTATATTTTTTATCTGCAGGACACATGGACACATGCATAAATGTTTCATTTTTATAATTAGATGAAATTAGGCAATACATTGGTGCAGGGCATTTTGCATTAGTATGCATTATCAGACATTACATTTGGACATTTTGCAGACAGTCCTGGTTTAGCGTTACCATCTGCATTCTTGCACAAACAGTATATACAGGATTTCCCAGGTTTGTAATATAGGAGGGATATGGAACCAATTCCACCAGACAGTGCCAGTTACTGTGAGCAGGGACACGCTGAGGTGGTCAGATCAGGCCGATGTGAATCAAATAGAATTAAGCTATGATGAGGTGAACCGTGATTGAGTGTTGATCTAAAGCAGCTGGGCACCTTGGACCACGTCCACACTAAACCATGAAATACATTGTAGAATGGTCGCAGACACATATACCCACACCACAATCTCCCACACACATTGGACTGCACATATACATGCCTCACACAGGTAATGGATATATAAACACAGATGCACATACACACATTCAATTAGACACTTGTAAACATACACACATAATTACACAGTGAAACAATATGACAATATACCTGCATGCATTCTAGAATAGGCGCACATGTGTGCAAATGCAGCCACTGATTTACTGTGAGAGGTCTGACGTTGTAGATAGAATTGGTTGCAGATGCAATCTCTCTTCTATGACTGCTGTGTGGCACATTCTTATGGTGTCCCACAGAAACCCCTTTTTCCATTCATGCTCTTGGTAACCTTGCTTCTCTTTAGGATACAGAGCCTAATAAGAGGACGTCATACTCTGAAATGTTTTCCACATGCCTGTCGTATCTTCATTCAGACGTGAAACGGGTCAGGGTAGTGGCTGGGGCAGTGGCCTGCTATGCATTGCATCCTTCATGAACTCTCTTTATTCAAAAGGCATCTTGGCTCATCTAAAGAGGATCACATGGAGACAGCTTCTCAGCTGACCTGGAAAATATAAACCGACAAGGCAAACAAATGGCAATTTTAAATGCTGATTGTGTTAATTAAACATTGTGTCTTGGACTGCAACACAACAGCTAATGAAGACATTTCAGTTAATGAGGAGCACAACCCGATTATGGACATAGATAAGGAGTCTTCTGATCACTTGTCAGTTAGAGTGGTATTTGCACACACACAATCCAACATTGTCATCAGCTCTTTATATCCCCTTGGTGGTTGTTAACACTGATGCTAGTATTGAGATTTATTGTAGCCATGAGTGTCTACTGTTTCCTCTTCAGCTTATCTACATGATCAGGCTTTTATTAGTGGAATGATGCAGTAGTTGTGCAGCCGCTGCAGTTTAACATGTTGGCCCCCTCTGTGGAACAGAAACCCCATTCTTTAGGCTTTTATGGCTAATATAAATGTATGACTTTGTACATCACAGGATGGACAAATGGAAGATAGCAATCGATGCTGCCTGTTTTCCCAAAGGGAAAAAAGTGTTTTATAGAATTTATAGTGGTATCATGAGGGTTGAGGTTTTGTAAAGAATCATATGTTGAAATTTTTTGAGTAACATCTCACCAATTATCTACCTGAAATAATTGAGATAAATTGCCACATTGAGTAAGTAATGCTAAAGAAACCAAAACAAAAAAGGGGGTGTTGAATCATTTTATGCTTGCACATCTCAAAGGGCCACATTATTTTGCAGCCAGACGATGTCTTGAGCCCATTGTTGAGTCCTGAAAATGTTATATTAACAAATGAGAGCAATTCTTTATAGTGCTGTAATGAGCGTATGTTTCAGCAGAGTACTTCAAGCTGAGGAGGGGAAGTCAGCTGTCATCCTTTGTGGACTCTAACTATGGAGGTAAGCAATACAAATGGGCTCTCGCTTATAATGAGATGTTAGCCCAAGTATCACATAGAGCTTTTAATCGTCCGTAACATGCTCTGTGGGAAGATAAAGTGAGATAACAAGCTAAGTGTTGGAGTTCAAAGGATGCCTTGCAGAGAGAATCACACTGTGATGTCGGGTGTATACGTGTTGGCCCTCGCAGATCTGCAGTGTTTATGATGTAAACAGGCAGTGACTAAGCTCTTTAAAATATCAAGATCATAGATATATTCTGACCAATATGTGACATGTCTTGCTTTTAGAAATTAAATTTAGAAGAATATTTGTAAAGTTACTGGGTTAATGTTATTAATATTCATTTTTTCAATTAATATTAATTGTAATATTAATTAATTAATTAATATTGACACTAATTTATGATCCTATCAACACCAGCAGCACTTCTTATAAGAAAATTATAAATTTTCTAAATTATAAAATTGTTATCTCTATTGCTGATTTCAAACATGGTCAAGTTTGCTTCACTTAAAACTACTTTGCCTGTCTTAGTGCAAAATCAAATATTGATACTCTTAAAGTTGTTTTATCAAAGTTAGAAATGCCAGTAGTGACAACACCATTTGAAGTACACCTTAAGGGGAGTTCCGTTTCCTATGCTGTTTCCGCCCCATGTATCGACAATAAATTAATGGACTCCTGTAGCACTCAGCACTCAGCCAGTGAGTGGCACCCCATTGATTTCAAGGTGTACTCTTGCCCATATATGGCTTTCTGAATAACCCTTTAAGGTGCAGGAAGAGTGCTCAGACAGTCCACCGCAAGGATGAAGCTCTGTCTGGATAAATATTTCAACACTTGGACTTTGCTTATTGATTGGGGCAGTAATTTCCACACATGCCACCCCTGGGAGACAGGCACTAATGATGCTGGTTCCACCATGTCCAGCCAAGGCTTTCCCACAAAGACATACTCCCAAGTCCCGGGCCTGTGAATTATGGGATAAAACATTAACAGCTTTAGAAAGTGTTGCACATGTTTCTTTTTTCCCTACCATGAACAAAGTCTGGTGTCTCTTATCAGCAGGCCCCAATGAGGGTAATGGCATCCTTGGTTTGAAGCCAAACTTCCTGGTGGAAGAAGATGTACGAAAGAAAGTTCTCAACAGACTTTGACTTTGAAAATATTTTCTCCACACTTTCTAAAGTGTAAAGTTGTGGTTTGTTAGGTTGAAGAACTCTAGCAATTGTTACAATTATGTCTACTTAAAACACAGCAGGGCTTAAACATTGTAATGGAATATACCTCCTTTTTCTGCAGTAGCAGCCCTGAAACTGCAGAAAGACAACCATGCACCATCTCACATTAGGTAAATTCCTTTATTTCCTGTTGTCTCACAGCCCATGGCATTGCCAGTACTGATGCATTTGCCCAAAGCACTCCAGTGGTTTGTCACTTTTCTTGCCTCTGGCAGAGGAACCACTCTAAATCCCAGTTGTTTGTATGCATGTCTTCGCCTGTGCCCCTTTAAAAGGGAGCTGTATTGGATTTGTGTGTCCCCCATGGGCTCCATAAAGAGTAAAATATCTCATGAAGACACTAGCCGCATGCTGCGAGGATAGCGGTTTAATATATGTTGCTGTGTCTCACATCCTCTAGGGTGATGAGGTGATGAGAGCTAGTTTCCCACCTGTGGGGCGACAGTAACAATTTGTGCTAACGGTAAGGCAAGTCAGCCTGGCATCAGCAGCGGGAGAGCAGAAAGGGGGAGCGCTGCTGTTACTCAGACGTGCTAATTACCTCTCCGGTAAAGTGTACAGTGACTTCCCCCCTCTCCCCTTGGCCTGGCGCCTCACGCCATCAACATAATGAGAACATAACTTTTTATTCTGAATACCTAAATATCTCCTTAAGTGATCGATAATGTGCATCATCATAAATCACGTCTGGGATTGCCTGAAATTATTCCAGAAGTCAATACTGTGCGCCGCAGAAGACTTTTGAGAGCGACTAATGGTGAGATATAGCTGCCTTTGGGGAGATATGAGGGATATTCATGCATATGTATAGCGCAAACTTTCTCACCCCTGAGCAGGAGTGAGACCGGGGTTGGCACTCGACAGGCACTTCTGGGCCTTCTGTGTGGCATTAGGCCCAGCAGGAAAAACAGTGTAACTGGTGTCTGGTGGTGAGCTTGGCCGTGAAAACGCATCATTAATTCTTAACGCAATTAAGCCGGTGTTGAGAAGAGAAATTAAGAGAGATCCTTATTTAGCAGACAGAGAAGTCTTTTTAAAAAGGGCACTAATTCTGTGATTACTCAGATTTAAGGGAAGTTACTTACAAAGAGACCACAAGGGAAGAAAGAGAACTATGTTCATGCTTAACTGGCAAGTCAGAAAAGTTTGTTCTCCCTTGTTTTGCTTTTCTCCCACTTTGATAAGTTTCAGATAGTGAAGGTTGAATACACAAGACATTTTTCTTGTTGCAATTCCTATCTTTTCAAACAACCTGACTGAATGAGCAGTAGAGTTTTGTGTGGCTAATCAAGTAATAAATAGCACCATCTCCGGGATGGTTTTTAAAGGCTTATGGATCACGCTGCTCCTGCTCTGCAGTGGCACCACATGCGATCAGCCACAATATTACTTGTCCCTTAGAGTTGAAATGGGATTACCCCAGAGCCTCGAGTGTGTACCCCTTGAGTGGCAAGTTTAAATTATGAAGAAGGGGCAAAAAGATTTGACACAGCAATAGCTAGATGTAGATGTGATTACCCGAATACAAAAAAAGTGTACATATTTGAGTGTATGTGTGCAAGTAAATCAGTGTGTGTTTCCCAGAATGATCTCACTCAAATTTAAAAATATGTAAATTTCAGGAAAATAATTTAGAAAGATTTCTTATTGTAATTCCATATATGTTAATTTATTTTTTCTAGTTTTTTCTAGTTACTTCTAGCCTTTTTCTAGTTCTCTAGTTTCTAGTCACTTAAATTTATTATAATTTGGTTGTTATTGATCTTTAAGAATAATTATTTTAAAATGGTCAAACAATGAAAACAAGCTCTTTCTGATGAAGTGACTTTTATTTTTATTTAAGATTTCCCAATTAATCTCAGACTGATTCGTCTACAAAAGGGAATGAAAACATGCCACCATATACTTAAAGTTTAAATGTAGTGTATTAATAATAATAATAATTGAAATTTGTATTTTATTTTATTTTGGTTTTTTTTTAGTTATTTATTTTAACAGTTTTTTTTTTTTCATATCTATCTCTGCTGTTTAAATTAGAAAAATCCCCTAAATTGTTAGGACAAGACAGCAGGCTGAACAATGAGCAATTTCTGCTCCTTAGTATGCACATAGTATTGTGATGGACTTGGGAATACAGCTGTGGAGGCACCTGCAGGTTCATTTGCAAGCTAGCATTCAAACTCTCTAAGGAATCATTTCAAATTCCTGATTGGACACCTGTCAGCTCTTCCAATTCACTAGACATTATTAAATTGTAGCTAATGATTGGTAAATTTCAGCCAATCACATGGATTGACAAGAGAACTCCATAAAGAGAAGAATTTGTGTCAGAGCTGCTGTGGAAAAGGCGAAAGCTCAGTAAATTAGTGTCTGTATGGATAATACATTTGATCCTGATTAGTGCATGCAAAATGTCAGCATATTTTGAGAAATGCTGACAACAAGCAGAACATCCTCTAAGAGCAGTCAAAAGTTTTTGTATGTGTAAGTATTTCGTGGGCATAGGAAAAATATTTGTGTGTGCGCGTGTGTGAGCGAGGCTGAGTATGTGGGTTTGTGTTGTGTACGGGGCGTTTGTGAAAGCATGTTCTGTGAGTGTGCACGTCTGTGGACGCAGGCAAGTGTGTGTATGTGTGTGTTTTCCTCCTGTCCCAGAGGGAGGTTGCTGAATAACAGGCCCTTTTTGACAGGCTGGGACACTGAGAGCTGTCAGCCCACTTGCTAGGCCTGGGATGAGTAGTGAGAAAGAGAGAGGGTGAGGAAGTGATAGAGAGAGAGAGAGAGAGAGAGAGAGAGAGAGAGAGAGGGAAAAAGAATGAGAGAGAGAGACAAGGGATTTGGGGGGCTCCATGTGTTTAGACTAATAGGAGGCCAGCGTTCAGCTTCTCCTCCAGCAAGAACAGACAGTTGAAATCTCTGGGCAGTTAGCACAGCGCTGCCTCTCAAAGATTTCCTGTCAGATTATGTCTATAAGAGGGGAAGAGGTTCTCAATAGCAAAGGGAGGAAGAAAGGGAAAGTGAAGGAAAAAAGTCTGCACCTGGAAAAATTGTCTGCCTTCATAACGAATGAGCAGCCTGAATGGAGATCTAAAAGTTTGGCTTGACAAGGCACAGGCACACGCTCTCAGCATTTCACAATTGAAATCAAAAAGGAATAGATAGAGGTGTATGATGCCAAAGCAATTAATAACAAGAACATTATGGTGTTAATGAGATAAGATGTGTTTAACCTTCTGGCCACTGGCACAACTCTGAGTAGACTAATTTCCACTATCCTCACATCTTCATTTGGCAAAAAAAATAAATAAAAAGTATAAACAGAATAACTGAGAGGAGACATTCGAATGTCACAAAGAAAAACAAAATATGAGCATTTCTTGAAACAGTCTACCACTAACATTTTCAATGATTTTTATTGGCCAAGTCTTAAGTCTTATTTTCTGCTTTTTATTCTATTTGTTTATATCTTTATTGCACACACTGGTTATTTGCGTTGGTTTAAATGTCAGATTATAAGAAAGGATTTCTTCATTTTATAAATTGGCATTGCAGTTTGTAATTAAAACTAAAGCAACAGAGTTTTACTAAAATTTGTAATGTTTAGAAAAATATTAGCAGCACAACAAGAAGGTGCATTTAAGTGATCAACACACATGGATTAACAATGGAGGCTAACTTTTGTAAGACAATGAAATGTCTGCTCCTTGCCCATAACCAAGCTTGACTTCTCCATTTACAGTGTTTGTTTATTTGCACATATCAAAACAAATATCTTTGGTTTGTTTATTCTTCATATTAGACTGGTCCCTGCATGAAACATGCATGTAAAATGCTCTCATTTGGTTGCAAAAGATGCTGACAACACTGACCTTAAACCCATTACGAGGCGCTTTTCTGATTTCTAAATATTTAATTGCATCCTGTTATGTAAATGATGCAGGACTCAAATATCAATTATAGCTTACATTGTGTACAACAGCGTTGACGTTTTGTGTGACTCTCAGTTTTTATTATTGATGTATTATGTATACATGGAGATTTGAAAGCTACCGCAACGTAGAACTGCTGAATAACATTACTTAATGCAAGAGTAAAATGTCAACATTACCATACTTTACTAATTGGACACTTTATCTCCAGTTTTAAAATCTGGTGTTTTCACATAATGAATGGTTTGTCAGCAATTGTCATTGCGCTGGTCCGATACTGAATGCAAATGTCAGTGAAGTGTTTCCTTTTTGTCAGAATGAGAAAAAGAGTGTGGCAAGAGCAGGCTGAATTACTTTTGAATGGATGAAGTCAGCTTCATTTGTAGTCAGCTCTCCTCCATAACTACTTGGATAAATATATTTCATCTAATTAGAAATGCCTTCTTCAGAACGTGTGTCACTGGGTATGTAAAGCGACATGAAAACAAAATGTGCAGCATATCAGATAGCTGATGGCAGAGAGATGTGGCTTGCAGATCACAATATTTTAGATTAGGACAAAGTTAATCTGATTTGGAGATTATAGTAAATCAAAATAATAGCGGCTTCTTCCTCACAGTGTCCTTCACCCCTGACCTGGCAACTGTTTGAAATAAAGAACGGTAACATTACAGGTACATTTTTATTTGGATTTTATATAGATCAAACTGTTCAATATTTTTTAATTAATAAAATAATAGTAATTCTAAAGCTAACAAATAGATTATGCTAGTTTTGGGAAACTGTGAGACTAAATGTCTCAAAATTACACTTAACACAGATGGAAACCCAAGCTGCAGCTTCAGTATTACTCCAGCAGGAAGAAATTTTCTATTTGCACATTTTGCCCACAATAATGTGACTTACAGTGATCGGTGACTATCATTTACTTCAATTATTTTCTCTCTACAAAAATGTGGCATGATGACTGCAGCAGAGGAAGTCATAAAAGATAAATGTCCTGAAACAGAAAACAATTAACATACTGACCCATAACATTGACAGCCTTCCCGTCTTGGCACTGACAGGCTCCATTGGCTGTCAAATCCTTAGCTTTCTGTTAGAATGTGTAGGACTGCTGTATCTCTGCTTATTGAATTGTTGAGGGGGGACCTTTGCCTGGGGGTTAATACAACAATTTACTCTGGACTGGATGTGTTGCCATGATTTGTTTGGTGAGCGTTGTCAGCCTGCAGGGTTTGGCTCGCTCTTGCTTCCACGTTAAGTGGGAAGATGTAGTGAGTTCCAGGGGAGCTCCATCATTTACCTCCCACAGTAACTCTTTTTAATAAGTCAATGGAAATGAAAGATGGCTCAATGCATCATGAAATTGTTTCTACACATCACCCTTACTCAGCTTTCATTTCATTGTTTTTTTTTTTTATCCTCATGCCTCATGGCCAAATCCCTGTTTTCTAGCTTTCTAAATATTAAGTGTCAAGTGCACTTAGTCACAAATAAGCTTAGTAAAGTGCTGTATTAATTGAATCATCGTTTTCTCTTTAACACAAACTGACCTATTTAATACCTTAATATTTCTATATTATAATATACATTTTAATATCTATCAAATTTGACTATTACAACTATGAACTGTCTACAAATCTAATATTACTGTGTAAAAAATGATCTTGTTGGAATACAACATGTGGTTTCATTTGCAGCATGATGTTGAGACCATCACATTCATTCATGTTTCCACCCAACACATTTTTGTCCCATTGCAAACCCTATTTCTGCACCTCTTCCATTTTTTTACACCTCAAGTGTCAATAACACTGTGATGACATAGAGTATAATGAGGTTTATATTTAGCTGTTTTCTGTGTTCTGCTTTCCTGAAGTTTGAGTGCAAGCTACTGTCTGTCAAGACAAAGAAGGACCAATTTTTCAAATATACCTGCGCAATACAAATTATTCCTTCCTGGTTTGTTTGGCCAGAGATCATCAACATTCAGCTGTTTTTGGCCAGCCTGTCCTCCCATACTGTACCAATAATGACCAGAGCTGTGAGGCTTCCATTGTGGATTGTGTTTTGCTGAAGAATGTCTCAGTTTGAAAATAGAGAAAAGCTAAGTAGCTGTCCTTTACTTTGGAATTTAAAATGATGTCCAGATAAATATTGCCAGCATCTGCTGGAGTTACATCAAGTATCCTCACCCTCAGTGATGGCATCAGAGAAAGATCATGTTGAAGCAATACAATGTGCTGCTGATCTTGAGAAGCCACAACACAGCTTTTTGCCAAATGGAAGTGGAATCATCTTCCAGGTGGGTATCTTTCAATTTAAGCTTTCTCTTTCATCAGGATAACCACTGTTTCACTGTTGTCCCCTTGAACAGAAGCAGAAAAAGACTGGGGCAAGGAATGTCTGCTGGCAGGTATGATTGTACTCCAACACAATGTTATCATCCGGACACAGTTTTGTCGAACATTTGGAGAAAATCATTTTGCTCAATCTGTCTGCTCGGTGGTGAGGCAGTTGTTGGGAGACTCACCACCTGGTGAGCAGCTTTGAAGTACACTTTGAGGATTAAATTATTCATTCAGGATGGCGACATGTATCCAGCTCGCCTGAGACTAAGGAGAAGATTTTTGCCTCCTGCAGCTCAGCTTTACCGGACAGCAGACCCAGCTTCATCCCACTTCTTGAAAATACTTTTCACAGAATACAGTAATAAAATCGAACATAGTTTCCTGTGGCCAATATGGAGATTATGATGATTATTATTGTGATAAAATAATATTGCAGAGAAAAGTTTTATAACCTGTGACCTTACCAGCTTATGCCTCAGATGTCCTAGTTTATGTCCACCAGGAGGCTATGATTTGAATGAAAATTAAGTAGGATGTCCAGCTCTAAAAATTATTTCAACTATTACTTTTCATGCAGCTACAACACTGTGGAGATAAATCCTAGAATGTAGTGAAGCCACACAGAAAAAGCAATTTACATCTTATCAATAATGTGGATGATTGACAGGAAATTAAAATGGACTTGGACATTGACAACAATTATACTATTACTGAATATGTTTGTTTGTTTGATGGTCTGTCTGTCACTGCTTGTTTATTCAACACTGTGCTTGGTTTGCATATAACTTCAACCAAATAAGTGGCTGTGCAGTATACTGTATGGCCATTTATGTTATGTTGTCAGAATGTTGTCTAAAAATTAACTTTGAAAAAATAATTACTGTATATATTGTTGCTTTATATAAACTATAAACATGTAAATCCTCTTGGTTATTTAATAAATGTGACAAAAAAAATATTGACAAAGAGTCACCTGACTTGTCTAGTGCTGCTGAATTTAGTTTAATTTCAGCTTTCTGAAACCATAAGCATAGCCCTGCATTTTTTAATCAGCAATTTTTATTTTTTTTTACTGTGATTGCAATTTCTTGTGACTGTTTACTGTGGCTCTTTGTTGCCTGATCTTACTTTCTCAGTTATTGTCAATGATGAGAAACAGTATAGAGCTTTCATTAGGTGTACATCTCATCCATTGACATCCCCACTACAAAAAAGCAATGGAAAAAAATTCTTTAAATCAATCAGTTAAAACCAACAATCAATTTTTAATAGACGCTATTGTTTGTTTTTTTTTAGATCCCATTGTATTTTTTTTAATTTTTTTTTTTTATTAGTATTGGCCCTTTGAGTTACGTTAAGAATAGGTTCAACCAAACATTTGAGAAGAATGTTAAAGGAATAGTGGCTTATATGTTTTTATTATATTACAGTACATGTGCAAAGTGACGAATATGAATATCAATATGAAATTCAATTTCAGTTATTAAAAAAATATTTTTTTTTTACTGCTGAAATTTAAATCCATTTTTCTAATTAAATATTGAATGGTACAAACACCATATTAGCTAATTATGACACCATGCTGCATGTTCCTTTGATAGAGTAAATCAAGAACAAATAAACAGTAGGCACAGAATTCAATGTAAATAAGCCCTAATTGTTTCTCAAAAGAGCAGCTCTACATTACATCAACCGGGAAGAAAAGAGAGGGCGGTTACACAATAGTATGACACTCACTATGATGTCTCTGGAAATGAGCAGTGTTCCCTCATTGTGTCAAGATTAACAGTGTAGCCTGTCAGAAAACTAGCTGCAGTTGATGTACAGTATGATTTACATCCCCATTTCTGTGAGGGATTTCTACATTTCAGATCAGGTTTTTCGCTATAATATTAACTGGTACCCAGGAAGAATGCAATGAGCATGCAGTAAGACACTATGATTTTATGTTTTCTGACACAGGGGAGCAAATTATGAGTAGGCCCTCAAGGCCTGCATGCTACAGAAAAGTGTGAACCCTGTGGTTATGTAATAATTGTATAGCATGACTCAATACACCACATGTTTCACTATTGTGAGTTCAAACTGTAGCAGGAAATTTGCCAGCATTACTTGACCATCAGAACAAAGCATCTCCACCTCGTTAGCCTTGGTTGTTCCTGAAACAGGGTTTAGTGCCTACTGACTGGGCTTGTACTCATGGGATGTATTAGGCCGAATATTATAAAATTTGTCATGTCGTTTTTACTTTTCTCTCCTGTCCAGCTTTTGGAACCAGATATTCTCTTGATTCATATGTAAGGCTGAACTGAGATGGTGTCAGCTTGTTCTTTCAAGTGGCTTGTCACATTAACACTCATATTGTGCCTATAGGACTTCTGTTACAGCTACTCAAATTCCACTGAGCTTGACCAGTATCACTGCTGTCATGTTCACAATGCCCCAGCTCTTGTAGATGCCACACTCTCTCAGGTAGCTTAAAGCTACTTCCATGTGGCACACATTTAATTAAGTGCCATATTTAGACATATTTCAAATTGACTTATTGACAATTGACAAAAATTGTAACAGCCCCAGACAGGTCTTAGCGTTTACTAATTAAAATAGACAGTCATAGTTATCTGCTAGCATTTGTGATGATTAATGGGGGCACCCTTAAAATACAGGAGTCAAACACTGATTTTTCTGAATTCAGAGACCATTTTGAATGTCCATCCTCTAATAACATTTACAGTCTGAGATACTTTACATAATATACTATCTTTTTTAGGAGTCCTGCAAAGCCTCCTTGGGTGGGTGGAATAATTCGTCATGTCACGTTTGCTCACAGACCAGTTCAGAAGGATTTATCAGTAATTCAAGTGCTTTCTAAACTGTTTGAGTTACAACCACGAAAGCTGTACTCTCTACCATAATCTTCTTACGTGTTGCCATCTGCACTACAGAAGACTTAATGTTGCTCAAAAGAAGAAGTGTCCAGCGAGACCAATGATCACATTAAATGGGAAATGGGTGCCATTTAACTGGTGAGAAAGAATCGTGAAAGAAAATGTTTCCATATTTCTTGATGTTTTTCTTGATGTTTCTAATACAAAGACTTGGCAAAAATGCAAAAGTATGTGAAAAATACAATGAAACCCCTTTTCTTCAAGGAAGCTCATTTATTTGAGAATGTTTTTTTTTTTATTTTTTTTTTTACTCAGATAAACTCGTATCATAAACAGACTAAAAGTGGTGCATATATAAAAACAAAAAATAAAATAAAATAGAGACTTAATGAATAATAATGAATTTGTTTATTTTGAGGGATTAGGTTTCTACACAGCTACTTGTATTTGTGTAACTGAGATTTTTATCAAATGAAAATATTAGCGTAGTGTACATAATTAAACAAATCATCCTTAAATCATCCTCCTCCCCATGGGACATGCCCGGAACACCCCATGGGACATGCCCGGAACAGATGCCTGAGCCACCTCAGCTGGCGATCGAGAGGAGCCATGGCTCTCCTCCCGGGTGACCGAGCTCCTCACCCTATCTCTAAGGGAGCGCCCATACACCCTGTGAAGGAAGTTCATTTCAGCCGCATGTATCTGAAATCTTGTCCTTTCAGTCATGACCCAAAGCTCATGACCACAGGTGAGAGTAGGAATGTAGATTGACCGGTAAACCTTCTTCACCACAACGGACTGATACACCGACCGCATTGCTGCTGCCGATGCACCGATCCGTATGTCAATCTCACGCTCCATTCTTCTCTCACTTGTGAACAAGACCCCACGATACTTAAACTCCTCCACCTGACTTAGGGTCTCTCCCCTGACCTGGAGATGGCAAGCCACATTTTTCTGGTTGACAACCATGGCCTCGGATTTGGACGTGCCAATTCTCATCCCAGCCGCTTCACACTCAGTTGCAAAATGCCCCAGTGCATGCTGAATTTCCTGGCTCAAGGAAGCCAACAGGACGACATCATCTGCAAAAAGCACCGGTTGCACAGAGACCAGATAGCCCTTAGCAGAGGGCCCCGGACCCCCTACTCCCAGAGCACCACCCACAGGGTGTCACGAGGGATGCGGTCAAATGCCTTCTCCAAATCCACAAAACCCATGTGAACTGGTTGGGCAAACTCCCATGAACCCTTGAGCACCCTGAAGAGGGTATAGAGCTCGTCCAGTATTCCATGACCGGGATGAAAACCGCATTGTTCCTCTTGGATCTGAGGTTCTACCACTGGCCAGATTCTCCTCTTCAGCACCCGGGCATAGACCTTACCAGGGAGGCTGAGGAGTGTGATCCCTCTATAGTTGGAACACACCCTCTGGTCCCTGGACCACCAGTATTGAGGACAATACCCCTGGATTGGCAAACCGATCGCCACGCAATGTTGCAGAGGCGTGTCAACCATGACAGCCCTACAACATCCAGAGACTTGAGATACTCGGGGAGGATCTCATCCACCCCCGGTGCCTTGCCACTGAGAAGCTGCTGAACTATCTCAGACACTTCAGCTTGGGTGATGGGCAGATCAGTCTCCGACTCCTCAGCCTCTGCTTCCTCAATGGTTGGTGGGGTTGAAGAGATCCTGGAAGTATTCCTTCCACCGTCCAATAATATGTCAAGGTCAGCAGCTCCTCACCTCCACTGTATACAGTGCTGGCAGAGCACAGGCTTCCTCCTCCTGAGGCGCCGGACGATTTGCCAGAATTTCCTCAAGGTTGACCGATAGTCCTCCTCCATGGCCTCACCAAACTCCTCCCAGAGTTTTTTCCTCTGCCACTGCTGCAGCATGCAGCACGCTTGGGCTGCTGGTACCCATCAGCTGCATCTTCAGCTTGATGGCATCCCTTACCACTGGTGTCCACCACCGGGTTTGGGATTGCAACAAGCACCAGAGACCTTGCAACCACAGCTCTGGGCAGCTGCGTGGAGGTGGAGGTGGAGAACAAGGTCCATTTGGACTCAATGTCCCCAATCTCTCTCGGGATCTGGTGGGAGTTGAAGACCTCTCTGACAGAGGGTTTGGCCAAACAATCCCAACAGACCCTCACAATATATTTAGGTCTGCCGAGTATGTCCCGCTTCCTCCTCCGCCAGTGGATCCAATTCACCACCAGGTGGTAATCAGTTGACAGCTCTGCCCCTCTCGTCACCCAGGTGTCGAAGACATATGGCCGAAGGTCAGACGACACGACCACAAAGTTGATCATTGACCTCTGGTCTAGGGTGTCCTGGTGCAATGTGCACTGGTGGACACCCTTATGCTCAAACATGGTATTTGTGATAGACAAACTGTGACGAGCACAGAAGTCCAGCAACAGAACACCACTCGGGTTCAGATCAGGGAGGCCATTCCTCCCAATCACACCCCTCCAGGTTTCACTGTTGCTCCCCACATGAGCATTGAAGTCCCCCAGCATAATGATGGAATCCCAGCTTTCACCTTTCAGCACCCTTCCCAGGGACTCCGAAAAGGCCTTGTACTCTGTACTGCTGCTCGGCCCATAGGCTTAAACAACATTAAGAGACGCAGGGGGGCAACCCTCGGTTCCACGGGGAAAACTAAAATGCCTGAGCAGGGGAGCTATAAGCAAGCAAACACCAGCCAGCCGCCTCTCCAGAATAGAAAAGAGTCCAACCCCTCGCAAGGAGGTGGGTTCCAGAGCCCAGGCTGTGCATGGAGGTGAGCCCCATTATCTCTAGTCAGTATCGCTCAACCTCCCACACCAGCTCAGGTCCCCCCCCCAGTGAGGTGATATTCTATGTCCCTAGAGCCAGTTTCAGAGTACAGGTACTCGCTTTCGAGCCCCACCCTGGAACCAGGCTGGGGCTCGAAAGCGAGCACCTAGTGGCCGGGTCTCCCCCCTTGGGGCCCAGCCGGGTAAAGCCCAAAACAAGGACGTGGGGGCCGCCATCCTGTGGGCCCACCACCTGCAGGAGGATCCATAAGGGGCCGGTGCAAACTCCACCAAGGCAAAGCAAGGCAAGGCAAATTTATTTGCATAGCACCATTCATACACTATGCATTTCAAAGTGCTTTACAAGGCATATAATTACATTAAAAGCATTGAGAAAAGCATCTAAAAACAAAGACATTTAACATAAAATAAATTTAAATCAAATAAAGTAAATTAAAATAAGATGTAAAAGCACATTAAGAAAACAAGGATGAACAATTATTTGAAGGCAGCAGTAAACAACAGTGTTTTCAGTCCTGATTTGAATGAGCTGACAGTTTGAGCAAACCTCAGGTGTTCAGGAAGTTTGTTCCACAAGTGAGGAGCATAGTAACTGAATGTCACTTCACTTTGTTTGGTTCTGGTTCTGGGAACACACAGTATATCTGTCCCAGATGACCTGAGGGGTCTGGAAACCTCATAGGGAACTAATACATCTTGAATATATTTTGGTCCACAACCATTTAGTGCTTTATAAACTAGCAATAAAATTTTAAAATCTATCCTTTGACTAACGAGAAGCCAGTGTAGTGATCTAAGAACTGGTGTGATATGGTCCAGTTTCCTGGTGTTTGTAAGGACTCTGGCAGCAGCATTCTGGATTAGCTGCAGCTGCCTGATTGACTTTTTGCTAAGACCTGTAAACAAGCCATTACAATAATCTAACCTACTGAAGATAAATGCATGAACAAGTTTTTCTGCATCTTGTTTAGACAGAAAACCTTTTATTCTAGCAATGTCAGGTGGTAATAGGAAGATTTAGTGATGGATTTTATGTGGTTGTTAAAATTCAGGTCTGGGTCAATGATTACACCAAGGTTTCTGGCTTGTTTTGTAGCTTTCAATGACATGGAGTCAAGGTGAGTAATGATCTTTGACCTTTCATTTTTGGGACCGAAAACTGGAGAAAATTCTGGCACATCCATTCTTTGACTTGATTAATACACTCACATAATGAAATTAGAGGACTATAATCATGAGATGATACTGATATATAAAGTTGGGTGTCATCTGCATAGGTATGGTAGTCAGTGTATTCCATAATCTGAACAAGGCGCAGCATGTAGATATTGAATAAGAGAGGACCAAGAATAGACCCTTGAGGAACCCCACATTTAATTTTTGTTCGCTCAGACTCATAATTACCAAGTGAGACAAAATAGTCTCTATCTTGTAAGTAACATTTTAGCCAATTTAACACTGTGCCAGTAACTCCCGCCCACGTTTCTAGTCTAAATCAACATTATTTCATCAAGAATTAATTATTGCACATTTTGACTGATTTTATCGATTAGTTAACATAAATAAGTGAGGAGTATTACTAGCAGTGCAAACCTGAGTTTCAGATTTCATCCAGTCAGGCGATAATTAAGGTGACAGTTGTGACCGGAAGCTGTAATGAGCCCAGTTAGCTAAAGTAAAATATTTAGAAAAGTGACTGAATGTCTTCGCCAGCAGAAGGGAGGTCACGGAGACAGTTGTATCTGATGTGAGCAGCAAGCGAGGACAATGATTTACATTAAAACATAACAGGTATGGTTGTCTGCAGGCAAAAGGTAAGATAGTACTGACCCCTGAGCGGCTAGCATCGGTCAGATGCATCCAGTCGACCCAGCTCCTGCTTCTACTGATGTGACGGTCCCGAAAGAATGCAGAGATGAACAGACTTCACCAAATAATGTAGTAGCCAGAGGCTGGCTGCTATTTTAACTGGCAGAAAAATATTTCCACTCAGATTTAAAGGCCCAAGCTGATGTGCCAATGACTCCAGCCACAGTGGACACTTACAGCTGTTTCATCGGTAAGTAAATCTTTTTTTTTTAATGTTTTACCGCTGGCAATGTTGTGCTGAAGATTAATTCACACAGAAAACAGTTCTGCTTTTCTACATTTTATCATTCTAGCTGCCTGTGGTGTTGGATATATATGAGACTTGATTTTTTATGTTGATTGTTGATGATGTTTTTTTCATTGTGTAAATTGGTGTTTAGTGACCAAGTGGCCTGGTTAGGCTGTGCCTGTAAACCCAGCTGCTTGCTTCGTTATTTAATGTCCTAGCCAGCATGTTTCAAAGGCATAGCTGTTTTTATGTCCAGTGGTTACAGCCTTGGCTGGAAAACTGATAAAGCAGGCACTGTAATAGCATGTGTTGCAGAGAAAATCTGAGTTTTGATGATATATAATTAATTGACTAAACATTTGGTGCTTTTAACAACATACTGTCAACAGACGTATTTTTGCTGTTGGTAGATTCTAACTTTTCCAGGAATTATTTTCCTTTTGTGCAATAAATGAGTCAATTATTTCCACAAAAGTAGCACAGAGTCTGGTGAGACTTTCTTTGCACCAAATACATCGTTGGTTGAAAATCTTTATTTACTCCATTTTCTGTGCAGTTATCCCTCGGCTGCTCTTATTCTAGTTTGCAGTCTGTAAGCTGGCACAGATTAGTTGACTTATTCATTACAGAATGTGTCTGTTGTCGATTGCAGAGCTTATCCAATGTAATTAATGCAGAGTTTGCGTAACTACCAAAGCAAATACAGTCTTTTAAAGGGTCTCTTCCACCAAGGGATGTATTGGAAAGATATACTTACAATATGTCACAAGCAGCACGTTGCTTAGGATTTGTCTGTTAATGTTTTGTCCATGAACAGATGAAGCCACAGAGGTCTCAGTTTTTATTACATGTCCATGTTACTGCAGCTGCACGTTGGTGCTATCTCAAGAGAAACTGAATAATTCATTTTTTTTTCAGCTATTCAATATTGCAAGAAGTTGAACAATAATGTTAAAATATACAAATTTGTTCATCCTAAGAAACATTAACAAGCATTATCTGTTGCTCGCACTGGGGATGCAATGCTAATGACTTCTATTACTCTGTATGTCTAAACAATGCCATAGTTTCATTCTTTTAAGTTTTGTGCCTCTTTTTAGTTCCTTTTGCCAACCCTAGTTTGATTTTAATCATTGTTGGTTAAAAAATATTATGCTGGTATCTCATTCTCCAGTATGTTTAAATTTGTAGCAAAGAGATTTACTATTACTAAAAGCTTCAATTCTGTGACATGAATTTATAATTCTCCTCTACATTGCTTGTGTGTGTGTTTTAGTGTATGCTTGTGTAGGCCTACATGTGCAATCTCGCTGGAGTGTGCACATTCATGAATACACACATATACATGCACATGAAGCCTCTGCACTGTTTCAGCTCAGTGTTAGTATTGGACATGGGAAATTCCCTGAGGCAAGGATCCACTCTCAACCCAAACAATGAGGTGCAGCTTTTGCTCTCTCGGTGAACGAGGGGAAGCAAGCCCGTTCAGGAGGTCAGCTCTGAGCTGTTGACATTGCTCCCTGGTTGCCTGTAGTTCTGGGCAGAGCCTCATTATCACATGGTCTGCTTGGAAGAGAGTGGGCTTCGTTAGGAAGCAGCTGTCACTGGTGTGAGGGCGAAGGCAAAGGGAAAGAGCAGATAAAGTAGAGCCTACTCTGTGGTCCATCCACAGTGGTGCTCAAGGGCCAGTTGGCTGTGCGCATGTGCAATTCTGGCCAGTCTAAGAGTGTGTGTCCATGCATATGCCATGTTAATACTTCAGGTACTGCAGTAGTTTTATTTTTAGAAGTCTTGTCAGTATTTTGTTTGTGTTATGGACCTACTGTATCTCAGAAAAGGTATTTAACTGACATTTCTGCTTTTTAAAATTATATGTTTATTTTCAAAATATATAGATGGTTTTCAAAATATATAGATAATATATATAAACAAAATGTCTCACTTACATAATGTATCGATACAATATAAAAGACCTTGGATATGAATAAAAATCCAAATCACATGCACATGCCGCACAGGGGTTAGCTGCATTTTGATCTCAAAGGACAAAGTATACAGTCAGAATAAACATACACTTATGTTTCCACTGAGGCTTATGTCTTCAGTTGTATTTGTGGCATAATTGCTTGACTTGAAACTCACTCATTTGTGCCAGATTTCAAAACATCTCATTCAAAGAGAAGTAAGTTATTGAAAGATGCTGAAGCATGAAAGTGAAAAAGAATAATACTAATAAAATGACATATGTGAGGCAAGGGCCAAGGAAGAAAAATAATTACAAAATGCAGAAAGCCATTTTTCAAGCATTATGGGAAATGAGATGAAATGTATAGTGGAGGTCTGCAGCATGTGTCGGGTTTCATGTCTGCCACACTCGATCAGTGACCGGAGCTAATGAGATGCTACGTGCTGCCTGGGACTTGAGCTGGAAAACTGCTGTTCTGGTGCACATCAGAATGTGGGGAATTCCAAAAATCTAGCATCTGGTGAAAAACAGAGCAGCCCTCTGTGGCACAGTGGTCATTAACTTCTGGGATTTACTGAGATACGATACCCTGTTGAGAAAAAGTTTCCACACTGTTGAGAACAGTTCTTACAACTTTACCAATTTTCTACCCAGCGGAAGCAACATGAGTTAGGAAAAGAAGCTGCCAATGCCTATCTATTAGGTCATGTCGATAATGGATATTAAATGATGACATACAGATGTAGTCAAAAACACATGTGCACCACAGTGGAGTGGATTAAAGCACAGAACACCAGGTTGTAGAAAATGTAGGAGTCCTGTGAAGGATTGATGTTTTGTGAGAAAAATTGAGGCATGGTGTATTGATATTCTGGGTTTGAACAGTTTATATGATTATAGCTTCACAAGTGATAGAATAATTTTAAAAAGAATTTGTCAGCATGTGGAGAAAGCAAATTTGATGTGTTCTTGTGTTTATTCAGTTGTGCCTTATACACAGTACTGTGCGTTTTTTAATATATTTTGAAGGCATTTTACCCTGGAGGGCTTAAAGTGCCAATAATAAAGGCACTTTTTTCTTTGCATGAGTGGTCCCACTGGGGATCAGACCCTTAAGTCGAGTACTGTTTGCAGTGTGCGCTGCCTGCTTGTGTATGCAGAACCTAACTGGCATTAACAGTTTTGAGTTAGACATCATGCTCATGACTGAGATGATGGTAGATTACTACTCATTCAGGGCTTCACACAGTGCCGAAAAACAGAGTCCTAACTTGATTACATTTCAACCAACATAATCCCTCAGAAGATAACAACTGGCCCAGGAAGCATTCACCATTATTTTAAATCTGAAAGTCCAGTTGCACAGTCACTGAACTGTTGCTGAAAAATCAATGGGGGTCTTTAATAGCAATTTCCAGGCCCCCTGATGCTATTGATTTCACTCGGCAAACATTTCACTTTGGTCATTATGATCCCAGGCATGCAGCACACTTCCTGGAGATTCTCCTCATAAGGGGATTACAATTGGTCTTCAAATGGCAATGAAGTTATGGCTGCCACATCGACTCTGTCCATCAAGAGCAGGGGGTGGAACTGACCTGTATTTGAGGAAATGAAATACACAAAGAAGTTAACAATCACAGAACATGGTTTAGTGTTTAGCTACTTATCTTTTTGCCCCTAAAAATCATTACCTTATCACTGTGTCAAAACTTGCTGCTAGCTTTAGCCAATCTTCCTTCCCTTTTTCAATCCTTGAAATGGTTCATTAGTTTCCCATGCGTGTCTTGGTTAACTTTATTCTTCAGCATAACAGTATAACATGATGAGAGGAAAAACAGAACACTGGAGACTAATTACAAGTACTCAAACTTAAAAACTCTGGTCAAAGTCTTGTTGTTTCCAACACACAGAAGCAGTGACCTGGGGTCTCATTTAATGTTTCTAAGTATCTATTAATGTTCCTTGAGTTATGCTTAGAGCTAAGGGAGGTACAGGAGCAGGAGCTGATGGATGAGAAACATTAGACGCCCGGCAGGCACTGAGCTCTAATATAATGCAGTCATATGGCTGTTTTTTCTTTGGTATACTTCATTACATTTCTCTTTGGTGGAATATGTTTCTGTTTAAATAATTTATTGTTCCCTTTCTTCCTGGTTTTTTTCACAAATCAATCGGTGGCTGTCTTTCCAAAGATAAGCATCTTATTAATGTTAAATCTTTATCATGCCAGGAGGACCACCAGCACTGCTGCTGAGTCTGCTGAAAATTGACATTTTCTCTAGATGAGGGTATTTATCATTCTATCATTGTCCATGGGAGGCCCCACAGCTGACCATACCCATACAATATTCTGAGAAAGAAGGTGGGCATGCCATGTAGTTTCCATGATTCCAGAATAATACAGGTTGAATGTGAGTTTTTGAAAAGGTGATATGCACAAAATGACCTCCAAATCTCACTCTATTTTGAATGAGTTGGGAGGTGCCTTTCATCCACACTTAAGTACACACAAAGCAATGAGACCAATATTCCTTCTCCAGAGGACAGTGGCTATTGGAAGCATTCACTGCAGCTGACAGTGATAATGGTATACATAACACTGACAGAGCAATGTCATTTTAACCATCAGAATTTGCATTTATATTGGATAATTGGAAGATTAGGACCTTGAATTGCTTTATTCTGTGCAGATGTAATGATGTAGATTTGGATGCATCTCAAAAATAACGTGCAATCAAAGGTTTGTTTGTAAAGCCTAATACTATCTATCAGCAGTGAATGAAAGCCATAGATGGTTCATTTTGACACCCATGATAACATTGATTTCAATATTCTGAGAGGGAAAATGATCAGATTGGTAAAAAGGACAGCAGCCTTCTCAGACAAATTGGTTTAATAACAGAAACCAGTGGTGGCCTTTGAACAGTGCAAAGTATGCCATTTGAGAAGAGAAGCTCTACTGTTGTTACTAATCAAATTCAAACCATATACCAGCACAGTCATTAATTCTGCAATATTTGCCAGCGATTGTCAGTTGCACATGATATTTGATGCAACACACCAAATAAAAAGCTAAGAAATAAGATGTGATATATTACTGATATAAATCTTATAGGGGAAATGCATTTTGAATTACATCACTGTAACTGCATTTGACACACTTCATTTCATCCTCATCTGTCAAGTTCAGCAAGATGATGGTAGATGTGCATGACTTAATGGAGGGGATGTAACAACTTCTAAAGATTGAATGCTAACTGTCACTAACTGACACTAGGTCACTACTTCTGTTGGAGAATCTTTGTGACTGTGACTATGACGCTGTGACCACTTTATCCACAACAGCTACTCTGGTTAGAGAGCAGACAGACACATGGTGGCAGCTTGTCACTTTATAATTGTAGTGGAATAGTCACTGGAGAACAGAACTTGTACATTGGTCATATAAGGCAGGTATGTATTGTATACAGACTGGTGTCTGTAATAATAAAGATACATAATAACGTCAGTTGGGGGTTTTAGGAGCCGCAGTCAGGTTGGAGGCAAATCTGACATTATGGGAACCACCAGTTTTCCTCTCCGCTTCTGGCACTCAGCACAAGTCCACTGGTGTCCTTTAGTAGCCTGCCGCCCCTGCTGAATCCAGTACTGCCGTCTGATTTCGGCATTTCGATTTAGAAGGCCCTGGATGGAGCAGGGGTGAGTCCATGTCCTTAATGAGGAGTTTTGTTACTGAGTGGTGAGGATCAAGGATGATAGGGTGAACATCCCCAGAATAGGGTGGATCTACCGCCTAAGCCGATCCCCAATGCAGATAAGACCTAATGTTGAATCCATCTCAGGAGTCAGTGTAATGAGCTTGCTGCAAGGAGGTACTGATTTGCCCACCTTTAGGCACTTTATTTCCTCGGGAAAGCAGTCTGCCTGACTGGTCTTAAGCAGGAAGATTTCTGCCTCATGGATGTCGGATTGAGCTGGGGCAGTGCTAGCTGCCGCACCATGAAATATCTGCCGCACAATGAAGTATCTGCAGTATCTGCTGGGTGTCATAGACTAAATCTGTCCAGTTCTCAAGCTGCGTGACGTCCAGTATTTGAGGTGCAGTAACTGTTTGTGTGAGAAAACAGAGAATATTTTGCTTGAGCTCAGAGGTGCCTTGGGCTCTGTGGTAACTGTGTGCAACAGCCACTCACTAGCGGGACCCCATAGGAATGGTGGTCCTTGAATCCACCGATTTGGGACAGTCAACTCGGCCAAGGTTTTACCCCGTGTGAGGTCATCCGCTGGATTGCTGGCTGTATCTACATACCGCCAGGTGTGTGTAGCTGTCAGGTCTGGGATCTCAGACACCCTGGTTCCAAGAAAGATCTTAAACCTAGACTCGGATGTAAGCCAGGTCAGGACTGTAGTGGAGTCTGTCCAGAGGAAAGTCTGGCAGATATTTAAAGTGAGTTCTCGATGGATAAGGGAGGACAGTTGAGCTTCTGTCAATGCTGCACATAACTCCAGCCGTGGCATCGACTGTTGTCGCTTTGGGGCCACTCGGGACTTCGCCATGACAAACGACATGTGAACTGTGTCTCCAACCTGTGTGGTTAGGTAGGCTACTGAGCCATACGCCTGCTCAGGGGCATCACAAAAGATATGGAGAGTATACTCTGTCAACTCTGTGGCGATTTTCCAGTAGTGGGATATATGGGTATGGTAATGTTAGCTAATGCAGGGAGTTCTGCCTCCCAGCTGGACCAGACCTCGAGGATTTCAGGAGGGAGGTTTGGGTCGTCCCAGCTCCTCTGTTTTGCCCATAGCTTCTGAATGAGAACCTTTGCTCATGTTGTATAGAGAATGATAATTCCTAGGGGATCATATTGTCGGGCTAATACGTTGTAAATGTGTCGCATAGTGGGAGTCTCCCGTTCTGCTGGTTTAGTTCTATAACCAAGTTGGTCTGTGGGGCAGTGCCATCATAGACCTAAAGCTGGCTCTTGAAAATTGGGGTCTCTTTTAACCAGCCATAGCTCTGTGCTCTCAGACCGGGCAGAGGGAGGCAGATGGGAAATGACTGCCAGAAGGTTGCTCGCCCATTGCCGCATCTCAAATCCTCCTGCAGCTAGGCACCATTTCAGTTTGTCCACGAGTAGTCTGGCTGTCTCAGAGGTTGAAAGGCTCTGTAGGCAGTTATCGACATAAAAGTGTCACTCTATGGACTGCAGGATGTCCTCGTTGCCTTCAACGTGGTCCCTGGCATGCCTTTGCAAGGCAAATATTGCACAACGTGGGCTGCACGTGGCCTGTCCTCCGGTAACACACAGACTTGGTGGAAAATCGCTCTAATGTCTCCACTGAATGCAATGGCATACTGTCTGAAGTGTAGAAGGACACCCAACAGTGACGGTCCAAGAGTTGGGCCTGGGAGGAGCTGCTCGTTTAGGGAGAGACCATTGTAGACAAAAGAGCAGTCAAAAACCAAACGGGCCTTGCCATTATGGTGGACGAGGTGATCTGGGATGAACCATGATTCATTGGAGACAGTTACATCATTTAAGCTGAGCTTGGACACGCATCCTCCGTTGATGAGTTTCTATATCTCTGCCTCATACATTTCCGCTAGGGCTTGGACCCTTAATAGCCGCCACTCTGTGCTGCGGAGCATTGGCATAATGGCTTCGGGCATAGCTCTGAGTAGTGGGGCCCCTTTGACATGGAGCAGTGGTATGGCATACCTGTGTGTTTTGCCAATCTTTACTACTTCTGTGCATGCCTCAAGGGTGTTCACTGCCTCTTGGTCTAAGCAGGACCTTATCGCTAACCGTTCATTCCTATATGGGAGTACATCTAGCTGCCAGAGACGCTCCACCTGTTGGTGCAAGTCATCTGTTACTGGCTTTGGGGCAGTGAAGTAGCACGAAAACTCGGACAATGCATCACCATCAGGGCCCTGGAGTACCTATCCAAGTGCTGTCTGAATGGCAGCAGGACCGCCCTTAGAACCGAATTTGACTGGGCGTTGGGCAGTAATTAACGGGGTGTAATCTGATTAGCAGCAGTGGTTGCACATTACTGAAGTTAGGCAGCGGCAGGCCTCTCAAGTGTCGATAGCGTTTCTGGAGGACTGCCATGGGGTATGATTTGTCTGCCAGTGCTAATTGACTTCTTGTAAAGGCATTTTGGACCAAGTGGCTTTTGGTACGCTGCACCAGGGACGCTACATAGAAATTAACTGACTCGCCAGCATGGTGAGCCACATCCTGGCGGATGGTCTGTAGGGTGAGGAGCTCTGATTTACCTTTGAGGCCCAGGCGTTGCTGCAGCTGCAGCTGGCAGGATAATTGTCCATTCATCTCCATCATCCAGAATTGCATAGGTTTGCAATGACTTCCTACCCTGGCTGACAATGACTGGCACCACCTTTAGGTACACGTTCCCACCCTGCTTGGCGTTGGAGGATATAGTATGGCGCCCTGGTGTGAGAAGATGGATACCATGGAGAACCCTGAGGTGAATTCCTTGGCATTCACTGCATGGCTTCCTTAGAGTGCAGGACTCTGGTTGATTGTTGGTCCGATCACAGTTACGCCTTTGCCCTTTTCTAACCATTTTCGGATCTCTTCCGTCGAGCGCTGGGTTATGTCTGGACATTGTGACATATCTTGGATTTATGCGGCCCGTGTTTAGACTGGAGAACATCTTGAGGTTGGCTGTTATCAGCTTTAGGTTTGTTGGAACCATGATAGACTGAGATAGGCTGATGGCGAGGTTTGAAGGCGGGGACTTCTCTCTTCCTTGGGGAGTTGTGACGCTTCAGACTGATGATGTTGTGCCATCTTTGTAGACAGTCGTTGAGCTTCAGCCTTCACCTTAAGCCAGTCAGCAAGATCTTGAAGGTTGTATGGGTTAAAACTGTAAGTACTGAGTCTGCCCTGTGACTGGAGATGCTCCACGAAGCCATCTCTCAGTGACTTTGGTAGTTTGCTCAGTAAACGATCAACATGACCAGTTGACATTAAATCAGATCCATTGGATCCTTCCAGAGACAACAGCATTCCTACTAACAGTTCGACGCTAAGGGCAAAGCTCTGAAAGGCTTTGGAGTCTCCAGGTTTGTGGTCAGGAGAGTTCATGATGGCAGCAATCTCACTTTGTACAAGTTGGTGCAGTTGCCTGTATTGTCGCTGGAGAGCTTGCATAGCGGCAGTGTAAGGCTGTACATAATGCCAGCAGGATTGAGCAATTAACTTAGCCTCGTCCAAAACTAAGTGTTCGATGAGTACTTGTAGTGCTCAGAGAGCTCGATGTGGGGGCTGAGTAGGTGGTCTAGTGCCATTTTCAGATCAGCAAACTCTCTCTCACTGTCATGGACCAATTTGGGTAGTTCAGGCACTGGGACAGGCTGCCTGGACGCATGGAGAGTGTAAGGCAGGTGTGGTGAGGTGTACTGTGGTTGATGGCCATTCTGTGGATATGAGGCTGGACCGGGTGTTTGAGGCAACGAGTGACAGGCTTGTGATGTTGATGGAGGAACCTGAGGCTGGTAATGCTGTGGTAGTGGTTGACTCGACTGATAGATCGGCTGTTAATACACCGGTTGTGTAATAATGACTGGTTGGGCCCAGGGGTCTGTCGGTGGTATAACAGCTAGTATGGATGGAGATTGATAGATAAACTGTTGAGGCTCAGGATTAGTTGCAGCTGTTAGCTGGTGTGCAGAGAATGACCCAGTTACAGTCAGGGTTTGACAGGTTAAGGAAGCTTGAGCGAGCTGGTGAATTGGGTAGATAGGGGTTCCTGTGGTAAGCTGTCTAGCGTTGCAAGATCGAGTCTGTCCAGGTATCACTAGTCCACCATACCTAACATCTGCTAATGATGGCTCAGGCTGGATTATTTGGCAGATACACTGATGCTAGTGGTCTTTGTTGAGTTGCATAAACTCCTGCTTACATTGCTGGAACGCCTGATCGTGACCCTATTAGGCTTGTTGGTGTGAGCATTGGCGGTTTGGAGGCGGTTCCAGGCTGCGATGCAGATGTCAGTGTTGTCTGTAGAGACTGAGTCAAGGTTTCGCTTAGCCCTGATCCATAGCCTGATAAACCAGATGTCATCGGTTTATGCTGTAACGCCATGTTTGTAGTGTGCACTGGTGAGGTCAAGGATAGCGTAACTTGAGCCTGGTTAAGCAAGTCAGGACGTAAGGTTGACTGCTGTTGGTAAGGGGTGCTACTAACTATTTGAGAGTTTGCCCAGGGTGAGTGATTTGAACTGAGGCCTAGATTCAGGTGAGCTGAAGGCAGCGGTAGTGGGAAACTAGGTTCACTTATGCTGAAGCTGTTGTCTGAGAGCTGACTGTGGGTGTCAGTTTTGCTGGGAGCTGGTGACTGAGGTCCTTCATACACCTTCAAAAGGTTAAGCAGTTATTAGCATGTGATACTGTGTCCCATTCGATCACCTTATCAACTGCCTGAGTGGATGAGAGACAGGCTGGAGACACGAGCGTAATGCATGGCTGGACACCTCTAGCAGCGGACTCAGTCTGCTGACTAAATGACTGCAGCTGTTGTACACTGGCACCTTTGCTGGCATCTCTAAAGGGGGCAGTATATAGCATAAGGGACTGTGGTAGGCTAATCTGATAGTTTTGCAGGTGCACTGGAAGATCTCGTATATGTCTTCCATATTGTGTTCTACGTCCAGGCATTGTTGTTATTGTCTTCATGTACATGATGCTGTTATGGGTGAAGTATCCAGCTCGAAGGACCAAAATGTTGGAGAATCTTTGTGACTGTAATGAATATGACGCTGTGACCACTTTATCCACAACAGCTACTCTGGTTAGAGAGCAGACGGACACAGGGTGGCAGCTTGTCACTTTATAATTGTAGTGGAATAGTAACTGGGAAACAGAAATTGTAAATTGGTCGTATAAGGTATGTATTGTATACAGACTGGTATATGTAATAATAAAGATACATAACGTCAGTACAAACACAGGACTACTAATTAATTACTTAACTGACACTCGGTAATACACCTGAATGTGGAACAATTTAGCCATGAGTAAAATAGCATTAGCTTAACTAGCGCCATATTTACGGCTAATATTTTAATACACATAACGTTACTGCTACCCAGCAAGCATACAGAAAGGAAACAAACATTTTCTCCATTTATACATGTCACTAGCAGCTTACTTCTTCACAAACGCAATCTCTATAACTGAAGGAGGAATTTACACAGTCGCCTCACTGAATGTTCCCACTCGTTCTCCCATGGTCTTTAGGACCCCTAGCTGTCTGACAGAATGTCTGAGTAGTCCATGGTCCTCGATGGATAATTATCAAACAATGCCTGACTAAATCAACGAAGTTATATTAATAATTATAACAGTAGCAGTAAGGAATTTACAACTTCTTTGTTTTATTGTATGTTATTTTCAGTGAGGATGATAGTAGTCATTTACTCCATTTGTGGACAATAAAGTTGTGACTGCAAAGGGAGTTAACATGACCTCACTTAATATAGTGTAGTGTTGGCTCTCTCCCTTCAGTTGAGATTAGGGTAATATAAAAATATTCTCCTTTATTTTCTGTAATTTTATATCATGACATGCTGTAGACCATTATGATACAAGAAAATTAATTGGTGCACAGTGAAATGAGTCTCCTTTTGTCTAATCCAGCAAATCAAATAGCCAAAGAACTAAATCATTTCCGGTTATGTTAAGTTATTTACCCTTATTAGTCCCACAATGGGGAAATTGCATTACACACACAGCAGTGAATACACACCGTGAACACACACCCGGAGCAGTGGGCAGCCATTGCTGCAGCGCCTGGGGAGCAGTTGGGGGCTCGGTGCCTTGCTCAAGGGTCTCACCTCAGTTGTGGTATTGAAGGTGGAGAGACCGCTGAGTGAATAGCCAGCATTGATGTTGCAGCATTGATGTTGCTTACTTTAGGTTTGTTCATGTCACGCCCTCGTTGAAGAAGTTAGAGTCTGTTGTCACCCGAGTGGTGAGGTTAGCTTGTACACCGAGCGGTGGAGTAAATGTTTTCTGCCTGTCCATGCTGAGGGGCGGATATTTTCTATGTGCCTGAGCCCTGGTGTGCAGGCGAAAATAAACTGTTGTCCTGCACGTTGGTCCTACGCCTCTCACACCTTCACCCACATCACATCATAACAACTGCCCACCTGTAGTCACAGCAAACAACAGAATAATCACAAGTGACACTTGTTTGATGTTTCATCTGCTGCTAAAAAGTCCAACTGTTAGATTCTTTCTTTTACATGGATGTGGTTCTTCAGTTAGAGTTACTGTGCTCTAATACATAGAACTGATGTGCTTCAACACGCTTCTATGGCTCCTGTGAACATTAATTTGCTGTGATAAAACTGTCTTATTGCATAATCCATATCGCCTTACCCAGTAGCCATGCACATCATCATGACAGTGCATGTGTAAGTGGGTTGAAAAGATTTAGTTTTTCTCTCACTGACATACAGAATCATATTATGGACCCCTGATATAAGATTTCATTAGCATTGCACTCATTTAACCCTGCATACAGATGTGAGTGAACTTGTTTATGTCTGTCTGCTGTATCACTCATTGAAGCACAGCAATTCATGCCAGCAGTAAAACTTTATTATATACTATTAATTGATTATAATAAAAAACTAGACCCAGCTATTTGCCTACACATAGATCACATGCTCAACATCTGGCCTTCATTGGCCTAATTACTGCAAGTAATGAGATGCTAATTTCAACACTCATATTGCATGCATGAGCGGCTAGATTCATGTGAAACAGAACTTTATGACAAAACTAATAAATAAAACATCTGACTGGTGGTAAACTTTAAGCAACTGAGGGAAAGAAAACAAAATGGGGAGGAACATGGGGCTTGATGATTAACAGTTCTTTTACATAATCACGCCTGAGCCTGAAGGATGGTTTCTTTTGCTCTGCTGTTTACTGGTTTATGAGGAGAGTGACGGGCCATTTCATTAGCTCAGCAGTAATTAATGCACAAAATTAAGGAGCCTTTGATCAATCGTAGGGGCCAGTGTTGTCGGAGCTTTCATTATTTAACTATGAAATCCACACTGAAGTAGTAAAACACTGAAATGCCAGAAAGTTAGTGTCAGTATACTAGCATAAGATACAGTAAAACCAAAATCCCTATCAGATCTTGGGTAACTGTTGCACTCTTGGGCTTCTGTGTCACAATAATGCTCATTGTACAGTGGTTAAGACTGAGATCTCTGTCCTGGGAAATAAAGTAGCTCAGTTGCCTGTGTAAAAATTGGCTCTGATATCTACCCCTAGCAAGGTCCAAGTCTCCCCAGTCTGCATAAAGAATAGGTCTTTAGGGGGCAGTTCCTTACAGCAAGATAAATGAGTTAACCAGTGAACTGTTATTCGTCAACACATATATTAACACTTCTGGCCTTGCTAGGTTCCCATACCTCTTGATAAGGCATTGGTAGACATTCATTATTTGTAATTGCCATTCATTTATACTAAAGATATAAAAATACAAAGAGTTCCTCTGACTGATCTCAAGGCAGTCCCATAAACACCGTCCTCCGAACATCTGATTTTATGTCTAAGAGAGGAAGTACCCTACCTAATTTAAATAATTTTTGTATTGTTCATTTGATTCAAATGAGAATATAACAAATGATTTGTATAAAAGGACTTTACCGCAGTTGAAGGATAACGATTGAAGTATTTGATATACGGTCTACAGCTCAAATACATTTACACGATAGAGATGATATGAAACTGGGAAAACAATAATGCAGATTTGAGCGATTAATCATTTTCAAATCTAAATCACAATTTGAAAAATGCAATTAGCAAAGTAAAACTGTAGGCTACTTATATAGCACATCTGACCTATGATTCATTCTGTTGTTGTGTGAGTCTTGCTTGCCCACAAGTGCTACATGCATCCTCTTACAGTCTTGCTCACCAATTAGAAGGGACCCCAGGCATCTGTGCACACTCTTCAGCAACAGGTGAATGCTCCTTGACATGTGTTATATCTATTACACGGTGAATACTACATATTAGCTTTAACAACTTTGAAACAAAATCTGGCAGAAAAATTGCAATTAGATTTTTCCCAAAAATCATGTAGCCCAGACAGAGATACACACACACACACACACACACACAAAAAATCATCATCACAACTTTTCATGTCATTGCAATCACAGCTTTTGTGGTGAAGAAGAGCTATTTTCATCTGTAACTAGCTGAGCCATGTACTGTACTGTAAAGGTGAACTTATATATTTTATTGTATTATATTTTCCTATGTACAGTGGGTACGGAAAGTATTCAGACCCCTTTAAATTTTTCACTCTGTGTCATTGCAGCCATTTGCCAAAATCAAAAAAGTTCATTTTATTTCTCATTAATGTACACTCAGCACCCCATCTTGACAGAAAAAAACAGAAATGTTGAAATTTCTGCAAATTTATTAAAAAAGAAAAACTGAAATATCACATGGTCATAAGTATTCAGACCCTTTGCAGTGACACTCATATTTAACTCACATGCTGTCCATTTCTTCTGATCCTCCTTGAGATGGTTCTGCTCCTTCATCGGAGTCCAGCTGTGTTTAATTAAACTGATTGGACTTGATTAGGAAAGGCACACACCTGTCTATATAAGACCTTACTGCTCACAGTGCATGTCAGAGCAAATGAGAATCATGAGGTCGAAGGAAAACTGCCCAAGGAGCTCAGAGACAGAATTGTGGCAAGGCACAGATCTGGCCAAGGTTACAAAAGAAATTCTGCAGCACTCAAGGTTCCTAAGAGCACAGTGGCCTCCATAATCCTCAAATGGAAAAAGTTTGGGACGACCAGAACTCTTCCTAGACCTGGCCATCCAGCCAAACTGAGCAATCGTGGGAGAAGAGCCTTGGTGAGAGAGGTAAAGAAGAACCCAAAGATCACTGTGGCTGAGCTCCAGAGATGCAGTAGGGAGATGGGAGAAAGTTCCACAAAGTCAACTATCACTGCAGCCCTCCACCAGTCGGGGCTTTATGGCAGAGTGGCCCGACGGAAGCCTCTCCTCAGTGCAAGACACATGAAAGCCTGCATAGAGTTTGCCAAAAGACACATGAAGGACTCCCAGACTATGAGAAATAAGATTCTCTGGTCTGATGAGACCAAGATTGAACTTTTTGGCGTTAATTCTAAGCGGTATGTGTGGAGAAAACCAGGCACTGCTCATCACCTGCCCAATACAATCCCTACAGTGAAACATGGTGGTGGGAGCATCATGTTGTGGGGGTGTTTTTCAGCTGCAGGGACAGGACGACTGGTTGCAATTGAAGGAAAGATGAATGTGGCCAAGTACAGAGATATCCTGGAAGAAAACCTCTTCCAGAGTGCTCAGGACCTCAGACTGAGCCGAAGGTTCACCTTTCAACAGGACAATGACCCTAAGCACACAGCTAAAATAACAAAGGAGGGGCTTTGGAACAACTCTGTGACCGTTCTTGACTGGCCCAGCCAGAGCCCTGACCTAAACCCAATTGAGCTTCTCTGGAGAGACCTGAAAATGACTGTCCACCAACGTTCACCATCCAACCTGACAGAACTGGAGAGGATCTGCAAGGAAGAATGGCAGAGGATCCCCAAATCCAGGTGTGAAAAACTTGTTGCATCATTCCCAAGACGACTCATGGCTGTACTAGCTCAAAAGGGTGCTTCTACTCAATACTGAGCACAGGGTCTGAATACTTATGACCATGTGATATTTCAGTTTTTCTTTTTTAATAAATTTGCAAAAATTTCTACATTTCTGGTTTTTTCTGTCAAGATGGGGTGCTGAGTGTACATTAATGAGAAATAAAATGAACTTTTTTGATTTTGGCAAATGGCTGCAATGACACAGAGTGAAAAATTTAAAGGGGTCTGAATACTTTCCGTACCCACTGTAGAGACCTCATAGTACCATATTATCCCAATGGAGCACTTCGCTCTCAGAGTGCAGGTCTACTTGTGGTTCCCAGAGTTTCCAAAAGCAGAATGGGAAGCAGAGCCTTTAGCTATGAAGCTCCTCTCCTGTGGAACCAGCTCCCAGACACTCTCTGTACTTTAAAGGCTAGACTTAAAACCTTCCTCTTTAACAAAGCGTATAGTTAGGGCTGGCTTCAGGTAACCCTGAACCATCCCTTAGTTATGCTGCTATAGGCCTAGACTGCCCGAGGACCATCTGTGCACTGAGCTCCCCTACCCCTCCCCTCCCTTTGATTCCCCTCTCTTCCTCTCCTCCCCCCTCACATGTATATTCCACCATTGAATGTCACTAACCTCTCCCCTCTCTCTAGTTTGTGCTCTCTCCCTCTCTCTGTTCTCTCTCTGTACCTTCTGCAGGTGCCCCCAGTCCTGGAGCTGTATATCGCTGATGTGCAGTTACTGGCCCCACCAACCTGCAGTGTCTATTTGTTGTTTGTTGCTGTTCTTTTCTCTCTCCTCTATCCACTCACCCCAACCGGTCGAGGCAGATGGCCGTCCAAATTGAGCCCGGTTCTGCTGGAGGTTTTTTCTTCCGTTAAAGGGAGTTTTCCCTCTCCACTGTCGCCAAGTGCTTGCTCATAAGGGATTTGTTGGGTTTTTTTGTTTTTGTAAAGTGCCTTGAGATGATTTGTATTGTGATTTGGCGCTATACAAATAAAATTGAATTGAATTGAGTGAATAAAGTTGTAAATAATTAACTGATTTAATTTAACTGAACTAAGTTAAAAATGAACTGTTCAAAGTTGACACTTTTCCAGCAGTGATGTCATTGCTGCAGCTGCACAAGAGGGGGAAATACAGGATAGGTTGCAGGACAACAGCCAACATTTCTTCCTTTGTGTTTTTGCCAGCATTTAAAGAATTTAAAACCACATAATTAAATATCAGACTTAAAGTATGTTCATCTTTCTAAGGTACATAATCTTATGACTTTCATAGTGGTGGTCATTCAAGTGTCATTTTTCTTTGTCTTTTTCTACAGTTTGCACTGACTAAGACAGAAAACCAAGCTTTCTCCAAATGAGCTCAGATGGGTGTGGGCCCCCAGATAGTCATCAGTACAAAGATCCATTTTTCCCACTTAATTCTACTGGTATGGAGCCTAGCTGATAGCTTCAGCTTTATATGATCATAGAAAATTGCACTGACTACATTCTGTAAATAAAGTGAATCCTTTTTTGAGTGTAATGCTTATTCTTGATTAATGCATTAAGTGCAATGGACTGGTTCTTCTGAATGTGGAGAAAAATTTACGTCTCTTTATGAACAGCTATAAAGTTGTTGTTTTTTTTTAAATCAAAGTAGTCTTCCCTGGGGTGCTATAGTCTTTGGTACTTGATCTGCCTCTCTGCTGAGAGAAGGGATTTGAATTGATGTGATTAATGTAAAACAAGGCCAACTGTCAGATGTAAGCCAGTCCCTGGTAGTGCTCTTTTGCACCCTCCATTTCCAAAGAATAATGATGCATAGCCATCCCACTTAAGCCCGGTCTAGTCAGTCTCATGCCAACATACAGAAAAGGTGTCAGTTTCAGTGAAGAAAATTATGCAGTCCACTAGTTCCTGTCTAGTGTTGAATCTCAGTTGCAAGACACTTTCCCAGAAGAGGAGATGACATGTTTATGAGTTATTCCCTTGATGGGACTTACACCTAGAAAAAGACTTGTCCTCTTCCCTGACTGGGCCACTGAGGAGAAGTCTGTTGTGAATAACAGAATTAAAAACGTTATAAAAATGATCTCTAAACAACTACGTTTGATTAGTAGTCATGCAGAACAGATAATTTAACCTTAAGGAACAGTAATCATTATAATATATATACATTATAATTCATAGACTTGAATTAAGTTTAAGCATTTGATCACTTTGAATCACTTATCTACTGTATGGGTTGTACAATAATGACAGATGGATGAAGAATATTTGAAATGAATCATACCATGCTGGTTATTTTAGAAACAGGCATACGATATGAATGTTGTGTTTTGAAAACCTGCAGATGATGGAGTGTGAATGTTTGTCACATGAATGAGAAAAACCCAACCCCTAGGGCTATTTTTTAAAAATTTGATTGTTTTTGTTAGCAAGCTACTATCTTTGACATTATCCTGTTTCCTTCACAAGTGGCCACCAGCTGAATATTTTATTCACTTTTTAAAAAGTAAAATTCATTATCAGTTATTAGCCATATTAAGATCTCTGCTCACAAAAAAAGATATCATGTGGAAATACTGAGCAATGAGAGTGAGCAAACAATGTGTTATCCATAAACTGGCATAAAGCATCTTAGAAGGAAAGTCTTTGTATCTTCTACAGTCTCACATGAATAAGCATAGCTTTTGAAAAGAAGAGGAAAATAACCTGTAATAATTTGTCCCTCCAGTCGTGTCGAGATACTGCTGTGGTGTTCCTCTATTTGTCACTGTCAGCCTCCAGACTGAGGATATGAGAAGGCGGCAGAAAGAATGGGAGTGTTGGTGAGAGCAAGGGCAGTGTGAAGAAAACGCTGAAGTATGTGATTAAGAATAATGAGTAAAAAATTGCATAAAGCCTTCTCCCAAATCACATATCAACTCCACGCCTGGCATTATCCCTGAAGCATCTCATCAGTCCCCATCGTTCTGCAAAGCAAGTACACGTGCGCCCACCCACACACATACGTACACAACCGTAGCAGTCCATTAGCAGCTACCACATGAGCCAACATCTTTCTTGTTTTGTATTTCTCCATCTATTTGTGTATTCTTTCCGTGGGTCTGTATTGTCTTTAGTAGTGAAAGCAATGACAGGAACAAGACCTGTCAAGTTTTGTATCAATACGGTGACCTTCGTCCCTGCTGCTGTTCCAACACTCCGGCAAACACAGCGAGGCCTGCCCGTTATCTCCAAACCACTGTTTGGAGAGGCATCTCTATCAGAACAGTGGGAAATGATCTAATGCATATCAATTGGCAGAGTTTGATTTTTATTTGTTCTGCATTTGCTCTGTCTTGCTATGGTACACAGAAATGACAGTAGAGTGCACTGTATAAACTCTCAAACCACTTGATTTTTGTTGGACTTTAGTAGAGAAATTCAATCTGTAAGTGTTGAGTATACGTATGAGTAATTTCTCATTTTATCTCTGGCTTTTCCCTTTGTCAGACACTATATTAAATGTACAGCTAAGAGTTGAATGTACCATTCACCCCCACCAACTTCCAACATTGTTTTTGTTTGGGGTTGTTGGTGCTATTTAAGCAGAGATTAATCATTTTTTCTTTTTTTTTTAAATTCCAAAACACCTCATGGACTTGACCTGTTAGTAGAATGGCTTGTCAAGTTCTCATTTGCCAACATGTCCATCAGACAAAAAAAACCCCCAGAAAAATATGTGGGTGTTGCATTGAAATCTCACCACCTGTCCAAGATTCTTTTGATGTTTTCATCAGTAGTTGGTTATATTGGTTGGTTAAATATATTGTTCTGTTAAATGTTCCTTGTTCACTAGTTGTTCCCGCTTGCTGCTAATTCATGCTGGGCAGGTAGCATACAACTTGTGTGTCTCAGTTTCTAGGGTGAAAACAGTTTTTCATGGTCATATTTATCTAGTTAACCCCTTTAAACTCATGGGAGCACCACTGATCTCATTTGGATATCTATTTTTGAATGCCTGTAGAATTGCAACCAAATAAGACATAAAATTCTCGTTTCTTTTTTTATTTTTGTGTTTTATTGTACTTTTTTTTTTAGCATTTTATGTAGTTAGTATGCAATCTATGTAGTTAGTACATATCCATAAAATTGGGGGTATAAAGGTTGTATTGATGTATAGCATATTTAGATGCTCCAAAATATGGCACTACAGCATGTAAAAATGTAAAGATATGCTCTGGCAGACTTGTTCAATGGTAGGTCATAAAGGGAGATGGGCCTTCAAATGGCAGAAGCAAGATTTGTGCTGAATCTCCTTTCTGCAATATCAGATTTATCTGACTAGATTTATCTTTAGATTTTTGATCTACATTTCTGTTAAGAGAGCACTATGCTGACACCATAAATCTTGGCATTAGTGTTGAACATGTATTCTGTGCAACAAGTGAGTGAAATTAAGTAATATTCTGAATTAACATGCTATCTTTAATGCACTCTGTCTGAACTGTCAGATTAAAATAGGAATGTGTTTGGAGCCATCGCACAGCCAACTTAAGACACACTTGTAACTACTCTTGTATAGACAAGCCATTAAACCTCAAAAGCAAGCATGTCCATGTCCATTAAATCCCCAGGGCCATTTTCTCTAAGTAGTTATTTTACATACCTTTTAGACAGATCAATTAATAAAATTGTGCTACAAAACTATTTAGGCAGGAATGACCACTTGTAAATTAAACTGTAATGTTTTTCACAAGCATTGGCTAATAGCATTGTGTTGTAGGTAAATGAACCAACAGATTATAATAACCTGTATGGCCCAAGATTGTTAAATGATGCATAACTAAAGTCATGAATTACTGGTCTTATTGTGTAGACTTAGACGTCATCTCTGTTAATCTTAGGTACAATAACCACATGAAGAAGAATAAGTAATTTATGCTGATCAAAAAATGAAAAATAACAGTATGATCATCAATAATTTAAAAGCAAAAACAAGCATATAATTAATGTGCAACTAGTGAGTCACAGAGCTGAAACCACGACAAAGATGAACACAAAACCTATTTAGTGCCTCATTTATGCTATTTATTGATTTTTTTTTTTTTTTGGTCCTACTCTGTGCTGTAGGCATTTGTTAACAATTCGTTGTCTAATTCACAGCTAGCCTTCTGCTGTCAAGTCACCGGCCATATTGTTCACAAAGTCAAGTCACATCATTAATTTGGCCTCAAATCCAAGTTTAAGTCTAACATTTTACAGCTCTGGCAAGATCACAATGGCCAGTAGGACAAACAAGAACATGAGAGTATTTCTGACATTTCCAGAGTGTGAAAAAAAATGTAAGGTTAGAGAAAAAGAAGGTGAAGGCCCTCTAAAAAAAAAAAAAGCTGAGGAGGGGACGCTGTGTTCACTGACAGCAAGAAAGAGAGAGAGGCTGAAGTTGACAGATATTATGTCGTCCTCTCACACTCTCAAAACGTGATGTCCTCCCCAGGTGATTGGTTTGGCAGAAGAGAGATGGACAGATACAAAATGAAAAATTGAAGTACAGGGTATAGAATAGAAATTCCTGAAACGAGGCAAGGACGTAAAAGCAGCTGAAAATCAGATAACTCTCGTCTTCTGTCGCTCTTTCACTGAGATGAAGACATGCATCATCTTTATTATCCTTGTCAAAAGTGTCAATATCACAATGGCTTCCAGACATGACTTTAATTTGCAGTGCAGATTAGCACTCATCAGCCGCCTCCCCACATCACTTTTAAAACTTCCTCATATCCCTTCATTCACTTATTTAACTTTATATATGTACAGTATGTCAGTGTGACAAGACGTTGACAGGTCCTGGACAGGGTGAGCGACAGCAGCCTAATTAAAATATCAGGGTCTTTTTTGTCATGAGGCTTTTTATATTGCACCTTCAGATATGCCATAGGGAGCAGTGAATACGACCAGTCTATTACCAGACAGTCCTAACTTTTATCCCCTAGCAACTGAAACTTTTCACTAACAGCAGCAGGGATTTAAAGTCATATGGGACAATATAAGCTTTTTTCAATAAAGAAAATTATGTATTTGCACTAGCACACAACTCGGTCAGATGTAGTTAGTTTCCATATTAACATGACTGCAATTAATTTCTACATGTTGGTGGAGAGATGTTTTTGAGCTAATGTGGCAATCAGTTAAACATATCACTAGGTTGCTCCATTTTTGTCAATGCCATGTAGCATATTTAAAGTGTTACAACATAAATTGCTTTCAACAGCACAATGACATTATCAGCCCTCTGCCATATAAACTGTAAACAGAATTTAGACTAATTGATTGATTGCTGCATGAGATGATCATCCCTAGATGGAAGTTAATGTAAACACACTGGTCAGATGTGATCAGGGCATCTACTATACACTGCACTATATCCCTTAGTGATTAATCTGATCATTTTTTTTCAACTGATAATTTTTTTCTACAAAATGGCAAAGTAGTAAAGTAAACTCAAAATATAATAATTTTATTATTTTAAAATTGAGAAACTAGAACGAGGAAATGTTTGGTGGCATTTTTGCTTGAAAAATGACGACTGGGTGGAAATAACTGATTATTTTATATAGTGCAGATTCATTTTCTGTCAGTACTAATCATTTTAAACAGCAGTAGAAAAAAGGTGGAAAAAATAATCTACTTATATAAAATCAAGAACAGCAATATTTCTGTTTGTGCATTTTGATGCAATATTTTTTGTCAGAACTTTACAGTGATATGCAGAAGTTTGGGTACCCCTGCTCAAAACTTGATTTACTGTGAATATATAAGATAATAAAAGATGACCAGATTTCCAAAAAGCATAAAGTTAAAGACTGAACAACTGGAATGTCTCTCCTCAAATGTCAAATACTGTAAATGTAGCCATAGATTGACATTACATAGATGGCTTGCAGTTTTAATGGAATCATTTGAGGAATTAATTTATGTTCCAGAACCTATGATTTAATTTTGTTGAGTTTGTATTACTTAAGAAAAACTATAAATGATTCACTGTGGCATAGGTTTTCAGTGCTCATTGATAAAAAAATACCAAAAATATTTTTTACACTACAACTAAAATTTAAATGAAACAAACTGGGCTTGCTTAGCAACTCTGATAAAGTTAATATGTTATTTCAGTTATTCTGTTTCCCAATGTTTTCTCAAACAAAAATATAAAATAAAACATGTAATAACTAAGGAAAGGTTAAAGCATGTTTCATATTTTATATTCATCAAAGTAACCATTGTTTGTCCTGATGACAGTTTTGCACACTATTGGCAACATGTTAATCACCTTCATGAGGTAGTCACCTAGGATGATTTTCAGTTAACAGGTGTGCCTTGTCAGGTTTAGCAGAAAATAAACTGGAAGTCCATAAAACACAGAATTTGATAATTAATTTTAGATGGAAATCTAGAAGTAAGTTACCACTAAGAATTAACAAAAAATTTGAAGGGTTTATGTTTTATTGTGCATATATTGTGGATATTTAAAGTACATTTTGCAGCTTTACAACATTTTTCATCAATGGGAAGTGCAGAGCTACAGCACTGAATCATTAGCACAATGCTTGACATGGCAACACTGGGACCTGCCTGGTTTTTGCATATGATTCTGCTTTAACCAGTGTGCCTGAATTGCAAATTTCATGGTTTTATGTGTGTCTCAGTGCACATATATTCAAATGTGGGTGTGTATATGAGGTAGAAAATATGCGTAAGCGTGTGAGACATTGTATGGGTCCCTCAAAGTGTCAAGGCACACACTTCTGCCAGCACAATTGACTGGAAAGATTTTATTTTCACTGTAACATGGGGAGATAGACAAGTAACTCTAAATGCTTACATCGCACTGGACAAGTTAAGTTCACATTTTATCATGGCCCCAATCAAATGCACACATACAGACAGGCTCCTTACTGGCGACTGGCTCCAATTTATTTTTAATTCTGTGGAAATCGCTGTGGGTGTCCCCTCCATTTTCTCAAAATGTTTATTGAGAATCATAATGCTTTGTACAAGATACAAGCACTCTGACCATAAGGTAAGACAGTGCTGGGCCCATGGGAAGTGACAAATATGAGAGTGACTTTTTGACCCACCATGTAGAAGCAAGGAACAAAAAGTTGGCAGCAGATATTATCAGCATCCCTTGGGGGAAACCATTGTGAGGTGTCCTTACAGTAGCTATCAGATGCTACTACTGGCAAGAGAGAAAGAGACTGAGAAAACAAAAAAATCCTGGAACAACTAGAAATGGAAGGATTTTTCTGTCTTTCCTTTTGTCACTTGTAATACGGAATCCTGAAAATAGCAAATGCAGTCTTAAATAAATAATTCTTGGCTCATTGGAAAACTTTTAATGATTTAATGTTATTTTTGAAGCCTTTTGAGATAGCTAACCTATTATTTGTACTCTGTTATATTTTAGCTGCATTCATATTACTCTGTGCGTGTGTGTGTGTGTGTGTGTATACATAGGCGTGTGTTGTAAAACACAACCAGTTTAATCATGCCTCCAAACCCTAATGCAGTGTTTCAGAGCAGCAGCCCAGTGCACTAAGGCCTGTCTGGGGAGCCTGGACTCCCAGCTGTGTCTCACATGAGCAGTCCAGTAAAATTAGTTGATGATTGATCCCACTCTAGTGGGAGTGGAATGTTTTTCTTTTTCTTACTTCTAAATAGATATTGTATTCAAATAGAAGAACAACCATTGACTTTGTAATCCCTGTGCAACTGTAGCTGACGAGGAGAAGTCAAGTGTTGTATTTGTCTGTGTGGCACGCTTATCTCCTCTGCTCCCCACAGGCCTGGCTTGTCAATGTCTGCAGCTTCAAGCTACGCTTAGCTGTCCCTGATATTAAAGAGCACTATCTGGCCATTTGGTAAGACAGGTTTCTTTTCATTCTGTCAAAACACTCTTTGCCATAATATTGTGAGCATTTTTACCATGTAAAGCTGAATGCACATTTATCTGAGTATGGCATTTGTAGTCTCTATCTTTCTGGATATGGATTCCATTTAATCTGCCCTTTGTGTGGCTTTAATTTAAATTTCTTTATGGTAGTAGTGCTGTCATATATTGTATGACATTTGCAGTACTTTACTCTTAATTTTTAAACAGTAGCATGTTATAATGTAAAACAAAAGTCTTTTAATAATGAAGAACCACATTCTTAAAATAATCGTCTTGATTGTGTTTTGTGCCAGGCTGTAAATATAGTCTGAAGGGTTCAAATAATTGTGATGAAATGCAAAGGTTGTTTCAGTCTTTTGAAATCCTGCATTACAATCAGCTGCCCTGCATGCACCAATTAAACAGTAATTACAAAAGCATCCAGTTTTATCTCTACTTGCGTGAGTCCGGTGGTCTGTGATGTACTTATTAAAGTGAATTATCTCTGATAATCATTCTAATCGGGGTTCAGCTCGTGTTAGTAGGCTTCCTGCTGGGTGCTAATGTCTAATTACACTGGAGCACGTCTTGATGGGAAGGGTGCCCCGCAGCCCTCCACCTCCATGCTCTGCTATGCCTCTCTATCCTTGTCTAATCACACACTGGACTGTCAAGTACACATCATGGCCAATCACTAATGATAAGCAGTTGATCAAAGCATCCAGAAATAAAAACCTGATCAAAAGGACTGTGAGATATGGAAGAGAAGCACATATTTGAGATCATATTTTTCCCCTGAAGATGACCTTGATACCCTGAAGAAGAGTCTTACCCACTCTGCTGCTGCTGCTGCTGCTGCTGTGTTTGTGTGTGTGTGTGTGTGTGTGCGTGTGTGTGTGTGTAGGTGTATGTATGAGTACATTTTATCATGTGGATCCATGAGTGTCTATCTGTGTATGTGTACATATATAGTGTAGAGAGAGGCTAAGAGTAGGTGTGTTGGCTGGAGCATGTGTGTAGGTGTACACTCTGCACGCAAACAGCTATGCAGCTATAAGGAGACATGTGGAAAAGTTGTTAAATAGTCTCATTTAGTACACCAGCTGCTGACCAAAATAAAATGCAGCTCCAAAAAGGAAAATAATAACATACATGTTTTTAAAAATAATGATCATTGCAAAAATGTATTTACTTTTATGTTTTAGACAGTCCATCATGACAAAGACAACCAGTGTATATAGTCATGCAAATTAAAAAATATTTTAAAATATGAATCTTCATATAAAAGGACAGAGGTTTCACCTACTGTTGTCTTTCATCAGAATAAATTGAGTGGAAATCCGCTTCCAAGGTTGGTCATTACCAGGGGTAGGTAGAGTGATTTCATGGCAGCAGATTGGAAAATGGCCCTTTGTAGCAACTCCATTTACATAGAGAAATGCTGATGGTTCACAATAACAAATGTGCCATAGTCGACAGAGAGCTGCTCTACCCGTTGTCTTTTACTGACACTTGATAGTAGTGCATGTACAATTATGCATAATGCACTAATGGCGGTTTCTCATAACTGTCAGAGAAGCTGTGGGTAAAGTGTTTCCTTTGCAGACAACTTGATGCTAGGTCTACCGCTGGCACGTTTTGATTTTGCTGACGCTAGGACCCTTGACAACAAAATAGCATTGTATCAGCTGAACATCTGTCTTGGCCATCCTTGCAAAGTTATTGAAAAAAAAAGTTTGAAATTGCTTATTGAGAAGGGAGTGTCAAGTTTTCCTTGCAGGTTTGAGTGAAAAAAGAAAGAAAATGAGCATAATTCAATGTCCGGATTTTCAGTATTTGCAATTATAAAACATTGTGTTTGTTGTGTATTTAGGGCAAGTTAAAAAATCTTAGTTTGACTAACTTAAAGAGGAATGTTTCTAGAACTGTGGGGAGCGAAGCAGACATCAGCACATTAAAGTATTTATGGAGATATATATTTCATGCTGACTGGTCCATAAGGATTGCAGCGGGACACATTAATGGGGAGAAGCAACCATTACAACAACAAGCTGATGAAAAATTGATTATGTTTTCTTGCTTAACTCTGTTAACTATGTGAGAAGGTAATTAGCGACAACAACAGTTACAGTTTAAATTATACTGAATTGTTCAAAAAGTGTCTCCTCAACAGAACCACGAGCTCTGCTGTAGGCATAAGGTACGCAATGTTTTTCCTCTGCAACATAATTACAGCTTTAGAAATTCTATAACTCATGATGTTCATTACTTATAACTCCTTGTAAAAGATGTGTTTTGCAATATCAATTACAAATTTCAAATGTGACAGTAAATATATTGAAGATCCTTAATGTACTACTTCCAACAAACTCCTTCAAACCCAGTGGGGATGACAGACTCCGTGTTTACGACAAGGAGAGTTATATTTGAAACCATAAAGTAAGGAAGACGTATATACTTGCGGATATCATCTTGGTGCCATGTGTATATCATTTTTCATGTTCACTGTGTGAAACAGTAATTTAGATATCTGAGATTTAGAGAGAAGGTTCATATTATATAGGTTTTTTTTTTTTTTTTGGTCCTGTTTACTTAATTAGTTGCATTCTTACAAAATTAACTTCTGCTGTGTTGAAGCCCATTTGTCAGTCTCTATGTAGTGTGTTGTTCACAAAGCATTAAAATTTTCCTTTAACACTGATATTCTTCCTAACTTCTTAGTCCTGCTTTGCTAAATCTATAGATCCATAGAAATGAAACAGCATGTTCTCTGGGAAAACATAAAAATAAAAAAAATAATCCAACAACAACACAGCACTCACAGGCTCAAACTGCACCAAATTTAAAAGCTGTTTAAATTTAAATTTTAATGTATATTTTACTCTGGTTTTCACTTTTTTTGATGCAGAATAAGAAAGAAAAAAAAAATTTTGGTTGATTGTGAAGCAATTCAAGTGTTTTAATAATTGCCATAGAAATTTACTTGCCAGTGTCTCATGAAGTTAGCTGCCCCACTGAGAGACCACTGAGTGGCACTGCCACAAAATCACTGAATTAGAAAGAGTAGTTCCACACACTGTGGTCCTTAGAAGAAAATGTTATTTATTTATTCTGGGCCTCACTTCAAGTCCATCTCTAAAATCATGCAGCAAAACTCCGGGGTGTGATGTTTCTCAATAGTTCCACTCCACTGTTCGCAGTTCAGATAAGTTTCTCTGAAGATTTATTCTTCACAGCTAATCACTTGTTACTTGGATTGAATGAGTACAGTAAGTCACACTTGCTTGCGCTTTACAGAAAAAGAAAATAATCAACAGCTGAATCAAAGCCTGGCATGAGGTGAATCTCCCCAAAGTGATTGGATTTCAGAGAATCTCCCCCCAAATGTAAAAGCACCTCATTGCTTTTTAATTTAAGATTAACTTTACTTTTTCTGTCTCTAACTCCAAAGACAAGGGTTTGGTGTATGCTCCCTTTGTCTGCTGCCTGTCTCTTTCTCTTGCTCCCTCCCTAATACGTTCTGCTCGTTCAGTGCCATCAGTTACATGTCTGCCAAGCATCACACGTCGTCAGCTTGCTCCCAATGACATCCCACTGTTCTGACCATTGATTGGCAGGTCAAGCAGTGAGCGCAAGCAGGAAATCAATAGCAGAGGACCTCTAGACAGTACAGGGGGAGTCTTCAAGGAACTGGCCCACTGGACACTGCCAATCACCAACCACAAAATGTAAGGCCAGCCAGCCATGAACAAAAGCTATCTCCAGGCAGAAACGCCAGCTTGGGTAGTAGATGGATTTATGTTTAGGGAAAAGTTACTCCTGTAGTCTGAGAGGAGGAAAGAAGGACAGGAAAAGTTTTCTGGAAATATTTGCATTACTTATGCTCATTCTTATGCTAAAACTCAAGTGGGATCTAGGACCTTTGAGATTTCGCATTACCAAATGTAGTCTCTTTATCTTAACATGCTGTAGCACCAGGTCTGACAGTCTAAGCATGACAGAGCAAGCCTATTAGCATCTAGTCAGCCATTTCCAACCAGTGGAACACATAGAAGATATAACTGCGCATACACAGCAACATATTCACCCTCTAGCCTCCTTAAAATATGGCCTGAGGGACCCTTGAGGCTTAGTGGAGTTATGCTTTGTCCTTCTTGGTGATGTTTTCCCATTTTTCTCAGACACACTTTTGGATGCTGTTGGCACATCACCAAAACAAATACTCAACTGACACCAGTGACAGTAATTCTGGAGCAGGTTTAAAAATAAAATGTGCAAAAGAAAAGAGAAGACTGTAACTTTAGCACTGACACTCAGGTCTGCCTTCTCGTCAAAAACAGCGTTATAGCTTAGGTTCTTGGAGGACCCAAAGGACTGTTTTTTGTCTTTTCCCAGACAGCGTGCATTTTCTTGGAGACATATCTTCATAACTGTGCACTGTTAAAGTCAAGATCACTTTCTGCCTCTTCACGTTGTCCTTCAGGTTCTGAGTGTTACTTTTATTACTTACCTTTACAGTTTGTGTCCTCTCACACCTGCCTCATAATCAATGACCTTTTAACATGGTCATTTATTGTGCTGGTCAAAATTTATTGAGATAATTCTCTGTACACAGCGATATTGATGAATCAATGGAACATTGTAAATACAGTTTTGTCAATATTTAGGACACAGTGCACAAGCATAAGCAGATTTCTAAGTTCAAGGCATTTTCAAACTAAATGTTTTTTTTAATTTTCTATTTCTGTATGATATGATATGGTGTGATAGCATAGGAGCTCCAATACTGACAGAATTGTGTACCTCGCTGATTTTAGTTTTCAGTAAAGCACAAGATAATATAAATATAATATAAGGAATACTTGTGTGTTTAGACATAATTTTGCATTCTAATAAGTTTGTCAGATTGGAGGTTCACTCCTCCAGGATAAGAATAGAAATGCTTTGACCTTGCTTCTGGGCCCTGGCAGTTGGTGAAATATTTGAACGTGTTTCAGCTACTGTCACCTTGGGTCCCTGCTATGCACCTGCCTTTCACAGTGCAGCTGACAACCCCTCCTCCCCTTTGCATTTCCATGGTAACCACTGGAATTAAAAATGCATCAAAACTTCCCAGTGCAAAAGGGTAATGGCAGCAGAAAGAAGCAAAGGCAGCGATAGCGTGTTCTGCGGATGCCTGACAGAAATGTACCACATCACGCCAGTGTATGAAACAACATTTCCCTCACATACATGTGCCAGTGTACAGTCACATACACATATCATTACCCTCACCTCACCTCACCTCTTATGCACATTGAACAATGCTACTGCACTCAGCATAAATTCTATTGTTGCTGACAATGGCTTTACGCCAGCCTCTGCCCATCTTTTTATGATCTCTTGTATCTACAGTACATTCCTAATGCTTTGTGGATAGATGTTGTACTCTGAGCTCTTGCCTTCACCCCACATTTCAAATGTAGATGTTTGTGAAATGGACTGGAATGAAATGGAAAAAGAGCCCATGTCTTATTTTCACCTCTCACCATCTCCTCTCACTTCACTCTCATTTGCCTCTCTGACTTTTTCCTTGGAGATTAATGGTAAAATGTCCAGCATATGAAATTGTGTCTTCATCTTCAATGACTGTTCAAGACAGGATGATAATAACAACTACTGAAATGGGTAATTTATACCAAGGCCAGACACAAAGTGGTCTGACTTAGCAGGCCAGTTACAAGGTTGTAAGTACAGAAGCTGAAGTCTTCATTTATTTTATTTTATTATTTATTTGCTGAAGTTTTCTGGAAAATTTGACTTTTGATCAAACCCGACCCCTGATCCAGTGTTCCCATTTAGAGGAATCCTGTAATTTTTTGGGTGACGCAGTGGTGGCTTATGATGTGTCAAAACACCTGTATCTTCTGTTGTCTGGTGGAGTGATGTGCATCATTGCAGGTTGATGCATGTCAGTGCACCAAGATACCCCACTCTATTTACTAGTATCACTATGCATCAGTATAAATGTTAGCTCTCTAGACACACTGATTCTAGTTGTTATACACCTATTGTGTAGTCTGTCTGTATTCTGTGCCCAATTTGTGCTACAGCCGTTTAACAACATAGTGCAATGTGATGCTGGCACACACACACACACATCTCAACTCAACAAATGCTGCAGTTAAAAAGCATGACAGTTATTTACTCCATACACTTTCCATATAACTAAGATTCCTGCTATACAGTATAGGGCTTGGTGGATCAGTTCATACACATAAAATTTAGCTCTACAATCACAGCAAAAATACAATACAATAAAAATAAAATAAAACATACTATGTGTTTGCTTTAATTTAAAGTTAATAATTCCGAGGCTTGTTTTTCTATGCCAATGTAGCAGTGGTATAGCAGTTTAAATGTTGGCATCCCCTGAACATCACTGGACACTGCCATATTAAACAAGGCATTTTGCATGATTTGTTTGGCATGCACAGGTTCTATGCCACAGTTTGAAGTAATACAAAGGACAGAACTAGAAGTCCATATAATCTAGCTTATTGATTCCAAATGCATTTTCTATCCACATGTTTCTTTTAAAACATAATTGAATTATTTCCACTGTTCATAATAAGTAAATTAATAAAAGGCTGAGACATACTGTAACAATTATCCTCTGGGAATTAATCATAACAATCTTTGTTAGTGTACCATCTTTGTTGGTTGCAGATTTCACACATTGGTAAAACATTACACAGCACTGATTTGCTTCATTTACTGTTAATTGGGGTTTTTAATTCTGAGTGAAAATGGCAGCTGTGTAATCAAAACCATCTCATGCACAGAAATGCTATGTTGTAAATTTAAATAAAGCTCTGTGACTTTAAAAGCTTTATTTTGCAAAGATTCCAAAGACACTTTATAACTCAAGCTATGTAGAGGACTAGAAAAAGGGCAATTATATGACACATAAAGTATGTATGTACTGCATATATAGTAGAACGCATTTCTGCATTGTTTGAAATGTGAGCAAGCATTTGAAACATATGAAACAATGAGTTATCTGTTCTTTTTCAAGGCAGAGTGCACAAATTAATGCATAAACTTCAGCTTCATGCACTTTTTTTTACGTCTGCAGTGGTAGCTGACAATATGAGAGGAACCGCAACTGTTACCCAGTACATGTTTTAATACAAAAAAGAGCATTACTAAATCTCTGAAGAATGTTTTAGATGCCAGAAAACAAAACAATGTCTGTGTCCATGACTAAGGGTCAGGGATCACCAGGAAAAAAGCAGTCATTCTTCATCTCCTTTAAAAAGGAGGCAACATCATCAGGTCCCATACTCCATGTTGACAAGCCAGGGACTTCTCAGACAACCGGTGTGCTGACAGGACAATGTTTTGGTGCTCTGGCCAAGTGATTTCCCTCTTTTTTTGCCTTCTCTTCAGCCTGGGAGCCACATGTCATGGGTCAAGCAGAAGAAAATATTTAACTACTTGTTATTCCTCTCTCCAGGCACTTGGAAAGTATCTGGTGAGAGACAGACGAGCCTGTCTCTCTAAATAGAAAGATAGATGTTTTATAAAACACTGCTGCCTTTGTCTGTACCTGTATCTGTTTATTGCCACACATTGCCTTGGGGACACTACTTGGAAATCCTAAGTAACTGAGTTTAAAGATTCAGCTTGGGGACAAATATTACCAGGAGCCAGAAAGAACAGAAAAAAATCATTTTGTCCCTGTCTAACTGAAATGATTTGATAACATTATCCACAAATTATGAGGGATTGAGATTAAAATTAGAAAGTTTCACAATAAATAAATGATGAAAAAAGGTACCTCTGGTGTTGGACCAACAATAAAAATTACAAAATTCTCTATGTAAAATTATATCAAAAAGCAGATGGATTAAACTTGTGTGCATTATGGTGTCTTAAATGTTTTGTATATATGTAGCTAACAAAAATTGTAATAATTAATGTTAAACTAACATATAGTTTGCTTCTTAATCCATTATATCCCTGCCCTACCCACTGCTGATTACCTGGATTAGATGTGTTCAACCAATCAGAAACTGAGGGCAGGGATAGTTGGAAAGCCTGCAGGACAGTAGCTCTTGAGGACCAGGTTTGAAGACCACTGCTATAAATAATAAAAGTTAAAAAGTAGGGGGGAAAAAAAACTATTTCAAGCTGTTTAAAGATTATGGTGCATGCTGTTGTCATGACAAAGCAGCAAATCTTAACCTTTGAGCAGCTGGAACCAGCAGATGTTTGGCATTTTTTGTTTTGGCATTGTTGCAGATTTTTGTAATTGACTAATTTGCTTGCTTATCTTTCCATCGTTACTTTGCATTATTCTTACTGTTGTAATAAAAATGATTAAACATTGATCAAATACTGTGTAATGATATTATGTGATTATCATTGTGTTAAGACAATTGCAGTATCAGTTTATTGTTAAAAAGCAACTTGATGTTGTGTTGGCATCGTTTCTCCAACTTAATTGGCCATGTTTATTAATACGTAAGTCAAAAAGCATTGATTTTGACAGTGGAGGGTGAGCTTCTTGCTGTGCGATAGCAAGACCTCATGCTGTTTCCTGTGAGCAGGACTCTTGCTGTGTTGCAGTGATTGCAACATATCCTTCTGATTACTGTCAGTGAATGTTATTAGGCATTTTCTGATTGGACTTGCATCGGCTGCAGGGTTCACTCTACAGGCTTCATGGGAATATGCAAAGTGCTTTAGCAAGTAAACCTCTATCTTAAACACAATGCTGCTGTCACTACTATTTTGCTTTTGTAACTATAATTTGACACAGATGCTGGGTCTGTCAAAAAGGCAGTAGAAAACGCATTAGTGATGGAAAAAGCCAGCATGTTCCTTCACCCTAAAACAAAGCTGTATGAGGATTGTGGCATCTCCACCAAGGGTGCCTGTTGAAATTTTTTTAATACAATTTCCTACTTTCCTTAGTTCTAGAAATACTTTTGCTTAATCAAGTTTGAAATCTCTGTACTAAAAACATGTGTTTCTGGACACTCTTTAATAATTCTGAGTTCTTTCGTAGAATCTCAGTCAATATTTGTTTTGGAAGTTGACGCCTTGGTGTTGATCCCCTTGTCAAGCACGAAGAGGTTCCCTTACCACAAAAAGTCACTTCCAAGAAAGCAAAAAAGAAAGAAAGGCTCCCTTTTCTCTTCTTATTAATTTGGACATTATTCCCTCTTGTTGAGACTCTTTCTCACATGAAAGAGTGCTGGTATGTTGCATGTTGGTACTGACGTTGCCTTGTAAACAAGCAGTGTTATGCTTGTATAATGATATTACATAGGTAATTGTGGCTCTGAAGAATTCAAATACACGCCTCTCTTCTATCCAGTTTCATTTCACTTCCTTTATGTAATGCTGATCATTCAGTCTGAAAGCAATTTAGCCCATTAGCTTTTGGAGGCCACCTAAACCATATGCATCTACTCTCTTCACTACATACAGACCTATAAGGAAAATTGTTTAATAATGTGGGCAGTATTTCTTGATGTTGGAATCTGAGCATTACTGACATTACTGCAAATAACAACAGGATATGAGGAGGGATTGTACAAATGCTCATTGAGCAGAGAGAACCATTTACGGAGATCTCCACAAGGTTAATTGCGTGGGTTATAGTCAGCGCTGTAAGCTCTGTAATTAGTCAGGTATTTATTCTGTTGAACTTTTGTTTTAAGTTAGCATTAACTGAAGCAGGGAGTGTATACAGTTGAGACTTTTCTCAAACACAGAGATCCTTTGAAGTGTTGAGTGTGTGTAAGTATTAAAGAACAGTGCTACTCAGTTTTGGGGGGTTTTTTGTGGGTCTGAGCAATAAAACAGTTTTAATTACAAGGATTTTCAAAGGTTTAAAGTGTGTGTGTGTGTGTGTGTGTGTGTGTGTGTGTGTGTGAATGAAGAACACATTATTGTTGGTGCACCCTAGTTTTTAGAAAACTGGCAAGTAGATTAAGTGCAATACTGAATTTTGTCTTTTTAATGTTATAGATTGATAAAAGTTGATTTCTACTATGAGCAATGGTCAGAGTATATAGCAACATATTAAAGCACTTATGACCTTTTAAACATCTTGTTCTCATCTTCTAACATCTGAAGTTGTCATCCTATACCGTGTAAAAATACTGAGTGCCAGAAAACTCTTCTGAGAGGTTTGAAGTAAGAAATGGGTGAAAATTAACTAGCAATGCTGCTAAATAAGCTTCCAGGCACTGGCAAGGCACCAGTGATTGTTGTTTGTCATTAGCAATATCGTCTCCTCTTTCTGTTTTCTCGAGCACATTATTTTATTTTATTTTATTTTTTAAATATTTCAGTAAAAATATTTCTGCCAATTGCTCCCTACAACACAGTCGGCGAATGTTTTAATGACTTAATGCTAGTTTAATGAAAACTGATCCCAATTATTGCACATTTGATTTGAGACCTCCCTTACTCAGGGGTTATTACACTGAAGTGTTTTTGCCATTTTATCCACTCAATAAAGGCAGTGACCTAGTGTATATAGATTTAAAGATAATCTCCATGTACTTGTATAATAACCTAGAAAGAAAGAGTTTTTCACCTTGTCTTAAATGACTGAATGATTGTGTTATTGTGGATTATCAGTTTGATCTTGAGGATACTATGTATTTTTGTTTGAAACCTGCAGACCATTTAGCCTCAGTACCAGATTATGTTCTGTGTGCTTTGTTCTTTATGAGAAGAATGTTTTGTGCTACTTACATAGACACACTTGGAGCTTTCAGGTAAGGAGTCATCAATCACTGGTCTGCTTTCGACATTAACTTTTTTGTCAATGCCACTGTCTCCAGTTTGTCTGCAGACTGAAAGATTTGAAAGGCACTTTTTATTTGCACGCTTTTAACTCCGCCCAGCTGGGGTAATGGAGCTGGTTGTGTGCAAGCAATTAACGCAACCACAATGCCAAAAGTGGTGATTTGTCATACACCGGTGATACATAATCATTATATGGAATGTAACGCTCCTAAACTGCCCGGCCTCGGTTGATGTTGTGATACTTCTGTCTGACTTCGGGTTGCAATGATCTTGCACATTACTCCCATTTCCACATGCACAGTCAAACACACACAGACTTAAAAAAAAAAAAAAAATGCACAAGATGCTGCACCGTTTCCTGTAATATGTGCTGCACATTTCTTTCTGCTTACTATTATGTCTTCATCTGTGGTTGCTTTTGTTTAAATCAATATGCAGTAAAAAAAAAAAAGATCCACTACAAAGACAATGAATATCTTCATCTCTGTGTCAGTTTTCCCCTCTACCTGCATGATGTATATATAATTAAAATGTAGCAATTGCATGTTTTTGTGTAGTTCTTGACTGTCATTTGTTTTGATTTTATAAGCAACAGTGCTGCTAATTTATTGTACCTCTAATTTTAACTCCCTGGACTCCCTACCTCCTGTCTACTCTTGCCCTTAATATGAAAGCATTTCAATAGCAATGAAGCCCCTAGGCTGACAGCCATGAGATTAGTATGAATGTATTACCCCCTTGGGTACCATAGCCTGTAATAAGTTCCCCATTAATCGTATCCGTTGGGGAAAATTTGTTTAGGCCTTAATTACATATCATTAAAATTGGTCTTGATTCTCTGAGATTTAAGCTCAGAATTAGACTGCACATTTTCAGCTTTCTTTGCCTTTGGCCATTCTGCAAATTTATGTTACTTTGCTTCCTCCACCAGTGTGATTTCTCATGGCCTCAATGATTGTGCTAATGTTTTCCTGTTCCTTACACACTGGTATTCACAGGCATTTTAATTGATGCACTTTATAGTTTTTGCTTTGTTTGTGTCTGTGTTTTATACATAATCTTATCTATACTTATTCATTCCTTCCCATCTCTCATTGCAAATCTCTGGTGTTTTGCAAATAGTTTGGTTACTTAAAGCAAGTAGGATGAAACTATGTGAGCACTATAAGCTAAATCCTTGTTTCAAAATGCAAGACTCCCATTCAGCCTGGAATTCCAAGCCTTGTCAATCCCAGTTAGTCTACATAGCTACAAAACCTATCTTAAATAGAGGTTTAAATTTCATACTGCTTTCTGCTTGGGGACTTTCCACTGTTGAAGTTTGAAGTTGAATTACGGTTGTCTTCAAATCCCTTTCCTTCACTTGCCAAAACACATTGAAATCAGCTGCCAAAAACAGAGTTCAAGTCTGACTTTGGCTGAAATACACACAAGGGGGACTGGTGACCTTGAATGGTTCTGCATGTCCACTAATCCATATCCAACAATATCCAGAATATTGTATTGTAAATACCTCTACTATCCTAAGGCTGTATAGAGGCTCCTTACAGTGGTATTTTGTAGTTCATTCAGATCCCCAAAATCAAGGTAAGGGCAATGACTGAAATTGTGCAATCGTCATGGTTGGGAATTGATTACTTGTCCTGGTGTAACAGAAACTTCATAACAGTATGGATAATGAGTTATACTACTATTTCTAACCTGCTCATAAAATGAATGAATGGATGCCAATTGATCACATCACTGACAGTAAGATGATCTGGTCACTGACTACATGTGGGAAGTGGCATTTCTAGGTGTGAAGTCCCTGAAGTAATTAGACCAACAGTGCCTCTAAAATGATGTGTGTTTGCTGATGACCTATAATTTATTCAAATCCCTTAGATGAAATCATGTGTCCTCTTAGAAGATGTCAAGTACGTGACTCATAACATACTTTCTATTGTAGACATCATTAGACAGTCTTAACTGGGCCTAGTTTTTGCATGTCAAGGATGAATCATGAGCCTCAAGTGAACATCCACATTCATAAAGTTTCTAGGTTTATTTCTAGGTTTATACTTCGCCTAAAGTATTTGAGACAGATTGTATGTTACTGTATATTCAGACATCAAGATTTTTTTTTTTTCAGAAAGGTGTTTTATTTCTACATTTTTTTCACCAGTATGATTTTTTTGTATTTGGCAGTAGAAGGGCATGTGTTAAGGTAAAGTTTTAAGAAAATTTTAAGAAAAAGTGCGTTTTCTTTTCTTAATAATGGCACTGCCCATTTAATCGCAGTTTCTAGATTAAATATGTCTTGTTTCATTTTTCGTTGACCAGGGACTAAAAACTTATCTCAAGACTTGATCAAGTCAAATTTGTGTTCCTGAAAGCAGGAAGTTAAGATTTTCTTTTAGTTTTGTATGAGTGTACACATGTAACCTTTTCCTTGGATTAAGACGTTTTACACACAGATTGTATAGGCACTGATGTTCTTCTTAATTTTTTTGCATTTAAACCAGGTATGTCTGCTTGTACATTTTTAAAGCTGATCAAATGTGACCTTATGGTCAGGGTCTGCAGTGCCTCATCCATTTAAATGTGGCCAGTAATAACACCTGTAATGCCTGCAGCACATACTGTTTACATTTCCTGATAACATTTAGCATGAGGGGAGAGCTTAGACACAGGGACTGTTTACATAACAAGCATTCTGTTGAGCTGTCAGCAGAAACCTTTTCACAGCTTCATTGCCCCACATCGACCACCTGTAGAGGAGTGGTTGTTTTCTTGTCAATGTTTTGTGCTTTATTACACATTCAGAGCTAGGTCATTGTGTCTTTTATTCAGTTGTTTTGTGTCTTTTTGCTGGACAAAAATATTCCAGCTGTGAACTATGTTTAGCAGGTCTCCACTAGAAAAAAAATTTGAGAAAAATCTGACATTTTTGAATGTGACCTGTACAGGATAGAGGGTTATTTATATTGGCCTCCTGTATGGTCTGCTCCCCTACTTAGAAACCTGGGAATGGCAACAGTTCATTGGAGCAATCTGACTCGATATGCTGATGATTTATCAGACCACTGGGACCATTTGGGCTTGTAAAACATGAGGTGAAGCCAAGACCATTAAGCTATGTAATCAGCCATGGTGAGCCTGATACCACACTCCTTACTTCAATACATTTACGCTCCATGGACCAAAGCACATACTTGTTGGTTGTTACTACTGCTCTTCAGTGTTTTTCGTCTGTTTGTCTGAGCAATTATTTCCTCTTTTCAAAAGCTTAGTGTACGCCCCATTTGTACAAATTGAGCATGTGTGGGAACCAAAAACTTCTCCACAAAGCACTTTTTTAAATGCATTTCCTCTCTTTGGATTTAATGGTGTTGTTTCAGTGTAATAACACAGCGCAAGAGTCTTTATATATGTAAGCAGCATTATGTTCACCACATGTGATTGTTCCACATACTCCTGCCTGAAAAAACATTATCTTCTCCAATAACAACACCTAAATACACCTTCTAAATTACTCATGCAAGCTGCCGTAAGAAATTGCGTCTCTGGTTCTAACTTCGTTATTGTTCCCATGGACTACTTCAACAGTAGAAGAGGCTGTTTCACAAATTATTTTCCAAAAGTCTTATATTGACTGATTAATCCTAACAATGATGCTCAGAGAGACTATCGTATTTGTAATCAGCTAAAGGGTACACACTTAACTGCAGCCATGAGTTTTTTTGTAAGGTTCATTACAGTAACATAATGGTTTTACGTTTGTAGGAGATGCCAGGGCAGCAGTAACTTGTCAAATAAGTTTCTTTTCACTAGGCTAACTCTAGTTTATAATGGTATTGAGGAAAGGAAAAAAATGAAATAGCCTACCTAAAGCACATACTGTACTTGTGTATGAGACAGATGTCCTTCTAATGTCTATGGTACTGCTTTTCGTCTTTTCAGAGAAAACACATAGAGAAAAGTAGGTCTTCACTAGGGATAGGTATTTCAAGTTGAAAATACTATTTGATATTTATGGGGAGCTATTTGACAATTATTTGGAAGATCGCACCAAAACGCACCCACTCACAGACACACACTGGACGCCCAACTTGCTGTCAGTAAACCCTCCACCTACACAAAGTTAATTGGTCCTTTGGTCTTTCTGATGAGGACTGGTGTTTGTTTTGCTTATCAATCATCAAACTAATTTCTACAGGTGCCAAAGCTGTTTGACTGTTGATCTGTAGACAGCTTTCTTTGGGATGCCTCACCTTCAAATAGCTGTGCATGGTTGTTGTGATATACTAACTTAACCTGGCAAAGTTTGCACTACTTGTTTATGCTGTTTATAGTTAGAGCTGTTGTAAACTTGAAAAACTTATCAAAGTGATTGCTTGTTTTTTTACCCGAGGATTTTTCTCCGCAGGTCGCCATCTTCTCTTCTGCCACCTGTGCTCCTTCACCTCACGGACCTTACCTCTTCACTGACAGTATCTGCTGGATTCTCCATCGGCGATTCCGCCAGCGTTCCAGCTTCCTTGTATCTGCGTGTGGGTCCTCCTCCCTCGAACACACATATCATAACAAGATTGCCTTTACGGGAAGGAAAAGCATTATTTACGTAAATTTGCTAGCTTGTATTCTTCTTTGCTGCCATTTTCGTAGCATTGGTACATTCCTTTGCATGTTACCTCTGGTGATATTATGTATTTTAAAGGGACACTAATGGAAATGAGTTTGTCCAACCACAAGTTCACATGTAACCAACAGATTTTATTGGTTATGATTTATGAAAACACTGGTTAATCTATGAGTGGACTGACAGAAAATGAATTAACAATGATTCATGATAAACAACTGCGTTAGTCACATACCAAGTTGGGCTTTGGGAAATTGTGGCATTTTAGAGATTAAATTAAAAATCAATGAAAAAACAGTTTGATTAATCAATATTGAAATTATTGAATAATAAGAAGAAATAGAGACCTCTAAGAAAGAAACTATCACTGTAGATTTTTGATACTGTTGAAACTGGGCCAGAAGCGCAGAAAAAATAAAACAGAAACACTATCACAAAGTTAAACTTAAAAAGTATGAACTGGCTTGTCCACAGACATGACCAGATGTTAAGAAATACTCTCACTAGACTTGCTGCTGCATGTTTGCATCTATCTAGTAGTAGAAGGCTCACCTATTGTGAACCTCTCCATCCTGTCCTTTCCCAGAATTCCTCCCTGTATTTCAACCATCTAATGGTCTTCTCATTTCTCTGTGGGAGGTTGGAGTGCAGAGGAAGGAAGCCTTTTGTGATTCGCTTGAACTACAGTGCAATCCAAGACCTTATCAGCGTACAGCTGCCTCAGCCAATGGGAAGTACATGTGTTTGTGAACATGCTGCAAGCCAGTTCATGTCCACAACCAATACACCCCCTATGTCCCTGCCCTCTAAGAAGCCTCCAATCAGTAACACTGTTTATTGACCAATAAAATGGTAGCATTATCATGTCATTTTTATTTGTTTCCATTAATTCTAAGGGGTTCATCCATCTGAGCAACAGTGGGTCTCTGCATTTAATGTTTAAAGTAATAAATACTTTTCTCTAATTTAAATAAATTTAAAAAAAAATTCAAATAAATTGTTAATTTATTTGCTCATCTGCTGACACTATGTAACTGTATTGGCCTTATTTTGTGATAAGACTTTATTTGGCCATGTTTGGAGCTGCAGAAGCACTTGTCCTGGTGGAGTTTAGTGATATTAGCACACGCCTGTTGCACAGTATGCAGTTACAGACCCTCTGGAAAGAGACTCTCCTCGGTCTATGAAGCTTTGAACTGAGGCCAGATGGCCGGCAGTATCTGAGTGCAGCAGGGGCCTTTGCTGCTGTGGAAGTCAATGGGACCTCCTTTGGGAGGAGAAACAAGAGAGCTACCTAGACAGGAATCACGATCCACCTACCCACTTCAAGCCCTATAAGTAAATGTGTCAGTCTGGAGATGTGTAAGCTCTACCCTTTTAATTTCAGGCACAACAAGGAATTTCAGAGGCATGCAATTAATGGTGTCTGCAGGAAGAGAATATAAGTAACATAATGTACAGTGAATTCTATGTATTATATTCATGTATCTCTAGTGATCTGGCAATTATAGGTGTTTAAAAATAGATATTGTAGTTTATGGGACATGATTTCAGTCTACACAGAAAAACACGTAACTTATGTTTTGCCATTTGTATACATTTTTTGTTAACGTTTCCTGTTTTTATCTTCTACATGTTAATTTACCCCCAGTAGATTAATGTTATGGTTTATGGGAAACGTTCTCTAAAAATATGCAGTTTTTAAATGTTTAACATAAACCTTTAGGTTTAGAAAGTACTGCACAAACTGCTGTAAACATTTTAAATTTCAAATACATTTCAGTTTAGAAACCACTGCAATTTAGTTTGACATTTTCGACAAAGTCGATTTTTGACAAACAGGATGTTAGGGTCTTAATTTCATATGCAAATGAAAGAAATAGGCCACGTAAATAATACAAACAACCTCGAGAGTCACAGAAAAACAAATGTGGCTTGTGTTGCTAAGCGACACTGGCTGCTAAATCATGGCATGCAGCCATATACCATAGGTTTGTATTTTAGAGGCAGATGTGCTGAACACCTCACCACAACAGACAAGTCAGTGTTAAATCAGTTTACTTAAGTGTGGCTGAACAGTGAAAGGGCTTAAGCAAAAAGTCATCTGTTGAGGTTTGCGAATGGCAACATCTGATTTGTGTGTGTCTTTTTTTGTGTGTTTTTTTTTTTTAATTATTTTAAAAAGAGCTTATTTATTAGGCTTATTTAGTCCTGTGGTTTTCCACTGGTCCAGCGTTGTGTGCTATTTAGCCCTGACATTTACTGAGCTGAGTCAGTCACCACTGACAGACGCATCTCTCATCTGGCGTCCAATTTCAGGCCTGGCATTGCAGATCTCTCAGAAAGTTGCTTTTCTCTCAAATAGAAATAGTCAGCATGCTGACCTCAGCTGTATCTATCTATGAAACCTGTTAACACAAACCAGTTAACCAGACTTCAAGCATGTCTAACTGACATAAAGGCCTGGATGACCAGTAACTTTCTACTTTTAAATTCAGAGAAAACAGAAGTTATTGTATTTGGGGATAAAAAACATTCTAAAATTATAGCTACTTTAGGCCTCCAGCACTACTGTGAAAAACCTTGGAGTTATTTTTGACCAGGACATGTCCTTTAACTCACACATAAAACAAAGCTCTAGAACTGCCTCCTTTCACTTGCACTACATTGCCAAAATTAGGAACATCCTGTCTCAAAATGATGCAGAAAAACTAGTCCATGCATTTGTTACCTCAAGGCTAGATTACTGTAACTCATTACTATCTGGATGTCCCAGTATCTCCATAAAGAGCCTCCAGTTAATCCAGAATGCTGCAGCCAGAGTCCTGACAGGAACTAGCAAGAGAGATCATATTTCTCCTATATTAGCCTCTCTTCATTGGATCCCTGTAAAATACAGAACAGAATTTAAATCCTTCTTTTTACATACAAATCCTGTGACGTGATTGGGAAATAAATATATGGAAAATTAAGGAGAGGAAACAGCAGGGGAGAGTGGAGTTGTTGACACATCAGACGGCTGATGACAAGAACACCAACACAATTAACACCTATTTAATCTCAAATTCAAGACTTCTCTATTGCCTCTCTTAAAAGAAAAAGAAAAATCAGCTCCTGGCTGTAAAGTATTGAAGGAAGTTTGTGTCTTATACAGTGTGTGAGGTTACATGAACTGGTGTTTTTGCTGTTAAAAGTACGATAGAGTGACCCAAACATAATTGTTTGAGTAAAAGAGGCTATTTGATAGTCGTCCTCTGCTCTCTAACTTTAAGTGCTCTTCAGAACTTCCTTGTGGGATATTGCTTCATCCATCTTGACAAAACAAAAGTCACACTCACTTTATTATAGTCTTCGTGATCTCTCGTCAGATTCTTCCTGTCTCTGTGAAAGCAAATGTGCTAATTAGTGAAATCCCACAGATGGACAGTCATTGTTAAAATGCTTAAGCAGTCAAATGAAAGCTTCAACCCTAACTTTACACATGACATGGGCAGTTCTGACATTTGGAGTCACCAGAGGAGCGAAATATGGAACCCTGGGAAATCAGGGCAAATAATAAGGCCATTGCTCTGTGCAGAGCTCCAATGCCCATTGGTTTCCCCACTGTAAAGGTAACGATTTGAGCCCTGAGTGGCTATAAAAACTAAGAGACTATTGGACATGAATAATTCTTTCATGTAGGGGTTGAATCCGTATTGTGACACATACTTACAACATGGCAAACATTTGATTCAGCTCCTTTGTAAGTTCTTCTGTAGTATTTAGTGGAAGTAACTGAGGTTCATCTCCTCTTTGTTGTTTTAGTAGTTAATGATGTAGTAGTAGAGGGAATAAGTTGGGTCCACACTTTCCTGTATTCATCTTTTTATTTTGCCATTCCTCATTTTCAAAGACACGATGTGTATAACACAGTATTTGATGAAATGAGCAAAAAAAAGACCAGCCAGCAAGTTTTATTTATAGATGATTTTTTTTTTTCTTTTTTCTTTTTTTTTTAATGGCCAGGCCCAGCTATGGGCATTCTGGCCACCAGTGAATTTATTCCCCATTCTTTAAAATGATGACATATACCACATTTTCCTGCAGGCGGAGTGTCTTTATTGTGAGGCTCTAAGCTTCCCTGTGCAGTTGTTTGGCCTGACCTCTCCTCCTTGCCAGTGACATACCATTAACTACTACACATGCTTCTCTGTGCACCTACCATCCCTCGTCAGCGCAGGCAATATATTCTCTTTGTCTTTTATAAAGGTGGCACAACTGGTGCTATCGTCCCAGTAACTTGCTAGGCGCCACTGCTTACCACACAGTATGTTAATGGGCCTTACAAATGTCCTTTAAAGGATGGGGAGAAATGGAGATGGGGAGTTTATTTTGTAGTCATGTCACATTACTGTTCTTTCAGAACTGATGTTAGCTGCTGACAGTTGCAATTAAGTGTAAAATAACATGCTGTTCCTTTCCTGTCAAAGCAGAGGGCTTGGGCAGAATGCCTTCACCCAAGAATGGCCAGAGGAATAACTCTTCTACACAGTCCCATTTAATGGATATGGTGAATTGTGCCAGTGTGCTGGCAAAATGGAAGCGTTTTTTTTTTATTTTTTTTTATCTGTTTTGACACCTATAGTTTCGCTCACTCCCCCTCTTATTCTTTTCTGCACCTTGTCTCACAGTGTCAGGAGAGGGCTGGAAGCTCATCTGACACTCAAGCTGAGATTTAATGTAAAAGCGTAATGAGAGCTTTGAAGAGAGTCACCTCCCTTCTAAAGCACCGTCCCTTCAGAATTCGCTGTTTTCGGAGGGTATTGTTATGGGTCGTTGAGGCTCTGATGCTTCTCTCTGGTGAGAGTGGCATCCAACATATTGGCCTGTCGTCCTTGGTGATGATGGAGCCCATATTTTATGGGAGTTGGGCTCTAAGTGAAACTGAGAGGTGTTCCTGCAAAATGGGAGATGGAAGGGGCATGGGGTCACAGTGATGGCCCCTTTATTCCCAGCTGCCAATTTCATCTTTGATATAAGTGTTTGAGTTCCCATGGCATCAAGGAGAACAAAATGACTTTTCAGTATCCAGACAAGAGATGTGTGTTTCTCTCGAGCCTTAAGTCTCAAATCCAAATCGCCTTGTCAATAAAATGGTTTATATAGTAACACTGTGGCTGACATTTGCAACAAAGTGGACAGAAAGACGAGGTGGAAGCTTGAGTAAGGTGGTTTGAAAATTGCTGCCTTTATTACTTTATATTTTTAGTTTATGCTTCTGTAAGGGGGATGCAATGAAACACTATAAATACGGGATTTATCATAGCTGGAGACATTCTACATACTCCATCCTGTCATAACAAACTCAATTCAAAAAACATGGATAATGATACCACATTAGCTGTCATGCTTCTTGTACTTTGTTATATTTTAATGTCTCACAAAGATGATAGACTAAATCTGTTTAACGCTTTAAAACTTTGGTGATTAATGTATGATTACAGCTAGTAAATGATTTTCACTGCTGCTTTTTTATTTCTGCAGCTTTTTTTTTTACATTTTCCTCCCTAGATTTAATGCTCACACATGTGCATTGTAGTGAGAAATTAATGGCTTGGACTATCTTTTAATTAAGTTTTTTTTACATTTCACCAAAACTGGGAAGACAGAAGGGTCAAGGTCAAAACATATTAATTACATTTTCATAGACAGGGAGGAAAGTGTTTTGTGAAAAGTACAGTATCAGAATTTCTTTGGGGTGGAGAGGGGGATAACATTTGGAAAGAAGAGAGTAACGAACAAAAAATTATTTTTCCTTCAGGAGTGTAAATTAATTACCATATTTTTAAGTGGCAGGAAATTTTGTTAGACTGAAAAATGCTGTCTTCAAAGTGTGCAATCTGGATTGGTTTTTGCTTCCCTTATGAGAAAAGCTGCATTCAGAAATGTTGAACAGTGCTGGCCGATCAAAGTTGTAGGGCTGTTTTGTTTTGAATCTCATTTGAATTGGATGCAGATTTGTAAATTTTGTGAATTGACTGTTAAGTGAAATATGAATTCTAAACCAAAATGAAGGCTTTTGATTAACTTGTACCCATGTGCATAGTTTCAGTGCTATTCTATACAGATTTCTTAGTTTTGCATGTGTGCCCAATACTATTTTCAAGAGACTTCAATTTTCTTTTCTGAGCTACTGAGAGACAGAGCTTTAACTTGGGCCCAAGCTGAGTTTGCCATCAGACCCATAGAGAATCAATATTTCAACCAGTTTCTGACATTCTGACAGATTTTTGATCATCCTGACCATGCAGAAACAGCCGTTAAACGTCTTCTTACCCTCCACCAGGGGGCAAGAAGAGTAGCAGACTACGCAGTTAAATTTAATATCCTGGCTACTGCGGCTAAATGGGGGGACAAGGAGTTAAGAGGGCTTTATGTCCTGGGCCTAAACGGAAGCCTCAAGGATCAGTTAGTGGGCCGGAATGACAAACCTTCTCTAAGCTCTCTGGTTTCTCTCACACAACAACACAACACAATCCCCAAATTGATTGGGCAAGAAGCAAGGTGACAGGTTGGAGTCCATTCTGCCATGCCACCTATCTCCGCTCCGCCCTCACTCCGGCTCAATCCACTAGCATACCGACCGAATCACCACCAGACCTCTCACAGGTACCAAAGTGCTACCAAGACCTAGCGGAGGTCTTTAGTGAGGACAGGGCATTATCTCACCCTTATGATTGCTCCATCGACTTTCTCCCAGGGGACACTTTTCCATCTGTACAGTTTCTCCCGCCCCGAGAGAGAGTCGATGGAGAAATATATTAAGGAGTCTATAGCATTTGGCCTAATCCATCCATCGTCCTCCCCAATCTGATTTTTTTTGTCCAGAAGAAAGACAAGACACTGCGACCCTGCATTGATTATCGCAAAATCAATGAAATCACCGTAAAGAACCACTACCCTTTGCCTTTGCTCTCCTCAGTGTTCGAGGCGTTGCAGGGGGTTGGGGGTCTTTACTAAATTAGTTCTCCGTAATGCACATTATCTAGTCCGAATCATAAGACACCACTCGGCATTTTGTGTAACTGGATATGCCTTTTGGCCTTACCAATTCAATTCAATTCAATTCAATTCAATTTTATTTGTATAGTGCCAAATCACAATATAAATCATCTCAAGGCACTTTACAAAAATTAAAAACCCAACAAATCCCTTATGGACAAGCACTTGGCAACAGTGAAGAGTAAAAACTCCCTTTAACGGAAGAAAAAACCTCCAGCAGAACTGGGCTCAGTTTGGACAGCCATCTGCCTCGACCAGTTAGGGTGAGTGGATAGAGGAGAGAGAAAAGAACAGCAACAATAAACAACAAATAGACACTGCAGGTTGGTGGGGCCAGTAACTGCACATCAGCGATATACAACTCCAGGACTGGGGGCACCTGCAGAAGGTACAGAGAGAGAACAGAGAGAGGGAGAGAGCACAAACTAGAGAGAGGGGAGAGAGAGGTTAGTGACATTCAATGGTGGAATATACATGTGAGGGGGGAGGAGAGGAGGAGAGGGGAAGGGAAGGGAAGGGAAGGGATGGAGGGAAGGAAGGGTTAGGGTTAGGGTTAGGGTAGGGGAGCTCAGTGCACCGATGGTCCTCGGGCAGTCTAGGCCTATAGCAGCATAACTAAGGGATGGTTCAGGGTTACCTGAAGCCAGCCCTAACTATACGCTTTGTCAAAAAGGAAGGTTTTAAGTTTAGCCTATGATATCGGGAAAGGAGAGCTGCTGGCCATCAAACTCGCCCTCAAGGAATGGAGATACTGGTTGGACAGGGCAGAACAGCCGTTCATTGTTTGGACTTCTGGTGCTGGTGGGAGTCAGCTGCTGGTTGCAACAGCTCCTGCGTCGCTTCACTCTTTCTAACTTTTTTTTGGCTTTGTCTTCGTTTTTGTATATGTTTTGTATATATTCTTTACATAGCTCAGTTCTACACAAATCTGCTGTTTTCTCAAGAATTACGCCGCTTGGAACTAAGATTTCAGCCATGATGTGTGTCGGACCCCACGCTCCCTTTGCACTGTAGTGCTCCCCTGAGACAGGCATGTGATGTAAGTAGACGTTTAACTGTTGTTCCTGCATGGTCAGGTGCTTAGAAAGACACGCAAAGGCTGGGAGAAAGCTCCAGGAAAAGAAGAGGCAATTTAGACATGTCCTTCCCTCCGTGATCATTGGGAATGTTAGGTCAACAAAACAGACGGAAGAAGTATGAGTATGTATGAGTTTGCCGCACTCATTAGACACCAGCAGAGAGCAGCATCATTGTGTTCACAGAGACGTGGTGGACCCCTCACATCCCTGACTCGGCCCTTTCTTTGGATAATTTTTATCTGTTGCGCGTGGACAGAACGGAGGGCAGGTTTTTTGTGCGTCTGACATCCTGATTTACAGTGTGGGTGTCTGACATCCTGACCTGCAATGTGGGTGCCCCCCAAGGGACCGTCCTGGCCCCCTTACTCTTCACCCTCTACACTGCAGACTTCAGACACAACACGGACGGCTCTGTTCTGCAGAAGTTCTCAGACGACTCTGTGATTGACGGGCTCATCACTGACGACGATGACGTGGAGTACAGAGGACTGACGCAGGACTTCGTGGACTGGTGTCAGCAGAACCACCTCCTCATCAACGCAGGGAAGACCAAGGAGATGGTGGTGGACTTCCACAGATGTCAGTCTACTCTCCCCTCATCAGTGAACATCCAGGGAATGGACATTGAGAGAGTGGACTCTTATAAGTACCTGGGTGTTCACCTGAACAACAAACTGGACTGGACTCATAACACAGATGCACTGTACAGTAAGGGCCAGAGCCAACTCTACCTCCTGAGGAGACTGCGGTCTTTTGGGGTGAAGGGGGCACTCCTGAGGACCTTCACTCTGTGGTGACATCAGCCATCCTGTACAGTGTGGTCTGCTGGAGCAGCAGCATCATGGAGAGGGAAAGGAAGAAGCTGGACAAGGTCGTCAAGAAGTCCAGCTCTGTCCTGGGCTGTCCTCTGGACTCAGTGAGGGAGGTGGGGGACAGAAGGGTCCTGGCTAAATTAACATCTATGCTGGACCATGAGTCTCACCCCCTGCAGGACGCCCTGTCTGCCCTGTAGAGCAGCTTCAGTGACAGACTGATGTTAGGGAGTACATCGCAGCATGCACGGTCTGTGCCCAGGGCAAGGCCTCCCACCGTCCAACGGCTGGACTCCTCCATCCCCTGCCGATTCTATCACGGCCCTGGTCTCACATTGCCCTGGACTTTGTTACTGGTCTGCCTCCCTCGGAAGGTAACAGTACCATTCTCACTATTGTAGACCATTTTTCCAAGGCAGTGCATTTCATTCCATACAGCATTAGAGACGGCTAGACTCCTCACGGAGCATGTTTTCCGGCTGCATGGGATCTCAAAGGCTGTGGTCTCAGACCACGGTACACAGTGGTGGTCTTTATGTAAGGCACTAGGGGTATTGGTCAGCCTGTCCTCTGGCTTCCACCTGCAGTCCAATGGTCAATGCGAATGGCTGTCTACCAGAAATATCCCAGATCACCCACCTGGTCAACCCAGCAGTGGTCCGTTTATCCTTGCCCTCGACCATGAAAATCCACCCGATATTCCATGTCTCCCAGCAGAAACCGGTATCCACTAGTGAGCTCACAAAGTGAGATGGCACACCCTCAGATTCACTTACCTCTCCATAAAAGCTTCGGATTTCCCATTCAGACCGCCAGTTTGTCGGTCTACCTACACGGTAGTGTCTCGCCTTGGCTTACTACCAATTTGATTACCTTTCTCTAACATGAGGATATTTCTCCACATGTCACCTACTTCGCCTCTGCCACCTGTGCTCCTTCATCTCATGGATTTACCATTCATCAACAATGTCAGCTGGGCTTCTTCACGGTGACCTAGTCCACGTTCCAGTCCCACTGCTCGAGAGACCTTCTCACTCCTGGATTTAGACACTACTAGTCTCATCCAGCACAAACTCTAATAAACTTTTATTTGTCTTGGTATCTGCATGTTGGTCCTCATCCTTCAAACGCACACACAGCGTAACAAATATATATGTGTTATTTGTGCACATGATCAACTGTGCGCATACACCAACCAGATAGGAAGGGGTAGCTAAGCAGCACCTAGCTGCGTCAGCCCTAATCTGTCTCTTGACACTCCAGCTTTATTTCACAGCAGAATACTCATATTGATCTGGGCGTCTGTTACACAAATAAATAAATAAGTCAACTGCACTGCACCTGAGTTCACAACCTGCCCTTGACAATACACTGAGAGCATGTAGAGGGAATCGGGATGTAGAGGTAGAGGGGTTGCAATTGTGCAGCAGGGGAGCAGAGAGTCAGAAAGGGTTCTGCATTGTTGATCCAATATGACATTGATAGACAGCAGCTGAAGGAAAGCTGATAGCCATGTTTGGCATGCTGGTTTTTAAAGGACGGACGTGACTGCCGATCCAAAACTGACTGAGCATGAATTCAGCAGGCGTTTGCCTCAAGTGGTAGTGTCATAGAGATGAGAGGAAGGCAACTATCACATATGACTTGCTTGACTTTCTTTTTCATCATAAAGGATCTCTCCTTGAACTGCTTGTTTCTGCCAGGGTTAATTTCACATGATAATTTCTCTTAGTTGAAAACAGTAATATGTATTTGTTTTATCTATGCTCCACATCTTGTCAGGATGCACATTTTTCACATAAATTCTCTTAAGTGGAATTATTTATTCTAATCACATGGTTGTCTAGTCAACAGTTCTGCAAGAACAAAAGCATTTTTAATGTTTTTGGACTTGAACATTACAGTTCAAAAGTGTTACTGCTAAATATCCACACAGTACACATTGCATGTAATTTCACATTTATTTGTTTTGTTTCTTCTAACTAGCTGTTGTTTATAACAGTAGGGATTGAGCAAACAATTAGAAATGTTTTTCAAGTTGTAGAGACATTTAAGACATGCCCCAACCTTTACTTTACATTTTGAGGTAGAAAAAGTTTTTCTATTCTACACAGTGCAAGAAACCTAGGAGGAGTTTTAGGGAGTGCTTAGCATTGTGTGAAATCCTTTTTAAAGTGCCACTTGACACTCTTGAGGGGTTTGCAGCTGCTGCTGTTTTCCCAGGCAAAACAGTGTAAGGTCAGCTTAAAAACCAACTATCATCCTGTATAAATTCACTTTAAATGATGATGTGTTTTTTTGTCTGGTACTTGGGGATACTGGTGCTGCATTGCTGTCTTTTCCTGTACTAGAAATTAATGTTTTGGTCTATATTTTATATTTATATAATGTCTTTCAGTGCATCAAAATCCTATCCCAGCACTGTTAGCTGTATTTTCTTCATGTTGACCTATACTACACATAACTGTCCTATCCTAAACATAAATCTAATGTTTTTTCTTTGAGGTGTGGACTTCAGCCAACTTCAGGTCTCGTACTACTGTGCTATTTGGTGCTGTCACGGGAATCGTCTTCGCCAGTGCTCCTTGCTATGTTTTGTGTTTACGTGTGGTTAGTCTCGCTGGGGACAAATTCTTTCCACATTCTGCGATTACAATTCAATTATTAAAAAAGAAAAACATGGTTTCCTCTGCAAGGAAAGCTAAATATTTCACTTGCAAGACAATTGTGACTGGCCCTGCTTTTTTCCTTCTCTGTAGGCTGACATTTTAGAAATATGGAACAGTAATAATCGAAGGCTCCTGTGTTACATTGTCAGATACGATTGCCTGCAGTGTTCATGTGTTCACTGGGGACTTTTTTATAAAGTCAAGCCAATGGGCAGACTGATGATGTCGAACCAGACAATGATGTCTGCAGAGTGATGTTAAGTAAAGACACAACATAAAATAGTAGACAGGACACTGCATGAGTAAGTGAGTTGTTTCCCCACATTTGCTGAGCCTTGAGTTGTTGAAGACTAATTAATTCAAGAACAGACGTCCCCAAAGGCTGCAATTAATATTAACTTATTAGACATGATGGTGCCCAAGAGGTCTGGATCTCATCAGGGTGTCCACACTCCTGGTGGTGTGGCTTACCCAGCTGTCACTTCAAATAAAGTAAGAAAGGGAACAAAATGTGTGTGTGTGTGTGTGTGTGCCTGTGCACATTATTTATAATTCAATTTTTCAAGGCACTGTCAGCCTTCAAATAACCCTTTAGTTTAGTTCTATCACTTGACATTTGACAAGACTCTCTCATGTTCTTATTGACACCGAGGCCAGCACTGAGGTGAAGGGGTATTAATGTAACATATAGACAAGCGTTGTGTGCTTTCTAATGAGTCTGTCAAAACTGAATTCTCTGGAGAATGACGTCTTCCATGCTGCCTTGCAGAGACTGTCAGTGCTGAAGATTGAGCAGGTGATTCAATGACCTCCTTTTTTTGCCAACTCTTTCGGACTACAAACTCTTACAGATTCCAACACCTGCATCCGCACCCTTTTACAACTTAGTTAAAATGTCCCCCTGAGCACAGTCACCCTACCTTGCCATACTAAACAAAGAAGTGCAACGAATGTGTGTCAGGGTATGAGAGAAGGAGAGATGGAGAACCTGAGAAAAATAAGAAATGAATCTCAACTCAGGCAGACTGTGCTCAGAGTAGCCTCATGCCTCACCAGATTCACTTCAGTTTTACATCCCCAGAGGTTAATACCTCTCACTATGCTGCCCTGCTCGGCACTAACAATGCCACGTGATGCAGCGGATGTAAGGCCAGCACCAATAGATTTTCAGTACATTTTGTAGTGCTTAAGACTGGTGTGGCCATTTAGGTTTTAAGAGTGCAGCAAATGTAAAACCTTTGTTGAATTAATTCAAACTGAGGTTCACACTATGGTTTCAAGTCATTTTATGTGTCTCTCCCATACACAACCAGCCCGTATATCTCCATACATTCAAATGCACACATTGGTTAACAGGCAAATGTGAGTTGAAATCAACCTTTTCCTTTCCAACTCACACCTTTTCCTTTACTAGTTAGTCACCCAGCTGGACTGAAAGTATGAGGGTCATAGTTCTACTAGTGCCTGTCTTGAGGACACTTCACCGGCGGTAATAACAGAGTGGTGACTGCTTTATGTCACTCTCCATAGCCATCTGCCTATGAGTACACTGAAGTAAGTTTCTTGAAAGGCTGCCAGTTTCTCTTAATGTTTTCTGAGCAATGCTGTGTTATTCTTTCCATTTCGCAGAGTTGTCATAATGAAGAAAGCCAAATGTTTGAAAGTCAACTTGGCTAACATTATGGCAGGTGAACCAAGTTATAAAGCAGATGTATGTGCACTTGACTTCATGTTTTACTCCGCACTTTGTCATTTCTTTGTGCACATATTTTCTTGTGACATCCTCCAGACAAGTTTTGATGCTGTCCCAGTACTTTCAGGTCAAATGAGCTTTGAATCCAGCTTCCAGATTCTTCCTGCATACTGTGCGACAATCCTCCTCTTCCCAGCTCCTTGCTTCCTGCCTTGGAAGTGGAGTCTGAATGGGGGAAGTCTATGTCTCACTTAAATCCAGCTAAATTAGGAGTTAGACTGGTTGTGAGCAGGGGGGGATGTGGTTGTGGTGGGCTGTGCTGCTGCCAAAGGGTGTGTCAGGGCAATTTATTAGCTTGCTATGCACGCGTGTGTGTGAGTGTGCAAGAGTGTGTGTTCCCAGCCCTTGGCAGCTTAGCAAACTCTATGGCTGAGGCACAGCTGTACCACTATTCTAATATGGAGTCATTATGGCCATCCACGATGTGCCTCCAGTTAATTCACAAATTTGACCATAACAGACCAACTTAAAAAAAAAAAAAAAACAACCAAAAAGAAAACTTTGATGACAATCTTGTGGTTCATGCTTTTTTAGGTTACATTAACCTGAAGCAATCGTGTAATTTCGCTTCTCTGCCTGGATTGCGTGTATCATTCAGACTATTCAATTCATGTGCAGTAGGTAACAGGTGTTAAACATAAAAACATAGATTGGTCCCTCTGGGAGAGGGGGAGTATGAGTATATGCTGCAGTGCTGCCAGTGCCGTAGTTTTTCTATGTGTGTATGTGTGAGAATACTTGGTTGTGTGTAATTACATGTTAATGACCCCCCTCTTGTATTCAGCTGTGTGTTGAGTAGAGTAGCAGCCGTCTGATCAAGGCTCAAACAGTGGAGGAACATTGTAATAAGGTTTACAGACTGCCGGCACCTGCTCTGCTTCCACCTCCCTTCTTTCTTCAGAGGCCAAAACAGATGCTAGGGGACACTTAGCCTGCAAAATGCAATCTGCAAGACATGTTCATTGTGTTTACAGAGCAAAAAAACCAAAACGAAACAAAAAAATACACATAGTGTTTCTATTGGTGTCTGTAAGCACCTGCAGGTCTTGCACACGCTGGAACATTTTAATTGACCGAGCAAAAAAAGCAACTGAGACAGGGGAGTGCCTGTACAAGTATCCCCACCTAGACTGAACAAACGACTAGGTTCAAAGCGCCATCAGCAATCCTTTGCTGTAATGAGGGAGTTTTTGGGAAATTGGGAGATGGTGTCAGTTTACTGTCTCTGAGCCATGGGTCCTGCTGTCCACAATGTGGAATAGCAGGAGAGAGGTGCTGTCAAAACACGATAGGCGCAGACATCAGCACAAAGTTAGAGAGAGAGAGTCCAAGTCACCATGCCTAGACATGCAGTTCTTTTTAACACCACACAAATGAAGTCTCTAGACTATTAAGAAGCAAAAGAAAACACACATACTTACTGAGTCAGTAACAATAGCAACACAAGCTATTTTTCTCCAGCTCGTTGATTAACTAAGTTTTACAGCAACAGACTGCACCTCCATCGACAAAAGAACCAAAGCCCCTTGTTTGTCATTTATTTTGAAAGTAATCATTGCTCACCCAAGCTCAGTGAAGTTAATAAATATTTATACCCCTTTTTGGAAATGCAAACCATATAAATTTTTACCAACCTTTGCTTTCAGAGCAACTGCCCTTGATGATAACAGTATCATTTAAATGTCTTTTCTCTCCATTTCCCTTGTTTTCTCTCTCCCATTATCTCTCTTCTGTTCACTCCGTTTTCCCCCAGCACAGTGTTAACAAGCTCCTTTTCTGCCCTATCTGCTGTAGGTGAGACAGCTCCACAAAATGACAAGGTGAGAGGGCGTGTGCGTGTGTTTTTCTGTATCTGTCTGTGTGTGTTTGTGCATGTGTTTACTTGAGCGTGTTTGTGGCTGCACTTGCACTATACGTCATGTGTGACCACCAGCCACTGTCAGGGCTCATGTTGCCCCCAACGGTAACAATAATCATGGGATTTGATTGCCATTTCCCTCACCCTCCATAATTGATGAGTCCAATATTTACTCTGTTACCTTTGTGTTGTAAACATTCATTATTGGGTTTCTTCCCAGATAGGTGAGCAGAAGAGGAGTCAAATGGGACAAGTCCAGCCTGCAGGGACCAGCTGTCAGTTTGACTAATGACAGAAATGAATAAAATCTCATAATTACTTCAGAAAAAAGGATAGTCTCCACCTTATCTTGGGCCAATATGCATTTTAAAATTTTTTCGTGGGTTTATTAAATTCCACCCCACCTCACCACCACCCAGCCCCCACCGTAATACATTACAGATAGAGGCAAGTTCTCAAATTTCAAATTTAATTTTCTATTCGCCATACACACACAGGCTCTGTAATCAGATTAGGACATTATTGTGTTTCTATTGACATTAGCATTGTTATTATTTTGTACTGTGTAAATATCAGTAACTGGAGTATGCCTGGTTGCTTTGCCAGGAAGGGATTATTTTTTGTATTTATTTTGTTCTAATGCTCTCAAAAAATAACCTTTCAGGATGATATCTGATGCATTCCATTATCAGGAGATGCTGCCTCTGCATGCAGTATTTTTTTAATGTTGAGCTGCAAAATTAAATTGGCTGCCTGAGTTTTCATGTCTGCTTTATTGTGACACCCTATATAGGTGACATAGAAGCTGCAGGGACCTACTGTATATGCTGCTGATATCCAAAATGGGATATCAGTGAGACACATCATATCTGCTATTAAACAGAAAGCCACCAGGTCAGTCCATGCTTTTAGAGCTTCTTCTTGTGTGTATGTGTGTGTGTATAATTGGATACATCTTCAATAATGTTAGTGCATGTGGTTCGTAGTGCACCAAGTCTCAGGAATAGGCAGCAGGGTAGTGAAGTGCAAAGCTCTCAGCCAAATCAGGTATTCAAGATAGAGGGATGGAGCGATAGATTAATGGCAGTGGGGAGGGAGGGAGAGTAGAAGCGGAGGGAGGGACAGCTATGGGGTTAGACAGCACAGTGATATGCAGTAGGCCCTACTTAGACAAGTCGACTCCTCTGTGCCATTAGGCCTAACAGGGGGCAGACTGGGAGAGCCACAGTGTAAATGTGAAAGAGAGGACCGCTATCAAATAAACAGGAACATCTATCCCAGTGTGTGTCTACTGTATGTTTGTTGTGTGTGTGTGAGGGTGTGTGTGTGTGTGTGTGTGTGTGTGTGTGTGTACACATGACTCATTCATTTGTAGCACCTCTTGGTTTTGTCAAAGAACTCTAAATACCAAAACTTGATTCTATTTTAGTAGCTATTCTCTGTTTTTTTTTTTTTTTTTTTTTTTTTTTTTTTGTGAAGTGGAATCCCACATAGAGGCTTGTAATATGGCATATTTGTGTCATATGGAGGCAGACAGCTGATCGTGTCCATTTGTCATGCTGTCAAGTTAATTACCAGATTGAAAAGGAAAATGAGATTACCTCCTCCCCTTCTAACGGACACTCACACCTCCATACTTGCAACACACTCACATCCACAGAAACATTTAAGTGTCCTGAGGAAATTTTCTGTGTGCCATTGTAACAGCTTATTGGAGTAGAGTGAACAGCATCAGAAGCTGAGGGGAGAAATTGCACGAGGTCAAGCTGAGGTCTTCAGATGTGAGTCTGTCTGTTGCCTTTACATATTGTATTGTAGTGTGTTGTTGAAAATTTTGTTTTGCTCAATTCCTTCTCTCCTCACTGAGAAACTAGCTCTGTACCATAAGTGAAAAGTAAATGTGTCCGTACTTGTGTAATCAAACAAGACTCTTTGAAGGAGCAGATTGATCATTAGCACATAATGATCTGGGGTACTTTGGGCAGTGAGGAGGATTTCCTCAAGAAGTGAGGGCTTAAGTAGATGGATACAAGAAGGTAGTAATCAGATTCTGCAGCTTTCTTCTCCCCAGGTGAGTCCTCTGTCTCTGTGCATGTTTGAAGTAAACCTCAGCTCAAACAAGCTAGCTAAGAGAATTAAAAAGCTTTTTGGCACCCCAACTGTTATGTCTCCAGGTCTTGATGTTTCTCTCATGCAGCAGATCGCTCCTATTATGAGGACACGTGCTGAAGATCTGAGCTTGTATGTTCATCAGGCTCCAGACACGTGAGGACAGCACCTACAAAGCGTTTCAGCCCTGACAATTATTCCAGGATGAAAAACACTCTGTTTTTATGTCAGGCACTGACAAAAACAAGTGTCATAGGGAAGAGAAAGAGCCTTTGATGAGCTAGTAGTGGTACTAAGCGAATTACAACACAGGACAGATGCAAGCTTGTTGTAAACTTATACAACCCAAGACCCCTGGGAGTCAAGACAAAGAGTGCAGGGATATCAAACCCATTATAAAATGGGAGGTGATTCATTCTTGTGTATGTGTGCAGCTTACTTATTCATTAAAACCTCAGATACATCCCAGCTCTTCCTCTTTCCATCTCATCTTGACAGCCAGGAGTTTAATCCAGGAGCCCAGCACAATTTGTTTACGTGTTTCAGAGCAGAGAATTATTTCCTAATATCTGTGCTGACCATGTAACTGTGCAGCGCTATTAATATATTTTCCCTCAAGGGTTTTAAAACATCACAGGCTCCTTAGTTGAGACATGATGAGGCTCTGTGATGGCACCCAGCTGGCCAAAGTTCTGCAAGGGTGGCCTTCGTGACATCACTGCAAGTGGCGCGTGACAAACTGCCAGCACACCAGTCGTGACCCACGAAATAATGTCCGACAGACGAGGACAAGGGCCATCTTGGCTCGCGCTCCCACCTGATGCCCTTTTACCCCATCCTCTGCCATCGCAAGAGGTAGGCTGGGCTTTTGGTAAAGTGCACAGCGTGTGTTGCCAAAAAGAAAGTTGCTGTCAGGTGATGAAGAGTACATGGCAGGGGAGGAAACATCAACCCCCGCCCCTTAACTTACTCATGCTGTCAATTAGTATCAGTCACCCTGTCGTTTCTGTTTAGAGTTATTATGCCAACTCCAATCTGTCTTCCCTTCTAACAACACATAATAAATACACTCTACAGTATATGTTATCTCCACACTTCTGTGAACTGTTGGCAGCAGCAGCCCTCCCTAATTGTGCTGCCACACTGGACAAAATGAGTGCTGCTTCATTTAATCACAACCTGGGGGGAATAAGAAACAAATGAAACCCCAGACTTGTTCTGGTTTGTCAGGACATGTTGCTCCCTCTAGCCTCTTTGAGACTGAATCTTCTGATTGCAGATGTGAAGCAGACCTGGTAAGGTGGGAAAAAGTGACCCGAGAAAGTAAGGCCTTCAAATGAGATGACGTGATTGGCCTATAATGACTCTTGTCTCAGCTGTATTTGACTAAAGTGCAAAGTGAAGCTTATTAATAAAGTAAGTCTGCCGCAATGTATTATTAACTGGTAACGGCATGCAGGGTTTGCTTGGCTGAAAGGACTTATGTGATGTGAGAGCGACATTGTCAATCTTAGCCTTCCTCTGAGAGTCAATTAGAAGATAAACAGGGCTACATGTCTTTGGCAGTGGGGAGAAGGCTGATAGGCTCTCCCATGGATGTCCTGGGGCAAGGTAAACTGACAGAAAAGCTTTGTCGTCATGGATGGAGACTGAGAAAACAGTGTGCAACTGGCCCTGCCACTTGACAGCGCAGACTATGTGTTTTTATGTCGGCATGCATGTGTGTACGTGTATTATGTGCAGTCTTTTTCTTTCCATGTTTGTGCACTTATCTGCTTAACTGACCAAACTAACAAAACTCAACATGGTAATAATGCTTCTTCAAGAAAAATCAGTTGGAAAAATAATACTAGTGATGGTAAATATCATGGCACAGTGATGGATGTGAATATTGATTATTCAGTATTGTTACTGCTCCATGTAAATGGATTTCTATGTACTCTACAGCTTCAAATTTGCATGAATGTGTCCAATATAAATAATATACTGTGTAGAAGTATGTTCATGCCCACATTCATACTGTAGGCATGTGTGACTACTTTGTGCATTGGTTTTTGTGAGAGAAACATGCAACTGGAGAATTTTCATTACTCACATTACATCCTCTATGGAATGTATGTTTTCAGTAACATAATTATGTGTGTGTGCGTGGAACCGTAAACAGTTTTATAACTGGTTTAGTTTTATTTTTTGTTGTCAAGTCACACAATAGATTTGTCAAACATATGATTACATGCTCATTATGTATGTAGATTCTGCGGTCATACATAACAGTCCTTTTCATAAGAATGCATTAAATATATAGAAGCAGTGTACTGCGTCTCACCAGTATTACATTATGTGTATTACTGGTACAGTTTTCCACCGTTATATATTTAGCCAACGTGGCTCAATGTGGCTGAGCTGAGTGAATTATTACATGCTTGTTAACTATATAGTCATGTCACGCATAAACAGTGGCTTTTTTCGTGTAATTGTGTCAATAGAATCAAATAATGTTCTAATATTTCTCCATGTCATTTTATTCACGCTCAATACTAAGCTGAAATAAAGGTTCAACAGATGAATTTTAATAAGTCGTAGGCCATTATTACCCTCATTATTTTCAAATTAGCAAATTGTACACCAAATCTGCACAGCACAGAAAGATCAACTACTGTACAATACTATAAGTAAATCTCCTTTCTTATCTGTAAATAACAAGAAACTCAATACCAGGCAGTAAAAGACTCCACAAAAGATAGATCATTCCAAGTGCACTGCATGAGAAACAATTCCGGCGAGCTGGGACAAAATCCATTAAAGATAATGAAGGCCACGGTATCCCATGCCAAGAGCCATCTAAGGCTAGAATACGGGTAGAAAATTACACAATATCTGAACTAGAAGCATTAATTCTGCAGCATGACATGTAAAACCAAATAGTGGGAGGGCAACAAAAAACTGACCCCTTGTTTTTATCTTCAGAATGGTAAGAGACTGTTTATTGTCATGTTATTGTGAATTGGGAAAGTAATGTGTCATTTAAAGAGAGAAGTCTGAGTTAAAGGACATTAGCAAGCATCACCTCACAAGGTTCACAAAATCCTGAGGCACAGAGGCCAAACAATTGACTTACCAGAAAAATAAAAAATAAAGTAATAACAGTATTAAGCTGCAACTGTGGAGATTATTAAAGACAGATGTTTGAAAATCACAAATCAGTCTTCTTTCTGAATGTTATGTTGGCTTTGGATCTTTTTATTTGAAGCACTGATTTCAACAATCAAATGTAATTTTATTGATTCATAAATTAATGAATTGACTTCTTGAATCAGAACAAGGCTGACCATTGTTCTGTGATGATGGACTGTAGTCATAAGTATAGTAAGAGCACCACCCATCTCTGCTCAGCGCTATTGCAGCCCTCCTTTGCGATGAACACGCCCACCACAGCAGCCATTTTCATTTGAAACACATCCATGTGGTGTTTGACCTATTTTTTGCCACCTTGCTTTGTATGTATAAAAGAAAAAAAAAGTACAAATGGTGTCACTGTATTTCAGTTATTTTCATGGGCAAAAAAGAGCCATCTTTGGGCACATATGTAGCGTGAAATGCAAGTGGCGGACGAGTGACACTGTCAGCTCGTTTTCTCTACCTTGTCTTTTGGTCGTGGAGCGTGAGAGCTGGTTGGCTAGACAGGCGGGGGTTATGGGGTCATTGTGTGTTCGTGTGTGTGTGTGTGTGTGTGTGTTCGTGTGTGTGTGTGTGTGTGTGTGTAGAGAGCATGGAGATATGCTCTGAGTGAATAACCTTCCCCAGTAACAGCTGTCAGATCCACCAGACCAGAGCAGAGGACAGAAGAGCAGGCCCTGCCAGGCCCAACCCAGACATAAGACTGATAGGGGTAGATGGCAGAAGGGGTGGGTGTGGGCTGGACTGTCTGCCAGCCTTGAATGCTGGGCTCAAGGGTTTTGATGGGTGGCCACACCGAGCTGCATGACGGGGGTCTCAGCACCCAGGCAGCTTATTGTTTAACACATTGCTCATCTCTTTTATTCCCCCCAATGCAGATTCCATGCACAGCAGTGCAGAGCACACAGAGCCAACGGTACCCCAGGACGCCGCCTTTGTCAAGGTGTCAGTTGCCAGCACAGCGTCTCAGCACGGTTCACCACTGGGCATGACAGGGGATGCAGACCCCATGAAGGGGGATTAGCACTGCACCTATTGTCTGAGAGCACAGTGGTGCGGGATTTGCTTGCAAGTCCATTCAGCAACTGTATGTCTATTCTTTGGCGCTTGACAGGGACGCTCAGTGGCCCCACTTTGGTTCCAGTGCAGTATCAGAATGTGTTCATGTCATGCCCCCAACCGAGGCCCTTATTATCTCAGTTGACATGACGAGGAAAGGTGCGATGGTAAATTCTGTTATTGCTGTCTGCTGCCTGACCTGCAGGTTAGGGTGCGTTTTAATGGGTTAGGTAGTAGCTTGCTTCTCATGTATAATTTACTGTTGATTCTGTTAACGCTGAAAGGAGAGCATGTTGACCGAGACTTAACCTATGAAGGTTTGGCCGGATTTAATGTTATGAATACAAAATTAAGAGATTTTTTGGGGGGGTAGTTGGTTTTGTTTTATTTGTATTTTATAATTCAAATCAAATCTCATCCATTTTTTTCCCACATGTGGGACTTGATATAAACCACAGCATTTCACACTGAGAAGTCACAGCTGTTAGTTCTGTGTTTATGCAGTGTATAGCCACATATTGTCATGTATGGAATGTATTTTAAATGTCACTAAAATATAACCACAAGTGATTAAACCCAATTATAATTAAGAAATATGTTGAATGTATTGTTTACATATTTAGTGTGGACAAATAGCACATAAATGTTGGTAGTTTTTAAAATAAAAACAATATCTGCTCTTTGTTTCCATTTAGCTGAGAATATTGCAGTAATGGGTGTTTAGTATACTTCACAATGTATAGTTGCTCTGAGGCCAAAAAACTCTGCCCAGCCTCACAGTACACATTTCTATGTTGAGTTCACAGTTTGGGCAGTAAAGCACTGTGGAAAATAGTGATGGATGGTTCCTTGGTCTCACATAGAATAGAGAGGCAGTGGAAGTTTTTTTCTTCTACAGATTAAGGCAGCCTCTCAAGGAGATACAGGTTTACAGTAAATGTATTTTTTTTCTACTGCTGTGCTGTCTGAAAGAGCTTTTCAATTTCAGAATTTTTTACATTTTTTGGCATTTGAGAGGACTATCATGCAAACTCTGTTACTGCAACATGCTTGCCCCATTCACCTCAACAATTGCATCTTAAAACATAAAGCATACTCTCTCTAGGTTGTTTGGAATCTATATTTCAGACAACAAACAATGAGTTATTTAAGAGTGATTTCTCCCTGCTCAGGTACAGAAAACCACTTTCACGTGCAAACACATTATGTGATTGTTCTGCACTTGTGCGGGCATTGCCAAAGCATGAGCCAATGTTGATGATACAGTAAACAAAACTACACTGTGACTTTATTCAGGCTTAAAACTGAATTTCAGACATATGCTTCACTGGATACCCTCCTAGTCTGAAATAAGGGTTATTCCCCCCTCAGATCTGTTTATTAAAAGATTTTCTACATACCTTTTGAGTAGATGTTGAAAAAAGGAAAGAGATGAGAAAATCCTGCAAATCACAGCTCACTGGTGCTTTGACAAGAAGCAATCCCCAGACAAAAGAAAGCCAATACCTCAAAAGTAACACGAGTGCTAAAAGTGATATTTCAATTAGCAGCTATTACAAACACAGTTGCCTTACAACTGCTTCTCATTTGTGCGAGTTAGAAGGAAACCCGTGTGTGGAGAATGCCATCTTTGTTTTTGTTTTTCTCTCCCTCTCATCGTAACCTCAATGCCCCTGTAAGGTTAGCAGCTGAGTCATGGGTGGCTCAGAGGTTGTGCAGGTTTTGCTGGCCCTGATCCCTGTCTGTTTCCCCATCAGCTGGGAGTAATGGCAGCCATAAAGGTCTTGATTGCAGCTTCTGGAGCACACTTCTCAACATGGCAGTGTGACTTTTGTAGTCCTTCGATCATCTGTCTGGCTCAATATACAACATGCCATCTCCTCTTCACTTCACTTGGAGTCTTCCTGTGCCTTAAATATGCCAAGTTAAACTCTCATGTAAAGCAGTTATGCTTTACATTAGCACTTTAAATGTAAAACAAGAAAAGAAAAAAAAAGAAAAAATTCTCCCATCTCACTGGGTAGAATTTGTTTGAGCTGTTAAATAAAAAAGTGCTAATATTACAATTCCCAATAATTGTTTAATTGTAATACTTGAGGTTCTTTATGAAAGTGTAGCATAAATATCACATCAGTTATGAATAACATTCCATTGTAATTGCTTGTTGTATTGAATCATTACACATTTTACTTTTGGCCAAAAAAAAAAAAAATGCAGTCAACATCTTGTTAAAGCCCCTATTCCATGACAGCAGGGTGGCTCCCCCTGTTGAAACAATGTCACTCCACCACAAGCTGTGCCTCTACAGTGATTTGCTAGGTTCAAAATATTGATTTTTTCACTCTTCTTATTTATTCCCCATTTTCATACAATGAGAGTGTGTGTCTGGAAAACATTAGTCATATTGTTAGATTATTTTTAAAATGCATAAATCAATGACAGTATGCATCTGGAAAACATTAGTTATATTGTTAAATTATTTTTAAAATGCATAAATCAAATTAGAATTTAAAAATGTAGTTTAAAACCTAAATCTGTATAATTACATAAAATTTACATTGTGCGATAAATTCTGGCTTGCCTTGTATCTCTAAGAGAATAATATAACTGTGGTAAAGGGGGCCAGACCTCGGGAAGATTTCTTCAGCATCATTTGGGGAGCCACAACAGAGTGTGGGCGGTGACCAGACATGGCAGAAATCTGGAAGAGGTGTTCTACTTTGTGTAGGTCGCTTCCAATTTACTGGATCAGCATCTTCATTTTCAATCAGCCCCATAATTAAGGGGAACCAACCCAGAAATTATCAATCAGTTAATTACTGTGATACTGCAGAACAAATCCAGCTCCTGATTGAAGCCCACTGGCTGCCCTTACAAGATGTTGCTGTCATCCAAATGAAACCAGAAAGGTTTGTGAATTGACTGACCAAAAAGCAATGCACGTTTCTTTCATTCAGAGTTAACACAGTGTGTAGTGGATATTTAAAAATTTTTCCTAATTTAGATTTTGACATCCTCAAAATATTATGTCAATGTTGTTAAAGCAGTTCGGGTTTGGCTCAAATCACCCTTTTTGAACCTTTAAAGTTATTTTTAGATTGAGGTAAAATTTTAATTTACTTCTAATTTACAGTGTTGTACTCCTTGACGCGGCATCTTTCCAAGTTTAAAGCACCGATGTGTGTTCTTTTTATTCTTTTACATACGTGCAGCCAGCAGTAATAAATATGGCACATAACATGCAACTGTAATATGTAATTAACTGCCCAATGACCAGGAAATTGAAAAATAATTCAATTGTGGATTACCATGTTTAGTGGTTGGAAAATTGTACACTAGGAAAATACTGATGCTGTAAAAAGACAAATAATCTTGAAGCCTGGGTGGAAAAATTTGCTATTTACTTCACTTTAATGGTAGATGGACAGCAGGGGGGTGCAAAAAATATATTTTGTATATGCACTAACACTCTTAGGGAAATGTTTTATTCTGTTGAAATTGTTCACGACAGGATTTCCCTCACAGACACAAACGCATACATGTAAAAATTCTTTTATTTTCTTACCTCAAGTGTCCAAGTTTATGTTTTCTCATGTCACACACTGACACATTAATTACTTTGAAATGTTTTTTTTTTACAAATTTCATAGAAAATAATTGCATTAAATACCAAAACAGCTTTATTGTTGTTTTATGCATTTTTCATTAGATTCAACAGTGTTAATGTGTGTTCTATGTATACAACGCAGGCATTTGTAGACACTTCTCACGAAAGCATGCAGACGGGTCTCAGCTGGAAATGCTGCAGACCACAGTGCTTATTGTGATTCACTTAACTCTTTTTTTTTACCATACGGGAAAGAAGAGGACCTATAAATTGCTTGACTCGAGACCTCTTTTTCCATCAATACATTTCCTCTACTCTCTCTAGGCACTGGAACATCAAAATACATAACAATCCCGTGATATTGTCAGAATCCACCGGTGCAGCTCTGTGTGCTGTGCAAGTGCTGGTGAGATAGAATTAAAGGGCAGGTTTTGAATTTTGCTCGGCAAAAACATTTTCATGATTTCTTTTTTTAGAGAAGTGGGATTACAAAACAGCAAAACGAAAAGGAAGAAAATTCAGCCTGTCCAGTCAGCAGATAACAGCCCATCAGGTACCTATGTGGAAATACTACAGCCTCTTAGATAGTCCTGTGTATTAGTAGTGTATATTGAATAAGAATTTCTGCATACATTGTGATAAAATCTGTGATTGGAATATAACACAATGTAAATTCAGTGTTGGTTTGATTGCTTTTCTTTCCCTTTTTTAACTACTGTTTCTGTTTAGTTACATCTTGTAATTGGTTTCCTCAGTGCCACAGATCTGAGCTTGTTCCGACTTGTTTGATATGACCCCATAGTCGATGACTTCAAGATGTTTTCTGGGAGCTGCATCCAAACAGGGATGCAGCAGAAACAGGGTCCTCTGCTGGTGGCAGGTGGGGGGAAGATTGGAACGAGACTCAAGAGGCCAAATCACCGAATCTGGGCCCAGGGTTTTTTGGCAGGCAGCAGAGTGTGAAATTTACAGAATTTCTTATGTTGGTTGTACAGCTGCCTCTGTGCCTGCACCACAGTTGTGTCAGACATAGCTGTGAGCGAAGACTAAAGGGCTACATAGAGGAAGTGGAAGAATTCAGATGTCAGTGTGTTGCCAGCTTTTGTACAAAATACTACATTGCAGAGAAGATCGCAGAATTGTTTGGTGGGAGAGATTATTCTGTGTGTGATAGGACTTGAGTGAAATTTTTGGTTAGTTTTTATTTCATAGTCATTTTTATTATTTTTGGTTTGTGTTTTTACTCTCTGGTTTTGCAATTGTTTTGATGTAGTTTAGCGCAAAGAAAAACAGGCAGTTTGAAACGCCATTAAATTTGGTAGTGCCTCCAAAATTTCTAATAGTAAGAATCAAAAAAACATGATTAAACAAAGCCCCCAATCAGAGTGCCTCACTGTTTGTCTGCTCCTTTTTTCCCCTGTTTTCAATTTCTGTCTCCTTGTCACAACCCAAAGCTACTTTTATTTACATGAAAGTGAGGTGGAAGTACTGCAGCATGCCTAATTTGCAGCAGGCCTCATGTTTTCTCAACAAATTGCGGTCTCATATCATTTAGTTTCCCCTTTTTATTGCAAAGAAAAACAATCAGAAAGCCTCAAACAGGGGCCATCGTACACTGGTGTCATCCCTGGCTCCGGCTTCCCTCTCAGTTCATCTCACTAACTGTCTCTGTCTCTGCCAGCGTATTCTGGAACAGATGCCTTCTTATTTTGATGGCCCGCTGCAAGCCTTCGTCAGTTGGACAGCAGGTCACAACTGCTCACATATACAAGGACACACACACACACACACACACACACACACACACACACACACACACACACATCTATGTTGTGATGGCTGTGAAGCACATGTGTTTAGGTTACTGGTTCCTTAAGTAAGCTGAGAATATTCCCCACAGGTGATAAGTTCATTTGCATGTCTCTGGCTATAGAGACTAGTACAGGCCCACTGCCCCACTCCGTGTCTTTCTCTATTTATCCCTTACTCTCTTTCTGTCTTATTCGTTTGCTACCACCATTGCTTGCGCAATAGTCTTTTTCCTCTCTGTTCTGCTGTTTATTTGTGTTTCTCTGGAGGATATGGAGACAGAGCCAGAAAAAAGGGAGAAATGTTAGGCCTACTAAAGTAATAGCACCGGTCTTTGTCCTGCGCTCATTATTTTTGCTTTGATTACAATCTGCAGCAGTTCAAGTTACCCTAATTCAGCCGGCTAAGGCTCTTGGTGAAATTGTACTGTGCTGAGTGATGGTTCAATTGAAGCTGCCGGGGGGGTCAGCACTGGATTGGGTGTGGAAAGAAAAAAAAAATCCTAATAATAAAATAAAAAAGTAACAAAAGCATAGCATCATAATAAAGAAAATCTGAGTAAATTTTCAGACTCATCTAGCATGGAGGAGATATAAACGATGAGACCATGCGTGTAATTCCTTCAGGGACATTTTCATGCCAATGGGACGTCTTGTTTATGCCAGAATGAGAATGTGGAGAAATGGTCTTGGTATTGCACAGCACTGAGTAGATGGAAGAAGAGGCATGCACGCTGGTATTCTCTGGCCAGTGACAGTGGTACCGTGGGAGGGGAATGAGTGCTGAGGACGCTGCCTCAGGGCCAACCACCGCTAGACACTAAACACTGTAAAAAGCCCAGTCTCCATGTAGCACTAATCATAACCCCCTGTTCCTTCCATCTGTTCTCCATCAGCGACCAGTACCACTGCACCACTTTGCCTCTGCCCATCCTCTATCCTCTTACCTCCTGGCTATTTCTTTCACTGTCTCTTAACCTTCTGTAGCTGGACTCTTCCTCCTTTTTGGTTTTTAGATTTTTCCCTCCTTGGTATTTCTTTACCTAGTAGTTCTAAGAATGCAGGATTTGTTACAGCTAGCTGAAGGCAAAGGATTTAGCCTTTTCACCCTGCATATTCGACTGTTTTCAAGGTTTTTGCTCCATGAGCTACATGAAAACACACATATAAAACACAACCTATTGATCCTGAATGTTTTCATGCACTCTCTTTGTCACACTTTTATTATCCTTCCCACACAATGTTTCCTGATTAATGTCCCTTTTGCCTTCTGGTCACAGCACGTAATCTGGTAGTGATGGCAGAAAGTGTCATCAGACAGATGTGAGTCTTCTAACTACGACACCACTGTCACTTCAATTACTAGCCTGGTTCACAGTTGTACTATAGCCATGCTGATTTTTTCTGCCCTTAATGATTAGATTAGAGTTACTAATTAAAAAAAAAAAAACAATATTATGTGCTGCCCTAACGCTTCTCTTGGCGGTGATGAGTGAGGGCAAAGTTATTATTCTTTTGAACTCCTGCAGTGTGGGGAAAAGACGGCAGACATTCAAAGCAGCATGACGTTTGGTGTTTGTTATTTCTTTTTTACTTTTTTTAATTCCTGAGCCAGAGATTTATGGCTTGAGAAGTGCCTCAAACTTTTCGTTTTTTCTCAAATGGGAATAATTTAAATACACCTCACCGGCAGACAGGGATTTTCTTGTGTGTCTTATGCTTCTCTTATTTCAGCCAGGGTTTTTCCCTGCTGTCTGCACCACAGTGGACATGATTTATTTTTCAGATTTAGGGTTTAGGACTCTAATCATTGAAAAAGAAACTCAGGGCTTGACCTTTGTGCTTCTTTTTCTACTGTTTAATGTTTATTTAAGCTTTTAGGTTATTAGCTCATATTCTCACCTGTGGAAAACTGGTCTCAAGCAGTATTATGGCTACAGCACACAAATGTTATGAGTAGAGAGAGCATTAAATAAAACATGACCCGCATACACAGACATGCTTTCGTGCTGTGTATTTAAGATGTTTCACCTACTTGCCTCAGATTTTAACAACTCCCTGAGAACTTTTTTCCTCTTTTTCCAGGACAAGTATGAGAAAAAACCCAAAACCTACACATGGATGTAGGTCAGAAGATTTATACATATATATCTCAACGATTTTCCATACTTTACCATCTCGCCCAGATTGGTTGACGGCACTCTCTCATTTAGCCATTACATCATTTGTTTCTATTTCCTGTCAAGCGTGACTGCTCGACAGCCCAGCCGTATAATTAAAACAACCTTTAAGCAATTTGCTGCTGAGTTTCTAATATTTTTAGCCTGGTCATTATTCCCAATGCACAGATGTGGCATGTCAAAGAGGGAACGTGGGTCTGACAGCGTTTCGTTCCTATTGTTCATTTGTGAAAGAATTTTGGATATAGGTAGTCAGGTTGGTGATGGAGCTATTGCCCAATTTATTCATTCAAGTGTCAGTTATACAGACAAATATGTGTAGCAGCAATGTGGGGCTGAATTTTGGAACCGTTACAGCCTGTCAACATAGTGAGAGCACAGTCATTAATCACCATACATTTGATCAGAATGCTGCAAACCTCTACTGTTTCCTGTGATGGAAGGACAATGGAAGGCTGTGTTAGATCTTGTTCCACTAATTGGGTTAGTCCAGCTAATGGCCATTTAGATGGTGGATAACAGGGAGGCATTTTACTCCACAAATGTGGTGATGGAAGCAAAAGCTATCATGTATTTGAATTATACTCAAGATTAAAAAAAAAAAAAATCTTACAATCTTTTTTTGGTAATGTGTATGTACTTTGGTAAATTCTGCTGTGCAATGGTGGCTTGTTTGCAGGCGATTATTTTTAGGTGCACTTTGCCACAGCAGAAAAATGCTTTGCAGATATTTGTTTTGTTACTTCTTTTATTCTCACAGTCCATATGTGATCATTTTGACAGTTAAAGTAATAAGTGGAAATCAGCAATACCACAAGTGCTTTATAATATGTGAAATCATATCCCCCACTGCTCTGTATCCTTTGGTTTGAGCATGCAGAGCATTTTCATGGAAATGTTACCTCAAATTCATTTGAGAAGAACAACAGCCCACTGTGCAGGGATGTAAGAATGGAGAAGGGAATTAAAATTACAATACCTGCATGCCCAGCTGCCCAACGCAAATTGCTCGGCTGTTATATGCTTCTCTGTGCAATATCCTGCTACTGAGCTCTGTGCAAGGCACACTAATAATAAAGCTGTCTCTGGCGTAAGGATTTGCGTGTTCTGGTCATGAAAATTGGAATAGTGGGAATAGATATGTGACTGTATTGACCAAAATGGGCTAAGGGGCTTACTATTCCCTAGCCAAAGTCACTGTTACTGTTTTTGTGGTGTCCAGTTACCATGAACACATGGTCAGCTCGAAACTGCTTTAAGTAGCTCAAAAAAAAAAAAAAAAAAAAAAAACTCCTGTAATACCGGAGCATGTCTACACAGCCTTTTTAGTGTTACTAAAAAAAAAAACAACACACAAACACAAAGACTGGCCAGCGTCCTTGGTTGAGTATAGCTCTGGGTGCAGTTTCTGTTTGGCTGCCAACGCAGTTTCTGGCCCCGTTATTTCCTTCCAAATGAGGAAAAAAAAAAACAACAAAAACAAAAAAAATGTTGTTTTGTCCCCACCATGAGTGAACAGGCGCTGAGATGAGGAATGAACCCATTGCTTCACACGGACTAACGTGACAGGCTGCATGACATCACTTAGCTAAAGTAGATTGTCACTTCAAAATGGGCCAGTTCTGCCCAGTGTCAGCTCTCACTAGAAGAAAATAATCAACTGTGAAACGTATTCAGTGTATTTTCATTTTGTTTTAGTTCTGGCAACAATGTTGATTTTCTGTGGGTGGCAAAGATTAGTTGGCACTGTCTGGTACCTTTAGTTGTGGATTTGTGTGGGAAAAGTGAATTAAAGATAAGAATTAAAACTCTCTAATTAGAGCTGTTGACAGTATTTCAAGATGTCCTATGGTGTGTTTAATAACTTACATGCAGCTGTATTTTCTGGGTATGATAGTCAGCTAGTGCAGATTACCTTGATGAAATCATATTATTATAAATATTACAGACCCTGGTGAGACCAGTAGGAAAAGTTTAAATGGCATACTAAAGATATCAAAGATCAGTAAAAGACATAAGCATGGTTGTTTGTGGATTTGCAAAAAAAGTTAAATATATATATATATATATATCTATATTCGTTCTCCAAACTCTGAAGACACTCTCAACAGTTTTCATTAGAAACTGATTTCTAGTGGGTTTCTCAGCGGGTGACAGCTTCAAATTTTGGCAAGTAAAACTGAAAATATCTGTGAGTCTAGATGCCTCTTGGGAAAGTGGGGAAATATGTTGTTTATTTAATTTGGGTCTTTTTTTCCTCATATGTATTTGGAAAGTACAAAGCAAAAACAAAAAAAAAAAGCAAGGTCATTCATGCAACCCTTTTTGGGAGGTTGTCATTAGTCAGATAAAACGATAAATAGCTGTTTTCCCAGGGGTCTCTAGGAGTGTGTGTTATCCTCACACCCCACCTCCACTTGAGTGAGCTGTGCACCATTCCGGCCCTGGGGGTTTAGTTACACACATGGCCTCAGCTGTGGCTCCTGAAAACTTTCAACTTTAACTCAAACTCATGTGTGCCCACATATATTCTCACAGTGCAGGCACATCTGGTTTTCAGGATAGCTCTCGTGAATGCAGGCCTGTTTAGCTGTCCCATACAGGCTGGCTGCTGGTGTTAATGACGAGGGCATTCCTCGGCTTCCAGCATGAAAATGGGGGAAAGGATGCAAAACAGAGGTAGCCATCCCATCTAAGGAGTAACCCAATCCATCCAGCAGGAGCTTTGTGTGTGTGAATAAATGGCCTAAGCTAAAGGTCCTTGGGGTCAGAACAGGCTGCCACAGTGCCCAAGCGCATATGTGCCAGGTCTTGGCACATTAGAGGTCACAGCAATTTCCTCAAGTCAAGAGTGGGGTCAGGGTCCCACTTCCCTTACATATCAGTCAGTGAAGAATGAGGAGGAGAGCACGAGACCTGGTCTTTGTCGAATTACCACCCCTAATCTCCAGAGTGTCGGCACAATGAGGAGGGTATGCTGCAGTTTGGCAGGGCATGAGGTTACGTGGGAGGAAACGTGAAAGCTACAAAGACTGTATTTTTCATCCGGCAACTCGATGTAATTATTCCCTTCATAACTGGTGGGGTATTTCCTCACAGGTGTCATTTTCTCTCTGGTTTTGGCACAGCCCCACAACGCTTTCAGTGAAGTCCCTCTTTAACATCAGTGCGTAACCACACCTCACTTGGCAGGAATAAATGAACAGGGATGCTTTACTCACGAACAGAAAATGAATACATTAAGTGTGGAGGTAAAACGTTGCCTCTGAAAAGAGCTCAGTAATGATTGAAGTAGCTTGTGCTAGAAGGGATTATTTTACTGGATTTTTTTTTTTTAGGTATTTCCTTGACCCAAATAACACACTTCTATCCATCTCTACTCACTTTCTCTCACCGTTTCACTTTTTAAACCTCAAAGAAAGGTAGTCCAAACATACTTCTTATTCATTGCAGTGTAGTCATCTGTTGCTTTGAATATAACCCCACCCCAGCCAGCCATAGGCAATGTCTTGGGAGTTAATTTAAGAGACTCGGGACTAATGCCATCAATACATTAAGCAGCTTGATCCCTAAGTTCTTCTCAGTCTCCTGACAAATTAAAAATATATTCGACGGCAGGGAACTTCTGTAGATTGAAGTGATGATTAACCATCATAAAGATCTAAATCCTTCCATTTCCTAGTAGGCATGACTCACGCTGACTTTTTCCAGCCCCAAAGAGTTTGCTTTAGGGCATGGGAACCCAGGCAATATTAGCTCAGAAAGGATTGTAGCTCCAATTGAGCATTCACATATCCTACACTTGTGGCCCAAGATAGCTCAATCAATATTTGGGAACATGAACCAGTGTGGAGCTATAGAGGATAGTAGTGAGCTCTCATTTTTATGCAAGGAGAGTTATCCAAGGGCAGAGGGAAAACATCAGAGTCCTGAAGTCTCCCTTGATTTGCCTTTATATTTATTTTTGTTTATTTCTAAATTCACTACACAGTGTTTCATGTTCTGGAAGCAACCTTAAGGTATTACCATTCACGAATTTAACCCAAGTCATTAACAATTAAGGAGTATTTATTGGCACTTAAAAAAACAAAAAACAAAACATAAGCATGTCTCCAAAGATAGTTACATAGCCAGCTACATCTGGAGTTTGCTGCCTCGCTAAGATCAAAACCCGCCAGAGCTCTGTCCTGTCTGCTGCCTGAATAGTTCTTAATAAAAAATGAGCATGGATACTACAGAAGAGACTAAATGGAAAAAAAAATAATAGTTGGTGCTTCTGGAAAATTCTCATATCAACATAAAAAATGAAATAAATCCAAAACAAAAATTGGAAAGATAATTTAACTGCTTCACACTTTCTCCCATCATCCCTGCTGCAATAACACATTTCAATGGATGCATGATTAACTTCACATCCGAAGGCACGAGTCGGCCACGAGTCTGGACGCTACAGCAAACAGGCAGCCTGCGCATCACTCGAGCTGTTGATAACAAAAGCCATCACCCTGTGCACCGCTAAGCAGTTACCACATGATTTTATGAGAGCCATGCTCATTTATGAGTGCAATCAGTTGCAACCCAATGCCCCACAGGATGTCAGTGTTAGCACCCCTCTTTGTCCTATGATGATGGACTGTCGGTTCAATGGCATTATGGTAGCTCTTGTGGCCATCCAGGGAATAATACATTGATAACAATATCAGCTCATAAAGATGTGCTGTTGAAGAAAAGGTCACTCCCTTTCATGCCCGTGCTGTTTCTCTCTCTCCCTTCCCTCTGTTTCGTGCTTCCTCCCCAGCTTCTCCGTCACTGCCTCTGTCTCGTTCTCTTTCTGTCGGTGTCTCTCTATCTGGCTCGCTCAGGGTGACGATGGCTGCCCCTCGGTGTGTAAGGAAGCTGGAATGTCATGTTTTAACCGGAGTTGGAGGTATGTTGACAGGCCAGACAGGGGGAACAGATGGCAGTGTGACATGCCCAAGGTCATCTGGCATGCCGCTGTCGGGAGCGCTGGATTTGAAACCCAACACTTTTTTGCCTGCTTCCTTTTTCTTTCTTTAGGATTTCTCCTCTCCACCCCCATGCCTCTTTCCATCTTTCATTCTTTCTTTCACCTCTGTCTCTCACCTCTTTATCACAAATGCCTTTCTGTTTTTTATGCCCTAACCTTTCCCTCTCTCTTCTGCTTGCCCTGTCTCTATCACTCCTTTTTTCTGTTTATCATCCTTTCCCACCTCAATGTAAGTCACAAAGCCTGCTGCCTATCTCTGCTTAAACACACTACCCCCTAAACTCTCCTGACTGCTCTATTCACACATACAGTACACACACACATGCACACTTATTCACCTCATTGAGCATCCAAATTCTTTGTCACTTCTTTCCCTCTTTCTCTCACACACATGCTCAGTTGGAGTCACATCAGCCCACGTACCCTGAAAAAAGAAAAAAAAAAATGTGCCAAGCTACCTTTGTCTCCCAAAGTCTTGCCCCAAACAGCCCTGTCAGCAGAGATGTAGAAAGAATCCAAATGAGGTTTAATTACCTGTGCAGCCATGCCTGGAAGGTCATGCACCGGAAATCCCAACCACACTGGTACAGTAAGCATGCCATGTAGCAACACATGGCTTCTTTGTCTTCCAGCTAATTTTCTAACAGAAGCATAAAGTAGAAAGAGAAGAAAAAACAGTGAGGAAAGAAAGAAGGGAGGGAGAGAATAGTGGCGAATGGGAGAAAAACTGCTGTTTCTGCTTGCTGGCTTACCATCTTTTTTTTTTTTTTTTTTTTTTTATTAAGCGCTTGTAGCAAAACCCCAAGCAGAGCAGGGCAGAGCGTGATGTCCTCACCTTACCCGAAATCTTGTCAGAACTGTTCCTTTCAGCTCAGCAGACAGAGCTGTTTGCCCCAAAACAACATTGGCTTTTCTTTGATAAAGAAAATATTGCAATGATGATGCAAAAAGCAGGTTGGGAAGATAAAAAAAAAAGGCAAGAAGGAAAGGGAAAAAAAATTTCATTCATGCAATTTACATTCTGAAAATAGCCAGCTGTGCACATAGTACAGTATGGGTGAGATTTGCTAGTTTATCAAGCATGTCAGAGAGCACATGGACCATCCAGCCAAGGACTGCTAACCTCATTTTTAACATTCCCCAAATCCTTTTGAGGACTTTCGCATTCAGCTTTCGGAGGCTGCCCCTCAGACTGGTCCATACCAACCCCCACGAGGTGAAAAGGATACAGCAACAACAGTGGCTTTCCGAGGTGGCATTTCTTCAACATGAGCAGCCCCAGTAAATATACAAATTTGTTTCAGAGAGACCCCATTGAACTAGGCCCTGGTGTGTGTCTATGTCGTGTTTATAGTGTTTGTAGTCATTGACGCCGTGTTTGTCATTGCTGCTGCTCGGGCCTTGTGATTATGCCTTCTTTTTTTTTCTTTTCCTTTTTTTCTTTTTTTTTTTTTTTTTTGCTAAGGGTTGTCTGAATATTAACAACATAACAATACTAGGGCTGATTAGTCTTGAATGCAGCGTAGACGGCAGATCTCTATCTGGGGTGATACAACAGTAAAATCATGCTGACAGAGAGAGAGAAAGAGAGAGAGGAAGCACAGGAAAGGGGAGAAGGAGGGAAGAAGGGAAGGAAAACTGTTTCAAATCTTCTCATCTACAAAGGTTATTTTTTGAATAGTAGTCTTTCAGCATAAAACCGCATGTTTTTCCTTGAATAGAAATATGCGTAGCCACAAACAGAGAGCATATGGATGTATTTATGGTGCCTCTTTGTTCTTGCAGTGTTGAATGTGCAATGTTGGGACTTAAAAAACCTCTTTTCATCTCTTGTTTTTTCCCACTCTCTCTGCTTTTTCAAAATGGCATATTACCCTGTGAGAATGGGATTACAAGGTATATTGCAAGTAAACGGCAGTATAATTTGTTGCAATTACACCTTATAAACCTATTTGTTGCTTGATATGTTCGGCACCCTTGCAGTTTTCTTGTACTTGAGGGAAAGTGGAATATTTTCTTTTTAGAAAAAAAGTCTTAAGACCAAAGTTGTGAACAAATAAAAAGAAGCTAAATTTGCTGAGCGGCGACAGCAAAATTCAGTGGAAAAGTTAGGGTATGGAGTGACATCTCACTGAGAAATTTGATTTTGTGAACAACTCCAAAGTTGTTGCTTTAGCCATTAATCATCCATCCCAAGAGAAGGGAACTCAGTGGAGCACAGGGCCCTCTCTGTATTGCCACCACAGACTGAAAGCGAAACCCAGCGTTCTCGAACAATAGATGCCCCAACGTGACACCATTTTGTTACAGTGTGTGTGAGTGCATGTGTTTTTATGAGGGAGCAGGACAGATTCTTGAAAGTGCAGTGACACCTAAAGGCCTAATCCTATAGGCCCTCTGTCTCTCTCTCCCTCTCTCTCTATCTTTAACACTTGAGTCAAGGGCATGGTGAAATTTGGTGAAAAACTGATGAGTTTTCACTTTTACTGCACTTGATTGTTCCAAGCACTTGTGCAGGGCATCAAATTCCTCTCCTAATGACATGCCTGGGGCTGCCTGCAGGAAAAGTGGCATTTTCATCTACAACCTGAGCAGCTGATTGGACATTCACTGGGAAAGTCAAAAAATAAGGATGCAGTGCTTATTTAAAACGTAAGAAACGCAATAGGAATGGCAGTGTATTGTAGTGCAGGTCCTGTTTTTGTGCCCTCAGTCCAACCATTTCTTTTCCTGCTTTATTATGTTTCTGTTTTGTTTTTGTTTTTTTGGTTCATTCAAAATGAAAGATAAATCTTTAGTGCATCTTTTGTGAGTATTTAGACAATACACACAGGACAATACACAGTTAATTATGTTAATTTACAGAATATATCTTACTTACATTACTTGCTTAGATTATGATAGACTAGGATTTTTTCTGTATTTATCTTAGCTTATTATGTATTAATATAAGCAGCAAAAGGTCATATTTTATCTGTCTTTTTATTTGTTTCCACATTACTGCAAACACTCACACAGGGCTGTTTTGTCTGTGAGTCCACAGTACGTTCACACACACACACACTAACACACACTCTCAGCTGAACAGTACCACTGTATTGGTGAGATCCTCACTGGGCAGCTCTTTGATCTCGTCTCGTCTCTTGTGTCTGCTTTCACAGGCAGCTCTGCATGCAGAGCCAGTTTTTAATATGGCAGCACACCCTGGGTCCCAGAGTAACAATAAACTTTACCTTCAACTGTCAGCAGGTCTTAATCACTGGGATTACTGCAGCACTAAATGTTGGATTCCTGTTAATATTCCTGCTGGTGAAAAAGGTAAACAGACCCAAAGAGATAAATATCGCCCACCCCTCCATGGAAATATCCTTTGGACTTCACAATCTCATTTTCATCACTTGCAAATATGGTGCAGAAGTCAGAAAGGGGAAAGAATAAGCCTCAGTTTCAATGAATCACAATCACAATGGAATTCTTTTTTAGCGGTGGGCTTTTCGCCCACAAATGTACAATCGGTCATTCTCAAAGAGCCTTCAGTGGAGCTGTTATTTGCTGTCCCGTGAGGCACCATAGCTGGAGCTCACCAAGCCAGCTAATGGAGCTTCAGAGGCCTGCAAATGGCAGGCAGTGAGTATGCAGCAGCCTCTGTGGGCAAAATGGATCTAGATATCCATTTAGTTTAGTTTCCCTGTGGAATAACAAGAAACCAAGCAAGTCATTGCAGAAAGAGAATGCATTATTATTATCATTATTATTATTATTATTTTATATTTTTATTTTTTATTGTTGTTATTGTACAGTGGTTCACATATTGTAGTATTTTAAAAAGAGAAGTTCTAGAAGTAAAAATAATAAAATAAACAGTATGCCATATTATTTTGACAACACAAGCTGTATTTTTTTATTATTCTGTACACAATATTTGAAATAGTAGTCTTTCATCGTTCATCTTTCATTTGCAGCAAAGTTGCATTAATAGTGCAAGTATAATTAATTTTATTCAGCTAATATACATATTTTATGTTATTATTATTAACTAAAGAAGGGCTAGACCTATAGTTTCAGTTTTTCAATATAAAATTAATTGTGATTTTGTGATTTTTTTTTTTCATTTTTCCCAAGAGGCAAAATGTTTTAAACAAGTACACATTGAGTTTGAGAATTCAGTGTCATCCATATAGTCACACACTTTAAAATGGCATGTAGCTGAGTGGAGCTGCTGTAGAATCTCCATGCTCTGCTGGGTCCCAATATTTTACCACGGCTTAGCTGCTCCACTAAAATCTGCCCTTGTGTGCACTCCATTGCTGCTTCATCTTGCTTTGAAAACACCACTGGATTAGAGGCCGTTGTCTCTAGACTCATGTGGCTTGACTCCTCAGCGACACGGGTCTTGTGCCTGTGTCATGTGGGAATAGTCAACGGGAAGAGAGAGAGAAGAGATTTAAACAATGCAAGAGTACAGTCTCTTCGGGGAAGAGCCCCTGCAGTCTCTAAAGGTTGGGCCTGTGAACAAGTGTTCATGCATTTTCATCAACAGTGATATCATTCACAGGGAATGCAATTCAGGTTGCTCTCAATGAATACATTAAGTAACAAGGGGCAGCAATTTATTTAGATTGTGCTGTATGTGTGCATAGGCTGCGCATCACTGGTTGCACTAGCAAAATGGCTTTGTATGTGTTGATTTTTTTTCACACATTTTCCACCCTCATCCATTCAGTTGTATTCCATGTAAGTGACTATACCTCTTTTTTTCGAGCAGTAAATTTGAATGTATAAAAAGCCTATGCAGTCCCTGTGTGATCCCCAAAACTAGAACCACATGAATGTTTTCATAAATATCTTGTGTTTCACTTTAAAAGCAGTGTTTTTCTCACACATTTTTCTTTGGTTTTTCAACACATAACTTGGTGAGGAAAGTGAATATTAACAGACTGACATGTTTCCATTACTCTATTGCTTTTAGCTAATGAAATTGCTATGAATCCTGCTATCACAGGGTTAGCATCACGGATATATGATGGCAGTCTTTACTGAAATGATTTCCATGGGTGTTTGTCTCACTCCTGGCTCTGTGTCAGGCTTTTAGGAAGAGAGACAGAGAGAAAGAGGGGGAAGAGACAGAGAGGGGGGTTGTATGGGGGAAAAAAATTTAAAATATGAAATATGAAATTGATTAGTGAGCTGGGATGGAAAATAAAGACTTCATCAGGATCACTTTGTGCAGTCCTCACAATCAGCTGTGAAACAATGCAGCCTCCATAATGAGGACAGAGAGGCAGGGGCTGTGTGCATCTGTGTACCTGCATCATATTTATGCATGCGTTTGCTTGTGGTGTGACACTGAAGTAAAAGCAAAAGGGACAAAGAATGAGAATGAGAGAGCACAGAGAGAGTTGTGTCACATTTACTTTGCTTTTCATTTTTTTTAATCAAAAAGTCATTATTGTTGTTCCTCCAACCTTCAAACAACCAAATCAATCATCAAAGATTAGATGTTTAATTATTGTAAACATTTGTAGAGGAAAAACAGTTGAAGCAGCATCCTCCTGAGTGATGGATATTCACTCAGAAAACTGTCCGTATTGTCAGCTAATACAAATTTAAAAAATGTCAATATACACTTTTCATAAAAATATGTAAAAGCATTTTTTATAATATTTGTATTGTGTGTTACACACGTTTGTAACAACAGTGTGTGAAAAATATTTGGAAGTTTCAAGAATTCTAAGAACTTTTTGGTAAGGAAGATTGATTAAGATATTTAAAGATAAATTCTTTCAATGAACAAATGACAATTCAGGAAAATGGGGAAGTTTTATTTTGTTCATAGTCCTGACAAGTGACATGCAGTATTCTGAAAAAATATTGTGGAGACAAAGATGACTATATTGATTGAAGCTTCTGAAAAAATCGCAATTATCAAAATAATATTTTTTTATTTGGCTTTAGTCAAAGCAAGACACTTGCACACTGTTTTTGCATTTAAGAATTAAATTTACTCTTTGGTTTTATAGCTACTTGTGATAGTATTTATATTTAGCTCTTTTTTTCACTGATATATTTTAATCCAAATATGGCAGTAAAGATGATACACATCAGAACAAAATCACTTTAAACTATTACAGTGCTTATAACACCAGCAAAACTAAGCTCTCACTTAAAATGCTCTCCTCTTAAGAGCCACAGGAAAGCAGTCCAAGAAAGTAAACCATCTGTGTTTCTGTCATTGTCACAGTGAGGCTGTTACAGTTAGCGCTTGACATTATGACACCTTGACATTATGTATTCAGCCATGTAGTCGCTGCTACAGAAACATTAACAGCCCGACCTGCTATGTATACCTGAAAACCCACCTGAATACATTTGGTAATACTGCAGCAAAGGCATGACGGAGACACTCTGCAGATACAAAACATTAAACACAAGCAATAATGATCACATTTCTGTGGGAAAAAAAATAAAAAATATGTTCAAATAAATTATCAGAACAATCATAACTGTGCAAAAGAATATTATATTCTTAATTTTCTAAATTTGAGTCTCTTTTAGAGCCTCTTTAGCTTGTCATCAGGGTGCCAATAACTGTGCGAGGCACTGTATTTATAACACATGAATACACAAGACCATCATTTAAAGGCTAATTGTGAAATTCTTATTACCAACACCATGGACAGTTGTGAAATTCATTAAACTCAAGTCTCCAACAGTGTGCGCACCAAACTGGGACACAGTGCCACAGCCTATGAAAACAGAACACTATCAGGGAGGCAGCCAATCAGGAGCCTGCACCAGGTCGTGCTGGCGAATCACTCAAAACTTTTTTCTCTCTCTCTCTCTCTCTTTCTCTCTCTTCATTCTCCTCTCCGTACTTATCTCCATGCTGACAGAGTATTCTGACTGAATGTGAGAATGGCTGTATTGCCACAGCGTTGCTCTCACACTATCCCCTCCCCTGGTTATTTTGGTGCGGCAGAGAAACTGTGGCTGACTCCTGGAAGAAACCCTCTGGCGACTGCTATTTATAGGGAAGAGACAGTCACATTTGCATCTGGAGCTTATGAGAGAGAGAGAAAGACGGAGAGAGAACAAGACAGAAGCATGAAGGATGCAGTCAATTTCTGAAATAAATAATTTATCCTGTTATCCAAGTCATTTCAGTCCAGGACAAATAAAGGAAGAAAGGAGAGGAAAAAAGGGGGATGCAGGCAGGAATGTAAGAGAGACTTTGTCCAGATTTTCTTTTCTTACCATAAATGAAAAAAACCCTCCTTGAAATAAGAAGGGCTGACCCAAATTGAATTAAATCGATTTGGAGTCTCCTGAGCCTGCTTTTTCCACTGTATATACAGTATTATCCTCCATTTCCTGTGACAGTGTCATGAGGAGCATGCATTACTCAGCTTCTTATAAAATACTCCGGAGCTACGGTATTGATTCTTGCGCTTCAGTAATTGAGCCGCCAATGCAGAACAATGACATCCCCATTGTTCCCATTTGTGCCATGGAAAGCGCAACTCCTTTAAGGCCAGCTCACGGGCCTGTGAGCACAGAGTGAGTGAGTGACGTTCACCATGAGATCAAAATATATATGGATTCTGTGTCAGACTCAGTGGGCAATCCCTGGGTTTGCCTTGACAAACCACTGGGCCTGAATGCTGATTAAAACCTCAGAATTTGTGTTAGATTTATCACAGAGGAAACAGTGAAAAGAGAGACAATAAAAAAATAAAACTATAAATACATTTTCACCTGTGTTCTTGATGTTGCATGTGGAGCTTAGATGTGATCTGCATAGGGCTCAAGTTGTGGCGGTGGACTGCACAAATGCAACACATATTACGTCACCGATAGCGCCACTGAGAAGTGCAGCACGGCCTCTCAGCCAGACCACAGCACCTAAATCTCTCTCCACATACTCTCATGCAACAGGGCTTATTTCCTGTGTGTGATCACAACATCTGAGTGACCATTCTTGGGTCCAGTAAGGTTTATCAGTACATCCAGACAGCAGCGTGAAAGGAGTTGCGTTCCCAGGGTGTTCAAATTAGCCCATTTACATCGGCACTCTTGTCACAATTTTTTTGGGATGGGGGCTCAAGATATAAATATGTTAACGTGTGTTTACCTCCATTCACTGCAATGGCACGGGTACATTGAGGGTGGTGGAGCATGCGGTTGTGTGGTTTAAGGGGGCTGAATGGGGAGAGTTAAGAAATATAAGCAGAGGCTATATATATAGGAAAAAGATGGAGGGAGGGAGGGAGAGGGAGGCGTATGCATTATTAACTATGACTTCATCACATGTTCCCAGTTTCTTGGGGACTTATTATTCTGAGGCGCTTTAATGAATAACAAGAGGAGAGGGCAGAGGGAGAGAAAGCGAAAAGAGTGTGATTGATGAAGCAAGTGCAGACACCGCCACCAGCTGGCTCACTTCAGTACTGCTTCACAAACGGGAGTACCAGGGAGATCCACTGTTTATAAAAATAGGAACAGAGGGCAACAACCTCCAAAGTGTCCCTGGCATTAGCATTTGACAAGGTCCCCACCTGCCACACTGAATATAGATTGGGATTTGTTTTGTCAAGGATACTTGTCAAGTGGATGCATGACAGCCAGATTTCATTGGATCTGTTCAGCAGTGAGGTTGGACGTTGAGGCGGGCACTCTGTAAAGCCTCCCAGTGGGTGTGTGTACGTGCTTGTGGGTATATAAGTGCGCAGAAGAAACAAGTGAAGTATGTTTGACTTAGAGCAAGTCTTTGCGCAGAGTGTGCTTGTGTTTGCAGGTGTGTGTCTGTCTTTGTCTGTACGTGTTTGTGTGATTGCAAAAGAAAATTGGAGGGTAAGAATCGCTGTATCCAATCCAAGGTGACCGCTGCCTTTTTTTTTTATTGTAAGTGTGGATGGGGGCATTTCTGATCACCAGTGTCCTACTTTCCTTAACTTTATCCTCTCACATAAGAGAAATGGACATTTCTGTGTAATTCCCTGCCATATTATTCACTGTCTGCAGGTCATTACAAATGCAGAAAAAAATAAAGGAGCAAAAGTAAGAGCCAAAAATTGAATAAAAGGTTTTTTTTTTCACATGGTGTATACATATTTTCTACAGCCTTGGGCCATATAGATATAGTTTGTGCAATCTTGTGTTTGCATTTCTCATGCACTAAGCCTCGTGCATAGTGTGATTGGACAGAAACCTATAGAAAGAGTTGCTACTGAGCAGCCTCTGCAGGGCCTCAGAGAGAAAAACAAAAGGAGAGTGCAGAGAGAAAATGAGCACCTTTCAAGGAAAAGGAAAAAGGGGCAATGTGATATCAGAGGTTGTAAGGTCTGTTTACACAGCAGCATCATTCAGGCCTGCGAGCTTCCCACTATTCCCTTTGAGTTTTCCTCAGAGGGAAAAAGTGCAGCATGTGTGGAGGACCGTTGTAGGGGGAATTCATAAAAGGAAAGCTTTTCCAGTTTTACGTGATCTCTCTATCTGTCCAATCCTCAGACTGCTCTGTGCTCCTTTAAACTACACACTCCTCTTAACTACTAAAGTAAAGTAAATTACTATTAGGCAGCAGATACCATAATAATGTCACCATCTTTTCCAGAACCTTTTCCAGAATCAAGTCATGACATGTTAATAAGCCAGTCACGCAATAACTATGCTTTTATTAATGTATTTATTCATTAACTGAAACCCAGCCAACAGGGTATTAGGCCAAACATTAGTGTTTGTGCTGTAACTTTATTAAATACAATATTCCCAATGTTCCCCATAGTTTTCAACATAATACACTCTGCAGTTAATGCTCAGTTGTTAATGCTTTACAAATAAATGGTTGTGTGTAAAAATTCAGTATGTTCTTAATTGAAGTGTTCATTTTATTTAAAAAAGTGTTAAATATATTACGACGTACTGTTCAGGCATTACTTTAAATCAGTTTGCCCAGAATGGCAGTAAACTTAGAGTTTAATCAACTAGTCAGTAGTTTAACTAGCCGATCAACGGGAAATTTATTTGTAACTTTTGATTAATCAAAAGTTCCAAACATTCTTCTGTTTGTCTTAATAAAATAGGTATCTTCTCCAATTTCCTCCCACAGTCCACAGATATGTATGTCATGTTGATTGGTGATTCTAAATTGCCCATAGGAGTGAGTGTGAGTGTGTATGGTTGTTCATCTATATGTGGCCCTGTGATGGACTGGTGACCTGTCCAGGGTGTACCCCTGCCTTTCACACAAAGAGAGCTGGGATAGGCTCCAGCAGATCCCTGTGACCCTAAATAGGAATAAGTGGTTATAAATGATGGATGGATGGATGGAAAATGGGGTTTTGGTCGAACAAAACAAGTGATATGAAGTTGTCAGCATAGTGTTTTAGGAAATCTGTGAAATTGTTTGTTTCATCAGATCATATCAGATCAGTTTGAGACAGTCACTGCTAGATTGTTGTTTTTGTTTTTTAAAAATTCACTTCCGCACTAAATAAAATTGATTTCAGCATTACTGAATAAATCGTTTGTTACTGTATTGTGACTGACTATTAAGAAATACTATACTTTGTGGCAAAAGCGGAAGTCAAAACAAGTGCAATGCTTGCATTATGGAACTACAAAAAATGAAATGACAGGGTGACTTAATAAGGTTTCAGTGTGTTCTCAGTCGTCACCTCGGTTTTGATGCCACTCAACTTCAGAAGCAATGTCTAAGAAGTTAGTGAGAGGTGACATCTTGTCAAAACTTGAATATCAGCCACTCTATAATGGCTGTAAAACCTCGACAGTCAGTCTCCCACAAATGACCACAGTCTGGCCTGGTCCTCGTCATTTTCATTTTGTAACCCTAACCCCATCTGCAGCTGTTTTTGCAGCCCTTTGATTTTTCTTTTTTGTCTCAACAATAAGGCCAACTGGTACTGAGTTGCACAAAAGGCTGCTACTTGTCCTGTCAAATGTGTGACAGCTTAACTCTTTCTCTGCTTGGTTAAGACTGAGTGCATCAAACGAGCATTAAAGTCCTGAGGATTCAGCTGGTGACTACCGACAGCCAGACTACATATAAGTGGTGAAGCATGTTTATTACATAGGGCCAGAGGTCACGCATTGCCTAATAACCTCAGGCGGGGCACGCCGTTGTGGCTGGATGAGTAGAAAAGGAGGTGGTGGGCATAAGCGGCTGTCCTGCTTATTTCCTCGAAAGAAGAAAGGAGGAGACTGAGTGTAGTGTTTAAGAGTTTTAAGAGTTTTGGGAACTGCAAGGGTCTACACCTGTAAGTTGTCACTCAAAACCTGTCATTGCTGATCTTGGCCATTCATCATGTTTGTAAAATCATTAATCTCATTCCTACCCAGGAGCAACTGGTTGCAGATGGGATCCATCCCTGTCTTGTTCTGCTAAGCGATACCTTCGTCTGTTACATTTTGTACCAAGACAGCTTACATCCACACTGACATGTTGCAGTCTGAAATTAAAGCCTGTAGTCACTCTAGTATAAACTCCTCTCTTTCTGTCCCATGGTTGTAGCATACACTCACAATAAGCAGTGACACATAAATGCATCAGTGGGTTCTCCTGGTGATGAAAACCAGAATTCGTTCACAAGACTAAATCGTCTATCATGTTGTCGTACAAGACCAGACAAAAAGATCACACGCACAAAAACAGAAAGCAGTGGGTTTGTACGCTGGCTGCAGCAGAGGTAATCTCCCGAGACTTGGCTTTATTGCCTCTCTCAGCCTGATAATGATGTTAGGACTCTTGGCTGCTTTGGTTTGTCGTGCCCTGGCTCCCCAGCCAGCCTCCATTTGGCTTTAGGGAAGGAGCTGATATTGGCCAGACAGCATTGAAATTTCCCCTAACAGGTTAAACGTCGGTTTACACTGTGCACACACAGACACACACAGACACACACACATAATGAAAGTAAGCATGTATACACAGATATACATAGGCAGGCAGGCAGACAGGCAGACAATGGGTTGTGTAGCTTAGTACACTAAAAATAAACCTGTATTTCTTCAACCTGACATTTACAAATTACATATTATTTGTGTACAGACATTTATACACAAATAAAGCAGACCCCAAGTTACCATGTGTTAAAACCCGTTAAATTACAGTTTTCCAGGTGCATTTTCTACACAAATATTGAAACTACATGTTTTTTATAACTACACGATTATATTAGATTTTGCAGATGTCTAGTGCATCATTTAACACGCATTTCTCAAAAACTGAAGCTGACATATTTAGTGTCTTCAGAAACTTTTGGCTCTACAAGAACTTAAAATAAAGTTCTGTGGGTTGGAACGATGTTTGGCCGCACAGCATGATTTTGTAATGACTAACCCACCAAGGGACTGCTGCTTGTTAAAGAGATTTAAATATGAGTTGAGATTAAAGAAGAGAACAGTGTAACTTTTTTGGTTTCTTAAAACTTTGGTGTTTTTTTTTAGTTTTTTTTTTTAGACATTATCACAAAATTGTGCTTACCAAAGTAATTGCTGGCATCTGGGATCATGGCAACATTACTATAAAGAAGCCCAAGAGTGCAGAAAGTGAAAGCTTATCAGATCATCATAAAGGTTGTAAATAAGTTAACTGATTATCAGAACCACTTTCATACTAAAAAAAATGTAATATTCTCTAATTGCAAAGGAAGACTTGAATACGCACTACTTTGGCACTTTACTGTCCGTAAAGGCTGGAACATGCTTCTGTGGACTGCAGTGTGTGTGGGTGTTTCCCCTCATACTACTGCAAACATACTTCCTTCTTTTCCATTTTATACTGTTGGATCAAAAAGTTGGCTCAACCTGCTGACTTGTTTGACATGCAAACACATTATTGAAACTTGCAGGGTTGTGTGCAACATTTCTGCAAACTACTGTGTCTATAGAAACCTTCTTTGTGCAGACCTGACAAGACATTTATGTTTGTTATAGCTACATCTCCTACCTTAACTGTGATGGATGTTTACAACAAACATCATTCAATCATTTTACGGCTCACCTTTGTTTTCTCTTCCAGATATGTTTGGCTAACATGGTGGTTTGTTTAAAACCTGTCTGGGCCTTTGTATCTTTTACCCTATTGTAATTCTTTTGAACAATGTTGGCTTGTTCCCAGATCTCTGCAGTTCACTTGCTCAGGACAAACATTACTGATATTACAAAACTTCAAAAATAAAGCACCAGTTATACAAAGCTGGGATTTCCTTTTAATAACATTGTGAAGTTTGTAGGGAGTTAATGGGTGTAAAGGTGTTTCAGAACACGTGACTAACATAAAATAAATGATGCAATTACTTAAAAAGCACCACGCATCCCTCTCGCAAATTGCAGAGTTGTGACCATTTGTGTGCATGGCTGCTCGCTCACAGGCTCTCTTTTGAATTTATCATGTCACATAAACTCATAGTTGCTAAACTCTTCAGGGGGCACGCAAAAAATAAACACACGCACACACCCAGCCCTTCTTTGAGGTTCAACAGTTCACATGGTCACCTTGTGAACTATCTTTCAACCTCAGGGAGACATCAGTGGTTCCTCTACCCTCCAGAGCAAAAGGAGGACTTAAATGAAATAATAAATATCCACAGTATGACTCCCACTTGCGCACCAGGCTACTCTGACCCCTCTCAGGACCTTCCAGACTGGGCAGGAAGAGCCAGCGAGAGGCAATGAGTGGGAGGATGGAAGGAAGGGACGGGGAAGGGGGGGGGCTGCTCAGGTGACCCAGGAAATGCCTTGAAAAGGCTGGGGAACATCTGATTGTTTCAGCAGGACCAGACAGTTCAGCATTGGTCAATAGAAAAACTGGAGCTGCTGCTCAGCTCTGGTGAGCCAAGCTAAGCCAAACAGCTGGCAGAAATCAGAGAAAATATGTTTGTGTGCTGTGGACAAAGCAGGTCAGGAGCACTGAGATCCAGGAGGCAAAGGGAGAGATGGAAGGGCCAATGAAAAATAAATTGTGGAAAAAACACTAGAGGAGGAAGACTCAAACAGCATACTGTAAGCTACCAAGATCAACAAGGCAGAAAGAAATTTCTGTAATATGCAGTTCCTGTTTTTTGCAATACACATCCAATGAAATTTTGGAATAGAACACAATACAAACTAGTGTTCAGAAAAAAAGAAAAAGGTGTGATTTTTCTCACAGTTTGAACTATTTCTCCCCAGGACTTATTACGTTATCACTCACTCATCCACTTCTTGCTAAGTATATTATCTTTAACAAGTGATATATGTCGACTTTTTCTTGAACCTCCAATGTGTCCTTGACCCCAAACAGGACACCATGGGAGTGAGGTCCAGATGCTGTGGTCTCTGAAAACACAGTGTGGGCGAACCCCCCTCTCTTTGAGGGCTTGGGTTCAGAGCTGTTATAACATGAGAGAACAGCGGGATTAGGTGAAAACCTACAGCTGTGCCTGGCTATGTGTGAGGGAAGAAAGGATACAAAAGATTAAAGTAGCAATGCGGATTGAAGGATGGGGAGCTTATGTTTGACATTTTTATGCAATAAGGTGTATATGAATGTGTGTATCCTTAAATATATGTGCCCACATATGGAGGAGTGGGAAGTTCTTAGGGTTGTAATTGTACTGGGCAGACTCCAGTCATGAGTGCATGGAAGTGTGAATATAAATCTAAGTGTCGGATGAGGGTGATGAGGCTCAGGTGACCTTTTTCGGGTGTTCAGTTACTTTTAGGTGTATTTAGATGTACTGTATGTACACATTTTGATTTCGACAGTCAGATTGGAATAATTAAAAGAAAAATAAAAGTGACTTTAAAAAAAAAGATTAACAGATGAACAGATAGTAGAAAACAACTCAACCAATGCCTGAACTAAATATCCAGTATTTCACTGACAGAGCTGACATCAATCAACATCCAAACATCAAAATTGAAATCCATGATGAACTGCTTCTGCAGAGTGGGATAATTCAGAGACACATTCAGAGAGGAGACACTGCTTGCACGTTCTTGTTTGGTATCTCAGCCATCATACTGCAGCTGTATGAAAACCATCCCTCCATTCATTTTCTATACCTGCTTATTCCTTAACCAGGGTCACAGGGATCTGCTGGAGCCTATCCCAGCTTTCTTTCAGGTGGAAGGCAGGGGTACTGGGCCACATAGAGACACACAAAGACAAACAACCACAACACCACACTCATACTCACTCCTATGGGCAATTTAGAGTCACCAGTCAACCTAACATGCATGTTTTTGGACTGTGAGAGGAAACCAGAGTACCTGGAGTAAACCCACTCAAGCACGGGGAGAACATGCAAACTCCACACAGAAAGGCCGTATTGCGAACCCACGACCTTCTTGCTGTGAGGCAACAGTGCTGACCACTCAGCCACCATGCTGTATGAAAACATTTTTCAATATTTAACCTAACAAGAGTTGCTTGTGATCACTTATACCAACAGTTTTCCCATGTAATTTTAGCTACTACAGTATGTTTTCCTACTGTATCTGTCTTTTCTTCTGTATTTCTCTCCAAGAGGCATCCAGGGACAGGCTTCACTACAACACATTTCTGAACAGCCTGTCTATGGGGGGGGGGGGTTTAGTTTGTTTTACTGTCCCAGCAGGAGGGCTGATGGGAGTCAACCGGGGTCAGGGCAGGCTCAGACTTCATAGCAGTACTTTGACAGAGGGGCGTAGCCTCTTCAGACCCCACAGATTGCTGGTTCAATAACGGCACCAAGCGCCGCTCTCGGGGAGTTCATATACCCTTTATAGAGGACAACTTTAATCAACCATGGTTGAGCTGTTTGTGTTATTGTTTTAAAGGTGTAGTAACTCATTTCTTTTTTGTAGACTATGTCAGTTTTTCATTTAGGGGTGTGAGGAATGCGGCTGCCTATAAACCTTCCTGCAGTTTTACACCACTTATTGCCTCTACACCAGAAACCTTGAGGAAAACTGAAGCTTAAAATTGAATCAAGCTAGCTTTTAATTTAGAGGTTAAATGGAAAAACTTTGCTGTTCCATATGGAGAATGGCAATAGCAAAATGAGGATCTTATTAAACATTCAAGCAGCACACCACTTTAGCATAGATAAACTTTTTTGTGTTGTGGGATGTATTGAGGCCAGAGTTTTTACCTACCATTGTCATTGTCTTTCGTTGTGATGTTCTGCCCCAGGAGGATGCATGAGAGGAGTTTAAGGGCATGGCGAACAGCTCTTGGCAGATGTGAGCAGCTGGGCTCTGCAGAAGGGCTACTTAAAGAGGCCTTACAGGTGCAGTAATGAGCAGGTTTTAAAAAATCCCCCACCCTTCCCATCGCCTCACTCCTAATCAGCCTCGGGGCTATTTTTACCAACCCCTACGGGGCCCTCAGGCTCATCCGCTTTGAATTGCTCTGAGAGGGCACGTTGTTCTGCCTGAAACGCACACGGAAATCTGGTGACACAGCAACGCACATTCACATACATGCAAATTCAGTACACATACCCGCACAATTACACATCGAGACACACATTCACATCTAATATGAAGCCACAGGCAACACAGTAGTTGCATGCTCTCACTGTGATGGAACGCTTAGAGGTTTGTGGTGGTTGAAAGTTTTGTCTGACAAGTAGTGAAGGATTTAACTCCTATCTCTTGAGACGCTGAAAAGGAATCTACAACCTCAACTTTAAACGGACAAAATGTAGGATTTTTCCACTATTTAATGCAGTATGAAATGTGATATAATGTATACACTTAACTGGCAGTCAAGGGATGTAATAGACAGATAGAAAGACACTGCAGGGGTGTCCTTGTGGCTTTGAAGTTAGGGTGACAACCATGAACTGCGACATCCTCAATTTGCATCCAGCTGAGGATCTGTGTTGCATGTCATTCCCCATTCATCTCTCCTCATTTCCTGTCGTTACCCTAATCCCCAGTAAAAGCTTCCAGTGGTTTTCAAAAAGTTACAGGACAGTTTATTTAATGACCAAAGTGTAAGTCTGTGTATATAAAAATAACAAGGAGAGAAGCTGACTGCAACTCCCAGGGTGTGTTAAAACGTACAAAATGTCCTTTATGCTTTATAGAAACCTCATAATAAATTTAATAGTATAAATCAGTATAAGATTTGTGTTTTCAAAAGAAGTTGGTAGATTCGTGTTTCTGTTTTTTTCTCCATGAGAGCTGTGGTTGAGGCTCATTTGCTTTGTATTTAGAGGCATTAGCCAAACCAAACTGACAGAAAAATACTGAATTCCTTAAGTATTTAATTGTAGTAATTAAATTGATTGTCATAACATAAACTTAAAGAGCAATTTATATAAAACATAATCATACAACTTTACAGTAAAGCACAAGACTTTAGCTCTAAACTCAGGAGCTCAACAGCAACATACTATAAAACATGACACAATGACAGGTGAAAGATAAAAAAACACAACAGAATAAAACAAAAAAGGTTTTGAGGTCTGACAAGGCCAAAGTTGGTCATTAATGAAATAAATACTAAGTGCAGCTTTACCTTTGCAAACCAGCTTTTTCTATCTGTTCCTCTGAAGCCTTTAGTGTTTCCAAGCTTGACTGACACTGTGGAAGGTCAGCAACATGCTCAGCACATGATGCTACACGTCAACACAGCATGACGCGTGGCAGTGGTCCTCCAGCTGGTGGTAAATCACAATCCTGTCACCTCAAAGAAAGAGGATGGAGTGCAGCGGGATGTTGCCATGGCAGCAGCTTGACGTTGGCCTGTTGGAGCTCCGTTAGGCTTTTAGAAGTTTTCCCAATAGTATTCGTCTCAGGATTTAGGTGATCTGGACTCAAAGATGAGGATATACTGCATACAGGCATTAGCTTGACCACTTCATTCTTAAACACATCACACTAAAGTGGATTTTTCCACTAAAAGTCTGGTGCTGGCATCATCATCAGGATACTGGTCATGTTATTACTTGTGTATTGGTGTGTTTACTTCCCCCACAAGAAAATCTTTTCCTCCCCATCTGTCTCTCAGTCTGTCTGTCGGAGAAAGCCAACCATTTGTCTCTGTGTTTTTCTTTTCAGACTTAGTGAAACTGCTGCGTGCATTTGGTCATTCACAAGGATAAAAAGAAAGAAGAGGATGGGGATTAATTATCCATCATTGCATTCACTGGAAGAGCATGGTCCAAGGTTCAAGGCAGCTCTCGCTCTTTTTTGCCATGTACCATCATGGGTGTTTGAAGCATCCAAAAGCCTCAGATGATCTTTAATGTTTAAATCTGTGCAAAGCCTTTGAAATTATTGTGAAGCAAAGGAATCCCATTTTTAACTGAAGTTGAAATTTGCCTGCTTTTTCCCCTTCCTCACACTTGCCTGTATTTGCACTTCTGTGCTGCAGTGGAGGTGCGCTCAACATGTCATCTTTCTAATGCAGCACAATCCACCAACAGAACTATTACTTCTTAGATCTACAGAGCCTATAAACCAGGTGCACATATTCCTCAATGACAAAAGAGAACAGAAATGGGTTAATTATCCAGTCATTCATTCTCCAGTGACAGATCCATCCATCCATGCATTATCTATACCCGCTTATTCCTTAACCAGGGTCACAGGGATCTGCTGGAGCCTACCAGTGACAGATTCGTGCATTAAATCTTCATCTACAGCTGATGGAGGCACTCTTCGGATGCCCCAGGCTAGAGTTGTTCTCTTACTCAATAGCCCAACATCCTATCCACAAAACAGCGATTCATCTCCAGTTTCCCTCAAAATGTTTGTACTGTATATGCTACAAAGTTTAAGTACACAGTGTTCAAATTTCTCAGTGAAACAGCAGCACAAAAAGTTGTTGACTTTAAGGTTGAATTTTTCACATCTCAAAATAGTCAGGCCTTAAAGGGAAAGCCTAGTGTTCATTAGCATTACTCAGACAGGAGTAAACTGCATGTGTATTTCTGTAGCTAACCTAGCTGTTTTTTCTTAATAGTCTCTTAAAGCTCTGCATTATATCACAGAAAGGTGTATCAGATTTGTTAGTGGGATAAATTAACTATTAATAAATTATTAATTGCTTGTGATATTTTTTGTGGGATTTGTTCACAATTACAATATTACCCAACTTTAAGCACTTTCTCACACAGTTGGATCAGCAATGGCTCTAACTGAGCAAAATATTCAGCCTGTACCAAAACACTGATGTTTTTAATTTATTGGCCTAATTATAAGTTCCAGTTTGTGTGACTGTTCATTTGAAGGCTAAAAACATGAACCTTTGTCCATTACATTTGTAATTAGCAGACTCATGCTGCTCAATGTTGTTGGTTGTTGATGTTGTTTAACTTTTGGCTGAAAAGTAATTATACTGATAAGTATATTAGCACACTGTCAGTGTGGAGATAAAAAAAAAAATTAAATGTTTTAACATTAAAACGTCAAGAACTACAGTTTTATTTGTGTGTATGTGTGATGTCCAACTACACTTTATAAACTACACCATGGGTCTAGAAGGGAGAAGTATTCACATCATTTATAGTACTTAAGTAAATGTAGCACTCTACACTCTAAATATACTCCATTACAAGCACTCATACTTTATAAGCTACAGTTGCAGTGGCAAAAGCCTGCAAGTGACAGTCACTGTTTCTGTACCAAAACAATAAGCACAAGGTTGAATCCTGCATTAACAAACTGACAGTGTAATATCTGAAAATTCCTGCCATTAAATATAATAAAGAACTGGTCATAACACACCAAAAGACAGTTGTAGCAACACATTCCCTGGTGTTGATTTAATAGCCTCATTTTTTTTTTTTTTGTACATAAATTTAGCTTTTCATTTATAGGATAAACATATTGTGCATAGTCTCTAAGTAAAAGTTCAGATGTATTTACAATAAAATGGGCAGAATGCCTCCCACTAGTAAAATCTCATACAATTAGAACAACACATTTGCTGTATCTTAGATTTAATGTTTGTATAAGTTACTGGGTATTTCAGTTTACACCAATGCCACATGTCATACGTCTGTCACTGGGTGCAGAATGAAATAGTCACTGAGCAGCTGAAGCATTAAAAAATTATACATATGTTTGTGATTGACAATGCGAGAGTGCTACTTGTGGATAATTTCTTCGTTTTGTGTAATTGTATTGAACTTTTTAGGTGTTCAGTTTGCGTGATGTTTTACGGTGATAATGTCAGTTTGCGTCGGCGTGACTTGGTGTAGAAAAGGCGTCGGGTTAAAGGATACACGCGGAGAGATGCAGACGCACCAGCAGTCGGAGAAGCCAATTATTTTCCCGTTTCAGAGGCTGTGAAAATGCTCCACTAATTATCGAAAACGGAGCTTGTTCAGTTGCTGAAAAGCTACAGCTACTCTAGAACAATTTGCTCTCATTGAGTACCAAGGCTAATTAACGTCAGCCTCGCATTTGAAAGAAAGTTTGTTTTTTAGTTCTCCCCTTTACGTAAGCTGCTTTGATGTACCACCTTAACCGCAGTGGTATTCAGAGCAGCTGTGACGGGGTTTTACTGTTGCTGAAAGGAAACAGAAGTTTAAGGGAATTTGAGTGGTGTGTGTCCTCCTCTGGGTTGGTATTTTTAAAATGTCAGCTCCCTCAAGAGTGGCTTTTTGAGACATAATGGGAAGAAGATAACAGCTATATTTACAAAAATGATTTTATGCAAAATTACCAATGAAACACAAACAATGATTTGCCTAAATACGCAAGACATACAGTGAACACATGCTCTGAAATCTGATACCAAACCATGATATTTAGCCCCTACAGGTTAAAACAAAAGTCTAGGTTAGCACCAAATATACATATATATATATATACACACATACATATGAGTGTCAGTTTCTTAAGAGCTGTGGGAACAAAATTCTTTTTGTGAGTCACTTGGGGATATTTACCAGACCAGACATGTTTGTCTTCACTTTACTAGAGTGGACCTGGACACAGAAAGGATCAGCAGAGAGGTCATTAACACCAGTGACCTGTGTCTGGTTTATTGTTGGACGATAATGGCTGGAACAAAATGGAACTGGAGAGTCAGAAAAGAAAAAGGCATTGCGGACAAGAAGGGGAAAAGCGTGCAGCTTTAAGAGGTTTACAGGGTCACTGTTTTAAGAAAGATGAGGTCATAGTTACGGCTGTTCAAGCCATCGGAAAGAGAATGGCTGCTGGCTCCAGAGACTGAGCTGTGGGTTTTTGTCAAGGGTTTCTAGTTTCTTTCATGCAGACGCAATCTGTCCCTGTGAATCATCAAGGTTAAAGTGAAGATGGATAGTTGACTAGTTGGCAGAAACAAGAGCTAAAAAAGCTCAAGGTAAAGGTTACCAATATCTCAGATTTATCTGTTTGTTTCTCACATCTTCATTATGCCAATATTTTATTTACTACTCCTTATTGAAGTATGTATGGTCCTCTGTTTGCCTTTCTATTTTACATTGCAGTTGAAGATTTTCAAACAATGCTGTGGGTTCACAGTTTATGTAGCAGGCAAAGAAATCACAGCACCCTATTTCCACAGAAAGCTCATGTTGAGTTTTTTGGCATTTGTTCAGCACATGGATGGTTTCAACTATTTGCAATTTTCAGAAATGCAAATACAAGGTCAGCCTCCTCATTACACAAATGGAATATCAAACACCTCTGAAACAAAATGGAGATGGAGATTTAAAATACGGAGGAGTGACACTGATGGGAGACTGGGCAAAAAAAGCACTCCCCATGAAACAAAGCTTTTAAAAAGAGCAGGGCATGTGTAATTACAGGAGCGGACGGCGCATTGCAAGTGTAGGCGTACCTTGGCACCGTCAAAGACAGGGGAATGAACATGAAAAGAGTGAAATAATGGTGTGACGATTATGAAGAGATCCGTGAGAGAAGGCGCAAGGCCAGAGGAGGGACAGTAAATTGGAAGTTGAAGAGGAAAGAAATAAACAAGGTGGAAATAGAGAGTGAGGCAGACTTTGAGCAGGTAAGGATGAGGCAAAGATGGAGGACTGGTTGGCAGAGGCTCCAGTCAGACCAGCTGTTCCCCCTAACACTGATGCTCAGCAGTAGACTAATAGGCAGAGTAAGTCAGCGGCTCCGTCTCCTGTCTCCCAGGCTGCCTGGAGGGGCTGTATTGATAATATCCCAGTTCGCAGGGCTCAATCCATCCCCTGGGGCACTCAGCAGCAAGTGGATGAAGAGTCCCTGGACGGTCTTTTGGCTCCACAACTAGATACTGGAGCAGAGGAAACGATCTGAACACACTAGAAGGCAGGTACATGCGCACACAGACACAGACAAAAGTGCACACAAACAAGCACACTGCTCCAACACCTTCCCCATACCTAATTTATTCTCATTTTGAGTCTCCCCTCTCACACTAGCTGCAGAATGAGGGCAGAGAGCAGTGATCACAGAGGAGGCGAGGAGATGTACGAGGGAAGAGATGGAGAGATGTGGGGGAAAAGAGTGGAGAGAATGACAGCCTATGCCGAAGATCGTCCTCCTCTCTGCTCTCCCATCAGAAGTGCTAATCCAGCCAGCAGAGGTGCAGACCACCGCTCGCACCTGCCTGTTCCTCTCCATCTTGTTAGGGGCCAGATGGGAGAGAAAGTGACTTCCTGCTGTACTTCCACCACAGGGCTCGTTCCCTCACATTAATACCTTTACTGCTTGGCTTCATTTGTTATACACACTCAAGACACACTCAGGGGGAGCCTGGGGCTCTGAATGATGGCCATATGCAGAACTGTGCTCATCTGTAACCCCCTGTGGTTGGAACAAAGTATAGTAGACTCCTTGAGTGCTGAAACCAAGGTTAACATTTAGAAGTGGTGCAGTGCAGTCTGATTCACTGGTTTAGTTCATCCAGTTATGGTCGACGGGCCCATAAAGGTTAGTGAAGTGAGTTTATAGGTTGAAGGTCATTTAAATGTAAATATGTGTGTTTGAATATACATACATATAGGCTACTGCGCACAGTTTTTTATTCAAAACTATTGTTGCGAGGACATATTGGTGTTGCGAGTGTGTCTTCACAGCTTATGTCTGAGTGTCCTCTCAAGGATAGTAAAACCTATGTGTGTACTGTATGTTAAAGTCTGGCAGGGAAGGTGAACACACTGCCCTATTCGAGCAGCCACTGTGAGATGTCATGTGACCACTCTGCAGCCAACGGTCACTTCAAGGTTCCCTGGTGTGTTAATATGTGAATGTGAATGTGAAACAAAGTAGGGCTGGAAAAGTGTGCACAGTCAGCACAGCAATTCCCATGATAAACATGATGTGATCAAAACAGGAAACAATGGATGACTCAAACTCGGCCACAGCAAATCAACACCAGCTTACCTTTAAAATTCAAACAGGGCAAAACCAAGGGTATGCAGACAAATACACGACTGCTGCAGCTGAAATCATTTCACTCACATTTTGCAGTGCCAAACGTACTTAACTCAAAGATATTAAGTTTACAATCATATGTGCCAAAGAAAATCTTTACATAATTTATGAAACTGAATATTTTATTTCATAAAAGAACTGAAATGTTTGATTATCAGAAATGTAGATGAGTAAGTACTTGGCTTTTTTTGATAAATGACCTAAACAATGGATCAATTATTAAAGTTTTTTTTTTTATGTCAGTTTTTACCATCATCTAATCAGTTAACAGACTTACCATTTCAGCACCACTCCAACAGAAACAGGACTAAAATAAAAGCTAGTTTAACCTGCTTTTAATTATAGTATAGTTATGTCACATATGGACACCACGTAAATACGCGAGCAACCAACAACCTTATGTTATATTTTAATAATTTTTTCATCAGTAAAATACGTTCAGAAAATGCCAGTTTGTTGCAGAGAAACAGAAATACATCTACAATAAATAACTCAAGCTGCTGTGCAGACCATACAGGCTCCTCAATGTTTATCTGTTGGTTTATGTGTCAGTTACAGGCAGGACCCCTGCTGAGAGCAAAGATGTAAACGAGACACCACAGATAATGTATTGCGGCGGGTGTCATTGGATGTGTCCCTTCGAGAATAACCATCAAACACACAAATGTCAGTACAGAGAAGCAGGTATGAGGCTCAAAAAATTAATAAAACACAGCAGTGAACATATGTGAACACGGTAATACACACACACAGATACAGTACCGCACATGCTGCCATTACAGAGAGTGGGCAGGAGAGATATATAATCCGCGCACACATGCACACACTTTTCCATACACAGGCTGTACACAGGCAGTATTTGTCTGATAAGAAAGGTCACTTTTGTCATTTTAAAGCACACAAACCATGACAGGCACCCCTTTTAAAGCTTCAGTGAAAGGACACTGCACTCAGGCAGTCATAATTACAGAACAAATCACACTGCTCTTTTCCCTCCATGTCATTTGAAATAGTGGATTAGGAGCAAAAAAGAACAGATTTTTGAAGCCTGGCCATCTGTGTTTTGCACAAGAGCAACTGTGTGTGTGTGGGTGCATGTGTGTCGGCTTCCTTATCTCATCTGAACCATTCACCTCTCACACAGCTCCCAGTCGGCATTTTACTCTCCAAGCCGGAGAGGTCGGCTTAGGGCCCTGAAACTGGGTCATCTGGGTGATGGTTTAAAAAACAAACAAACAAACAAAAAAGACCGGACACTGGCTGCGAAGCTGCTTGGGCCACACAATGGTAGGGGAGAAAGGGATAGAGCAATCGGTAGGATGGGGACGAGGGGAGCGAAGTGTAGAAAGGTCAGGACAGAAGAGTGCAGCCCTGTTGCTGAGAGAGATATTTTTGGAGCACACGCCTGGGTTGCAGCGCCAGACTGTCAGCCTCTGCTCGTCTGGCTGCAGAGGCCTGAGATTCAAGGTCATGCCCTGTACCTCTACTGCTGACAGAAAGAGGGAGGGAGACAGAGATGGAAGGAGAACTGCAGAACCGGGACGCACTACTGCCTTTACAGGTCTAAATAAAACTGACTCAGTTCTTCTCGTGTGTACACACATCCATGCAGGGCTGCTTTTAGGTCAAGACAGGACAAGAAGGGGCTCTGCTGAGCAGACACTCTCATTTCTGAGGCGAGTGACAGGTCAGGCGTGTCACCTGTCCACAGGGGCCTCTGCTGTGAAATGTGATATCACTCTGAGGTGAGTTTTAAAGCTGCTCAAATAATGCAAGTCAGATGGACAGTCAGTTTTTAAAATACATTAGTGTCTTAAATTCATTGTTTATAAATAGTTCCACTTGCTTTTGCCTATTTATTTGTTCCACAGCTCCTACTTCCATATAATATCAAGCAGTTAATTGAAAAAAAACATTGCCATGCAAATAAAAGCACAAAAGTTGAATTATATGACTTTAAATGGTACTATAGACTATTTTGCAGTATTTATTGGAACCTAATGGATGCATATTTTTACCCTGTCACATAACCATTCAAAAATAAGGAGTTTTATTTAATTCAGTTAGTATTTTAATTACATTAGCATCCTGGAAGCTGAATGGTTATAGCAAATATTACAAATATCACAACAGTGTCTAAGGCTCAACTCCAGCTGGGGGCTATTGTTCCTTGTGATACTTCTCGGCGTCTGCTATCAGCTATCAGCTGGCCATCACAGGCAAAAATAACACGAACCCACCCAAAATGTCCTTTTTTTTTTTTTAGATGCAATTACAAAAAAATACAGATCAAATAAAATTAAGCTTTGGTTTTGTTTAGCTTCTGTTTTATGCAGGTCATTACTTTCATGCATAAACATTTCTCGATTTCTCAGTGTAATTTTCTAACACAATATCTTATTTGTTTGTTCAGAAGATAAATAGAGAGCAATTGGCAACAAAATTGTCAATCTGACAACAGTATGTACTGTCAATAATGAGGTTGAGGCCCACTGATTTCTATTATAAAAAATGACAAAAGATTGAAATGTTTGTTTAAATGTTTTATTGCTATGTAAAATTAAAAAATATTTCATACCTTCAATGAAAAAGTATTTTTAAATAACACAAATCAAATCAGGCAAAGTAAAAATATTTGGCAATGTGACTTGATGTTCACTGTACTGGGAGAATTCAAATTGAGCAGTTTTATAACAGCTTTACTGCTACACATATTTGTCAAAGTTAGTGTCATAACATGTACATTGTATTGTACTGTTGACATTACCATCTTTAAAAGTTTAGTCAGTGTATTGTCTGATGGGGAAGAACGCAGAGCCAAGTAAACCACTAAACACTGCAATTCTGCCTATCCACATTTAATACTGTATTTAACTGAGATCTGAAACTGTGAAACTGAGGTCTGAAACTGATGACAACCTTAAATAAAAACCAAGTGAACACATGAAGTGAATGCGCATGTTACTGGCACATCCTGGCACTTGTACCTACAGTGTGGTGGGGAAAAAAAGGCTGTAGCTGCTCATTTCCGGCAAATCATCACTGTTACAGTACAGTACAATTGGACTGAGCCAAGTCATCCGACGTGCTGCATAGTCTCTAAGTGATGCAACACATTATTATCCTTAATACATCCATACTCGAGATGACAAATCTAAAAGTGTCTTCTGAGAGCAGCTGATATAAAGACACAATAATTAATGACAACACAAAACTTCAAGTATTTTCAGCTCCTCTGTCTAACCATTACATCTGGGTGAGGGATTAAAATCTAGGCATGCAAACACTACTGTAAAGCGCACCCACTTTCTCTTTCTGTGACGAACTGCAAAGTGCATGTATTAGAGAGTGGGTGCTCTCTGAGACTTAAGATTGGCTCTTCACGCTGTGGCATTAAAATCAGCTCATTCTCTAGGATGCGGAGGCTTGGCTTTACTACATTGACTTCTAAACATTGTGTCGCTTAATAGTGCTGCATTTAACATCACACAGGTAAAACATGAAGCATTAGCATTCAAAGGTTAAACAGTTTGAGTTCTCTGGGCACCACCTCTCTACTGTGAACTGCAAAAATTAGAACATTGAGTGACTGTTAAAACATTTAACATAAATACTCTATTATAAATTATGAAATAAATTAAATCTTTGTATAGAAATAAAAGAACTGATTACAGCCAGCAAAAAATAGGCTTTTTTTTTTTTTACATCCACTTTCTCAAACTGGCTTGTTTGATATTCCAAATATGCATTCTGCATCAGCATTCACTGCATTCATGGAAAACCTTACAAAATAAATAAATAAATAAATAAATAATCATTGCATTGTTTAGTATTCCTTTTACAGTACCATGACTTGTAACTGTACAGTGAGTAGATATAATACAGCAATTACAATGAGAAAAGAGGTTCTGGTGTTACCAGGGCTAAAAGGAAGGATCAAGGGTTTTGCTGGTCTGAGCAGGGCCAAACAAAATTAAACTTTAGCAATCCCAAATCACGCTGCCTTTCTTTGATGATCTTCCACAAAGGGATTTGGCCAAGGCTCCATCCAGAGTTGCCCCAAAATCAGATCCATACCAGGATTGCTGAGATCTGTGTTTGGCTGGTTGAAAGTGGGGGAGGGTCAAAAGACGTGGTGTTAGAAGCCAGGGTTGTCACGGTGACCTCAGAAGTGGCCCATCCTGGCCGCAAAAAGGCTGTGGGAGCGTGGCATGGCCGATGAGATGCGGCCAAAGCTGGACGAAGGCCACTTCATGATGAACTGGGAGGTCACTGGCAGGAGATACCTGGACAGATGGACAACAACGAGGGACAGGGGGTTAGGGGAAAGGATGAATATAACAAGAGGATTAGACCTGCAAAGGTCACAATTTAGAGGTCAGGGCGCATTAGTGCTCGGCAGGAAGACCAAATATCTACATTTGCACAGTTCGACTTTAATAAAAGCCTGATGTTTTCAAAAAATTGGAACTTTGTCCTCCCATTGAAGATGAGGATAAGGAAATGAAAAAACTGTCAAAATCGGACACTTGTTTCACTATCGATTAATCATTTTTCTATAAAATTAGATGTTAAAAAATCAGTTCAGTCTGATATAATTTCCTACAAGCAAAAGAGAAAACCTTTGAATTGTCTGGCAAGCAGCCCAAAACCCACATACAGTAATAATATACAACAAATATGTTAAATATGTTTGAGAAGCTGTAAACAGCAAATGTTGGCATTTTGCTTAAAAATTGCTACAGTGGTTAATAGTGGAAAATAGATTAATTTTCTATTGATCAACTAATCAATGAATTGTTGTAGCTCTAATTATATATATGGGCCAAATCTAAAAGTTCACATACATTGATTAGTTTCAACCAGCCACATATATCCTGTTTAATTATATGCAGTATTTATGTATCTGCTTATAGAGTAATAAATTGTGGGCCTTCCGGGACAACGGAAATTTCAACTTTGACCCTTAAATCTTTGGTATCATGAACAGAAAGTCCTCACCTATCATTCCGAGGCATAGACGTCAGTACCTTTCTAAGACTTTTCTATGACACCTTCCACCGAGACAGAGCAGTGAGGCAGCTCCTGCTAACAGCGTTCCAGTACCTGAGAATGAGACCAGCGTCAGGTTGAGACAGAGTCAGGAGGGGCTGAACCCTGCTCCCATCTTCCTTAGATACTGGAAATGAGTCAGATATGGTTGTCAGAGCAATGTTATATGAGATGACCAAATCCTGGTCAAGGTTAACTGAAGGTTATGCAAATGTTGAAGTAGTGTTCGGAAGACATGAGACAGGGTTGGTTTGAATTCCTCCAGAAAAATTGTTCAGAAGATTGACTTATATTTATGGGCTTTTGGAGTGAACTTGTAATATTCTGATATTATACGTTATGTGAATGTATTGCCACATCCACAGCAAGATTTAACTAATAAACTACATTTAATACTCGTTTAGTTAAATGAGTACAACAATAGGCAAAGAAATAGTCCCTGTGGAAGTATTTAAGATGTGACAATATCATCAAAAGAGAGCCACTGGGGCTGAGGATTACAGAGTGAAGAAGTAATATCTTCTTTTAGCTGGTGCAGTGATAGCACACTTTTTCCTCTGACAGCTCTCTTTCCTTGTGAAATGACTCTTTGACAAATTAGCTGAGAAGCTTCTTCTAAAGTCATCCAGAAGGGGGGGGGGGGGGCATGTCGCTGAGGGTGCTTCAACACAGCCTCAGACCTTGGAGAGTTAGGAAGGATTCAAATTAACTTCATTTAGTCCAACAAGAGTGTCCTTGAAACGGCTTCAAGTGGGCCGTAGGTATCCCTCCAGCACGTCTTCATCTGTGACTGGACTCAGCGAACAAATGCTCAGTCCAGCACTTCTTCTTAAACTCTCTGACTTAAACCCCAGAGAGGAAGGCAGGATATCCTTTCACATGTTCTTCTGTCAGGGAGCTCAAAGTGCAGTTTTAGAAGTGGCATTTAGTGATTTCATACCATGATTTTATGCCACCCCTGGATTTATTTCTGCTTCATTTCTTATCTTTCTCTTCTCCCGAGGTGCTGCTTGTCACCTTATGTTCCATTGCCTCCTTCTATGAGATTCACTGCACTGTACATCTGTTGGGATTCTGTTCATGTGTTGGTGGTATGATTTCTCTTTTCTCCCCTCCATTTCGATAAGCTGTTCCCTGAAAACCCTGAGGCCGGCAAGGAAATGGCAGCCCAAAAAAAAAAAAAAAAACAGAAAGAAAGAAATCAAATATTGAACATTCGTTGGGGGCCGAGTGTGTGTTCTTCACAGCTCCTCTGCTATTCACTTTGAGAATATTCTACTCATAGAAAGAATTATGGTAGTGGTAGTAGCAAGGGGTAGGATGGGAAGGGATTCTCACGTCCAAGAGGTCACTGTCTCTGCAGGCTATATTTAATTGGACCCTCATATGGCATCGTCCATGTTCATCCTCCTTTTGATCATGGCGAAGATCTTGGCAACAACATATATGGTTAAAAGTCAGAGGGAGGCTTTTTCATGTATGTCTGCTTTGCTTCAATCCATCAGCTGACAGGGAGACAGAAATATACTCTCCTGCTACCTTCATTCGTTCATCATTCCTGCACAGCTACAATCTACCACTGCTCCTACTGACAGGCAATCCGCATAACTCTAAAATCCTCCATCAAGATGCAGCTGCCATCGCATATTAAGAGGAACTCAGACCAATCGAAATACCATGGGTAAGGATGGCCGGGAAGACTGCCGCGATCACTGACGCAATCATAAACCAAGAGGTACAAAGAGGCTTGAAGGTTATCTGCAGCCCACATTCAGCTCAACACCCCAATTAACCCTAATTACTACACTTTTCAGACAGATGAAAGTTAATAAAATCTGAAACTTTTGTCATCGTGGGGAAATTGTCATTGGATAGTGACAGTAATTCCACACTTAACACGAAAGTCATTAGCAGAGCTATTTGGCTACTTCCTCTCATCTGCCCACATAGACTGAAGGACTTTTCCAAGGCCCATGAGGCTGTTGACACATCTGATCAGGGCGCTACACACAGGAAAGACACTTGAACAAGAGCAGGCATGTGTGGTCAATAATGGAGACCCCAAAGACCCCAGCTAACAGGCCCACTTTGACGCATGCTAAAGGCTGTCAGGAGCTGTGCAAATGTATGTGCTATGTACATGTGTGTGTACTGTACAAACACGAGAACAAGTGTGGAGATGTTAAATTAAACTAACCCAAATAGGCCTGCTTGTGATTCTCTGATTTCAGTGTGTGTGAAAAGGTTTAAATCATCAGACTGTTAGGATCTACCAAACTGGGCTTCCATCCAGACATTGCATATGACACATATTGAACAGGAAAAGGCTAATTAGAAATGTAATTTTCTGCAAAATATCTGTTACAGCCTACACATCAGTATTATGTCATACATAGTATACACGTGCCAGTAATGGTTGTGTTCTTAATTCCAGGTTGGCCCATAGCAATCAATAAGCATATTTAGAAGATTTCACTTTTGGATTAAAACAAGTTAACAGTTGTGATGTTAACTTGACAAAATAAACCTATTTTTTAATTATTAAACTATATTATTCAAAATTTGCATAAAGGGATAGCTTGGCAGTTGTTTTAAGCCTGAAAACAAAACAACTTTTATGTTCATATTTTCAACGCTTTTGGGTACAATTATTACTTGTGTTCAAACTGCCTGAGATTCTTTATTAATGTGATTCTAAAACAAGTGATCAGGAACAACTTCCACAGTTCTCCTTCTATCTACAAATGCATCATAAAGTTCAGCTGAAGCAAATAGGTCGGTTAAATAGTCTGAGACTGACCAATCAGGTGGATAGTTTCCAAAATTCCCCTGGACAATGAGAAGACTATGGGATGAATGAGAAGGATTTTGGCTTTTTGTCCCGCTTACACTAGTATTAGATGGGATCTCTTCACAGCCAGTATAAACTAGAAAAAGCTTTCAGTGTACATACAGTATGAACATATGATGACTGCCTTGAGGATGAGTGGATGAAAATTTGAACCTTTAAACTTACTAGGCAGTTTGATTTAAACACAGCCCAGGAAAAATTGTTTGAGTTCAATGGCTGGCTGACTTTGACTCACGCATACACACTCATACACACACAATTTATCTTCTCATCTAAAGCTTATGCATCAATGAGAAAATAATCCTAATTGCTTCTTGGCTATCTGAAGTGGTGGCAGGTTATGAGTGGTTCCCTGTGTGACTGATGAAGAGATGTGAAACTGTTGTGGAACTGCAAACCACACAATGCGAGCCGAGCCTTTTTCTGTCTGTAGAGAGCTGTGCGTAGGTTGATCATGGCACTGATGCGGTGCAGGTGTGGCGCTCAGTTCCCACTGAAGCCACTTGTTCTGAAAATGCACCCAGAGTAAGATGCTCTTGATAAAAGCATCTTGCCAAAGACATAGTTTAGCACGTGGCAGAAGAGTGATTGGCTGATGATGAACAGCAAGCTGGCTGAATGGTTGCGGTGTTGACAAACAGTGCTGCAAACAGTCTTAATATGCTTCCTTCTCCTATCTCCTTCTTGCTTACCATTTTGGACTACAAATTTCACAAAAATTTAGTCATATTTTATTGTTATGGTGTATAAGTCAATCCAGATATCACTTATTTGAATGTTGGTGACAGAAAGGTTAGGAGGCCGTGCTAGACTGTTGGCTGTGCAACTAAAGCAACCACTATGGGGCAGGTGGGACTATGCTGTTACATCTGTGAGGTAGTAGAAGCAAAAAGCAGTGAGTAGGGACCGTGCTGTAAAGTGGGGAGGGGTTTAGCAGAACTAAACCAAGCAGAGACCTGCATCGAGGGGCGAAGAGACGGAGGAAGAGGAGGAAGAAGAAGTGGCAGCGACAGCAGCAGGGGTGGAGCCATGGGTAGAGCCATGGGTAGAGGCTGGTCCAGCAGCAAATGGAAAGCTTTTTTACACAAACATATATAGACAGAAAAAATAAGGAGAGATAGACCAAAGCATGCTTAAATGGACTCTCAAGGATACCCACTGCAAATATATGGATACACCTTTGCATCATTTTTGTACATGCTTGAGTTATTGAATCCAATTACAGTTATGTTCTTACATATCTATTGATAAATTTATATTCTTGAATTAATCTTCACAGCAGTTCAGTCCAGTATAAAACAATCAATAGTAACAATGTCAGATTAGTCAAGAAATAGCAGCATATTAACTGTACACAAACTGCACACCTTTTTTTTTAAACAGCCGAGGTTTTTATACTGTAGGCACAAAGTGATAGCCTGTTAAAATATGCGCAAGAGTTATGAATCATGTAAAGCAAAGCCCCAGGAAAAAAGGAGCTCTCTCTCTCATAAGGTCATTTGCTGCACAGGCTCATCTGGGCTCTAATTGAATTAAGCAGGCCTCGGGGGGCACCCGGCTAACCTGAGCGCTAATCTGTGGGCCATTATTTCCTGTTAACAGCATACTCCCTCTCCCTCTACTCACCCTCCTCCTTGCCTGTCTGCCAGCCCAAAGCATATGTGCTTTAAAAGTTCACTTACTTTAAACCAGGGCTGCTGTCACCTACAGGGATTAGCCTTAAAAATAGAATGAGGCTGACTTTTTTGTTTGTTTGTTTTATTGGGGTTACGTGATGAAGATGATGGCTTTAAGGCTCCATGGAGAAGAGAGAGAAGACGTTTGCTGGGAGGCTTTATCATGATAGCTGTTGAAATTTCATATAAAAAATTTCTTGTGTGTTTATTCATTTATATGTTCAATGTTTGTTTTTCAGTGCTTTCTGAAAGGCATTTTAGCAAAGTGTACTTCCTGGCATCTTGTCATCTCTGTGTTTATACTGTTTTAACAAACTAATTTTTAACTTGGTTCCATCTGGTCCTAAATCAATTGAAATCACAGATATTGATAATCTTGGTTAGGATCAGTGGGCTTGATTTCCTGTCCTTTTCGTGTGTTTTTGTGTAATTTTTGTGCTTTTTTTACGACCATATGTACAGTAAACTGATTTCATCTGTGAACGAGGACAACATTAACTGAAAATTATCTATTTACTTTAGAGAAAACTTCCTGTGATACTTGCTGCACAAACTCCACTATTCTCACTCTGGGATTTTCTTTGATAGTTTACATATGCTTTTCAGGCAGCTCATCATCTTGCCCAAGGACACTGACTGTATATAGTTTAAATCTAGGACCTAATGGAGCAGACATCAGTATATCCTCTAATCTCATCCAGCCACCCTACAGTATAATGAAGTATTTATTGCAGCAGGAATTCTAGAAGAATCTTTCAAAAATAAAACACTCAGTGAGAAGACATCAAACGGTTGGGTTTCTTCTTACCTGGTGTCATCCCATTCTGGGCTGAGGCCAGTCAAAGAGCCACGGGATTCTGAGACAAACTTGTACACCACCAACAGGCAGTCTCGGCACAGCTGGACTAGTCGGCGGCAGCACTGTAGCTCCTGGGGTGACAAGACCTCGCTGCTCTTACTGAAGATGGTCTCCCACGATGAACTGGAGAGCAAAAGAGAGTGCACACAAACTCTCAATTTAAGTTAGCTCTAACAGATTAGCATTCATCGATATACACAATCGACATACTGTACGTGTGGTGCATGGCCACAGATTAAATCACATGTATTCTAATGTGTGGCCTTTCACAGTGTGCATATATTTGCATACACACTGCCATACAGGAAGACAGACATACAAAGAGGAAGGATAAAACAAATCCAAGTACAGTTAACCCTCTTTACAACCCTGGACATACCCCTAACTGTGAGAGAGCTCCAACAACTGAGACACACAACCCTGGGTGGTTCGTTTGATGTCTATCCCCTTTCACTCCTTGGGAGGTAGGGGTTACTTCCTCTGAAAGGGTTCAAAACTGTGTGTGTTTCTATTCTCTTCCCTAAGTCGTTTTCAAAGCCTGTAGATTTCATTGCCCACAATAGCTGCTAGGACGTTTGATTGTTAAGTCCCTTAGATAAAATATCAAACAAGAGACAGAGCGGAGCGGGGGAGGGCTGCACTCGGATCTTAAGTGTGCTGTTCGAAGTACACCACTTCACTGTCACCACGTGACATGCCCCCTGTTGCGTTCATCCATGTTGGGGCCTTGGCCAGCTGTAGGGAGGGGCCAAACAATAGGCTAGGAAGCTAATTGGATCATCCAGGCCAGGCTGTGATGAGACAAAAGCTACATGGGGTGCAGGGAGCTGGTGGTAGCTGAGCCTAGGCTAGGCTAATTGCAGTTTACTGAATCTTCACCTCTCCACCAAATCTTGTCTTTACTATTTTTACAACAGTATATTTTCTCTGCTTTTTTTCTGTCACCATGGTCCTGCCGTTCTCTCCTTCTGTTTATCATGCCTGTCATGTCTATTGCCCGCTCACTCCCCTCCTCACTTTCCTTCAACTATGCCTGCCAAGAAAGAAGGGAGGAAGAACATGGAAAGCTGTGGGCAGTGACTTCAGTTACACCCTCTGAGCCCTGTGTGTCAAGGAAAACATGGCCACTGGACAGCTGTAAAGAATATAGAGAGGAGGGAGAAATGAGGAGGTCACACCTTTATCACAGACAAGATGAAAAGCCATCACTGCAGTAGCTGTCTGCATGTCAGGATTGTACGGATACGTTTATATATGTATATATTAGTGCTGTCAATCGATTAAAAACTTTAATTGTGTTAATCACAGTCATGGCCTGTGATTAATCACGATTAATCACAAATTTAAAATTTACCTGTAAATGTGTTAAAATAAAGAAATGCATGACAAACAAGTGTGGATTCCATCTGGAAGCTTTTTATAATGAAACTTGCCGTTCAAACTAGGCATCGTTTAACTTACCATTACCACACAATCATAAATATCCATCCGCGTTGCGATGACGGCAAGAAGCTGGGCTCAAACCTTATCAAACAATTAAATTGTGTTAAAAAATATTAACGTGTTTTTAGATTAATCGCATGCATTAACATTGACTACACTACTACCTACTATTGACTACTACCCTTGCCATTACATCATTCTAATCCATATTACTGGCCTTCCTAAATTAGCCTACCCAGTATTGGAGAAGCAGTTCCACAAGCCCTGTCCTACTACTACCTTTTATTTTATATTTTATAGTGGAATCTCTGTTAAAGTTATTTTAAGAGCTACAGGACAATCTGAATTTATCCAATGGGGATGAGCTAGCTATCCATCTATCTACACACACACACATATATGTTTGTGTGTGTGTGTGTGTGTGTAATATATTTATATGTGCTGCTGTATGTGTGGGTCTTTTTGAGGGTGCTAATGTATGTGTTTGAAATAACGACTTGGTGTATCTGAAGATGACTGGCTGTGTGTGTCTATCTTCAACGAAATAAAAATATATGTGTTAAAGAATGCCGATGCGAACCACTGATGAGAAACAGTTATAACTGTGTGTTTGTCATGTCTGTGGTTTTGGGGTTTTCTATAGGGATACAATGAAATGGGCTGTCATTGCAGCCACTTTCTGTCACATCAGAAAAAACTGGGAAAAAAAAGTAAAAAAGAGAAAACATGAAAACTTTAAAATATCAGATAACAAACCAAAGTAAAAGAACTGAAATGCCTTTGTTTCCATCCCTCCACTCTCCTTTTCTTGCTCCCACCTGTGAAAAAGCCCTGATTAAAACCTGGATTTGTGACCTTAATTTGCACTCTTTCTCCACAGAGTAACATGTTTCTTTCATCCTCGAAAGCGTTCAGAAAAGAGCAGCGGGGTCTGGTTGGCCTGTCACTCATTGTCTGTCTTTCAGCTGTCGATGCTTCCTGAGTCTACCAAATATAAATGGGACATTGTCCCTGCTGTCAATGAAACTGGTACGCTGACGAACACTGGGCTTAAGGACATGGGGAGATTGTGTCGGGCATGAACTTGTGGTTATTGAGATGCAACAGTGGTGTTATGCAATGAATAGAGTGTTAATTGGTCTGCAATTTGTTTGTCTTGATTCTGAAGAATTAGTTTCCATGAACATCTGAAGATCATTCAGGAATATTCTGTTTTCTGAGTCATTTTTCAAGTACTCTTTTTACAGGGGGAGGGATAGTCTTGGTTTAAATTGGCAATTGATGTAAAAGTCAAACTTTATTATTATTGTTATTATTATGTTTTCTTAGATGGGTCTTTACTTTTTCAGTTTGAATTTAATGTTTGCTTTTGGAAAAAAGTTTCATCACCACAGAATTAATAACATCCACTGAAAACTACATTATCAAAGAAACTGGAAATGACAGCATTTCTGATCATTTGTTTCTCTCAATTTTAGCAAAGCCTGGTTTCAGTATGTGAAAAAAACACTGCTTGTCATTGAACAGCATCTGAACACCCCTAGTCTCTGATGTTGGAATTGGGAAAAACTGCATCTGACAATTTTCATAACTTTCTGAATAAAATTAGCCAAGTGTGGGAAGGTGAAAAAGTAAGCAGGATTTTAAAACTTTTTTTCAAGCTTTTTGTCATTTTTTTATTCATCATCTTTTGTGAATCTTCTTGTCCAAAACCCAGTGCAACATCATAAATACCTCACAGACAGAAAGTGTGCAACTCTATCCTCATTTTACACAATCTATCACACTCTGCTACCACACTGTAGCATGGTCAAACAACACTTAGTATGAACTAGTTAGTCTCAAGCAAACCCTTGCCATTACATCATTCTAATCCATGTTACTGCCCTTCCCAAATTGGCCTACCCAGTATTGGAGAAGCAGTTCCACAAGCCCTGTCCATGACTCCAAAGCAGCCGGTTGAAGACACGAGTAAAGAGCCGGTAGAGGTGCAAGCTCTCTACATCTGGTTCTCTCCAGATCCGCTGCAGTGCCGAGCGCACATTGGTACGTACAATGTCCAACACCTGTGTGACAAAGTGATTGGGAGATAGGGGGAAAAAAGAGTGACAGAGCTTTAAAGGAAGCACGTAATAAAGAGGGAAGTTATTGCTGGGCAACAAAAGGTTACACAAGTCCTAATTAATATTTGTGAGTTGCCATTTATTCATACTGTAATTTCTTTCTCTCTTTTGTAACCTTGCCTTGAAACTACTTTAATCGGACCTTACACACATGTAGGAAGGTTTTGAGTAGGTACAGACATATGTGTCTATATGTACTTATATGCCCAGCAACGTGAGGACCAGTTTCAGTTTTATATTATGAAGCTGAAGACACTTTGCCCTTTTTCTAACTTTCTTGCACCCATTTAAAAAAATGTTTGATGGTGAAGACATGGTTAGTGTTAGGCTTAGGTTAGGGTTAAGGTTAGGCATTGTTGTGTAGGGATGTGATGATTAAAGGTTTGGTAAGGGGCAATGGAAGGCATTATGTCAGTGTCCTCACAAAGATAGCTGTTCAAACATGTGGGTGTGAGGCAGAGGTAGGGCAAAAAGTGCTGGGCCAGACAGTGGAGAGCATGGGAGAAAGGACTAATTGCTGCACTAACGTCAGTCTTGCAGAGAAGGTGTCAGAAGTTTCCCAGGCGGTCTGAGGATACCTGTGCCAACCCTCCATCTTCCCTTCTTCACTTTCTTATCCCTCCCCACCTCACTGCCTTCTCATTCTCCTTTTTTCATTCTCTTTTCACCCCGCTCAGAGTGCAGCGCTGTGGCTCTTTTGACTTTGATTCCTCGCTCCTCATTACTGACGGGCCCGTCTGACTGTGTGTTTGTGATGCGAAGAGGCAAGATATCCCCACAGCAATATGCGGCAAGCAAGACACGCATACACACTCAGACAAACTGATAGATGAGTAAACACACACACAGATATGTTCTGGTATGGTAATCAGATGGCAGAGCGGTGGGCGCTCCAGTCCTGACCTCTGTCTGCTGCTCATTAGGCTGCTCCACTCCAAATAAAACATCAGCTCGCACCACCACAACCAACAACACAGCTGAGCACAGTTGTGCAGAAAGCAGTGGCTGAGAGATCACATCATTACTGACACGCCTACTGGATGCTATTTCATGTCTTGTCCCCTCTTCTGATTTGTTTACATCCTATGTCTCTACCTCTCTCTGTCTGACATGGTAATGATCTTCATGCTTGTATTATTTCTTTATCTTTTCTCTGATGGTTGATTTGGAGATTTTCCTGTTTTTAAAAGTTGTTCAAAAGAATCAGCAGATGCAGTGACATTTTGTCATCTTTTAACAACATCCACTCTATACAGAGAGATGGATGGTATAGATGGTGGCAGCAGGGACACAGGAAAACAACTTACTGGCATCAAAAGGGAAATTTAGCCCATTTTGGGGATTTTCACAATTAAAAGTATATATAAAACAAAGTCTTATCTCTGGACACTACAATTGCAAACTTCATAGTTTTTAAAGTTGTTATGACAAGGCAACTAGTTATCATTTGCCATTCACACTTACTCTCAGGCATACAGAGAAGGCTCTGTCATTTTGCAATATACTGTATATCCCACCTTTTTATTTTGTGTGTACTTGCCCTGAAGGTGTTTTAAAGTAGTCCAGTAGGTGAAAATCCATCAATCCGTCCATCCATTATCTATACCAGCTTATTCCTAACCAGAGTCACGGGGATCTGCTGGAGCCTATCCCAGCTCTCTTCAGGCGAAAGGCAGGGGTATACCCTGGACAGGTTACCACTCCATCACAGGGCCTAGGTGAAAATCTTGAATAGATATTCTGATGACCACTGGTAGCCACAGACAACCCGAAGCTAGATCATCTTCCAGTTCTTTGGTGGAATGAAAGAGTGGTAAATTGACTCAGATTTTGCTAAATGATTCTGGCAAAAGGACTCACCTTCCGTTGTTTGGTTGAGTCCAGTTTCACTAGCCAATAGGAGGCCACCTTTGGTTTGTGATATTTCCAGTTGTCGAGGATCTGAGAAAGAATAGTTAGGAAAAAAGTAAAAAAAAATCTTTTAAACATTTAGAAAAACCTGCATTAAATAAATCACTCTTCATTAGGGTGCAGAATCACAATCAAGCCAAGATATTTAACACCAAACACCACAGACATTTTTACACATTATTCAAGTACATGCTTCTGCCATATTATTATCTTTGTTTCCCAGTAATCTTCCATCAAAAGAGGTTTTCTGTACACAGCTTATCGCTGTCAAGCAAGAATTAGAATGTTCTTTTCGTATTTTAAAACTATGTGTCAAAAAGAAGAACAACTTATGTAAGAAATGTAGATACTTATCCTGGCAGACTTTCATTATTACTTCAGTCTAGACATAAGAATCTGTAAGTTCTTGGGTTCCAGTATCTGTTGTGGTAACAGGTAATAGGTTTTTGGCTTTGACACACACTGCAGGTTTCCATTATGGAAGATTTCCATGTTTGAATATCACAGGACCTTTACGAATACAACAGTAATGCTTGTGTGATATTTGTCATCTGGCACGTGTTAGCAAGCTAAATGGAAAATGTATGAGGTGAGAAACTGTTTACTGTGCTGCAAAGTTGTTTTTTATATTGTCTTCAGGGCGTAGAGAGTATCTCTCTAATCCTGGCATATGACCAGTTTAATTCCTTTACTTCCTTCTGGCTGCTTTTCAATGTGGCTACATTTATTCACATTTGAGCCATGTAAAGGCTTTTATGAATATGTTTTTGGATTTGAAGAGAGGGACTGTCAAAATGTAATTTTCAAACATGAAACCAACATTTAATATTGGTACAGCATATATACAATGCTTATTATTTTCCCCCAATATATTTTCAGTGGCGAATGTAAATGCAGCTGAACTGAGGGATAATAGTGAAATCAAATCATGATCTTTTGTTCCCCATGTTTTGTAGGTATGTCAAAAATCCTTAGGGTAAGTGTTGTTATGCTTAGAAGCTGGGCTGGATATTCCCATGCACTTCCTCCTGGTGCCAACATCACTGTGTATCTGCAGGCACTGTTATTGTTGCTGCTGTTGACTTAGTCTACATCTCTCCACTGGTGTGCATAAACCTCGCACGTAGCATGCTAGATCCCCTGCAAACAGTATTCCCTTTGGGAAGCCCTAGTGTAAACACTGTGTACTCGCACATACAATCCACAGATAAAGGAATAAGGTATACAGTAAACACTTTTGTCTGCTTTCCAGAAAGTTGTTTGTTTACTTGTTCACTTTTCTTTCTCAATAAAAACTGTATGAACCTTGTCTGGTAAGTCGGGCACTCATTTGTCACATTTGTTTCATATGCCTCAATTACCCCCAATTAAAGCAAGACAAAACCTACTCAATGCATTTCACCTTTCAGTGGTTCCAACTGTGATTAAAAAAGCAGGTTTTGAGTGAAAGATAAAGGAGGCAATTACTACAATACAAACACATCATTAGCCCAATTAGACCCCGACTTTAAATCACGGAAGGTATAAAATGCCAAAGATTGTATTAATGGCAAGTGAACACTCTTTGTCTCCTGAGGCAAAGAGTGAACAGTACAGGTGCAGCTGCTTGTCTGCTTTTCCATGGCATTCTCATTAACATTTGTTAACAGTACAGGTGTGGTGGTAATTGTCGCGCATATCCCTAACACACCCAGATGTCATGCATGCATACCTTTTTATGTTCTTGTAAGAACATTGTATGGTCTAATATTAATTAATTGGTGCCTTTCCCAAACTTAACCTCAATCCTTAATTGCCAACTGCATCTTAATTTTATTAAGATGTTAATTATTAGGTCATTATTATGAATGTTTTGCCAGCCTTGAATATTTATTCTATTTATGCAGCCTCATAAACACAACGGTAGTAATACATTTAATTTGTCACATAATCCAAGGACACTTTACATGAAGGGATGAAATAAAACTAATCAAAAGTTGAGAGGTGTAAAGATAAAACAAAACTCAAGCAACAATGCCAATATTGTCTCACATCTGGGTTCTAGTCTAATACGGATTGTGTGACTGTGAAGGTAGCTTTTCTCTGTAAATTCTGTGTTTTAAGGTAGATAATTATGGTGTGATGTGCAATCATGTTTAATTTTATTAGTATTTTTTTTTTTACTTTCTGCAGGGTTTCCCAGACCACAAGGACCATTGAGCAGATCCTGTCTGGTCATGATAGCATGGTGCCTACGCTGTCTACTGGCTACTGCTGTTTGTCTTGAACTCCAGAGTAAAAGCCCCCGCAAGGCTTCCAGTCACCCAATTGTCTGTGCCTTTCACGTTTTGAAGTTAGGGGGCCAAGCGAGAGAGGTACTGTTTGACCTTGTATGTCAGAGAAAAATTAAATCTGGACTACCTCTTCCTGTATCGTTTGCATATAACCTATTAACTGAGCATTCTGCTGTTGTTTTTCCCATCCGTCACTCTGGTGAAGACAGGCTGGTTGGCTGCTGTCCTGTCAGCACCGCGGGAGCTGTGGTGCTGGACAGACAGGTGGTTCTGAGAACAACAATGGCTATAACAGAGGTCAAAGTCAGTGTAGATGTGATGGTTGGACACTCTTATAGTCAAAACCTTCTGGTGTGAATTCAAAGGTGAGCCTCAGCCTTTCTTTGTCACATTTTTCTAAGTAGGACCTTTTTTATTTTCTTTTTACTTAAAAAAAATGCAATAACTAACATAGCCTTTTCTTTTGTAATGTTTAAAATTTTCATATCCAAGATAACTATAGAGGCTGTATTATTGGATTCTTGTACAGCCTGCTGTACGTTATGTTCATAATTAACATACTTTACATCCATAAGCTCTAGTATATTACTATTAGCTAGCCATATGAGTACATATATTACTTATTACTCATTTAGCAAAATCATCAATAACTAACAGTTTTAGCAAGATCACAAATGTGTGCAAAAACAGAAGTACAGATACCAAAACAAGGACACAGAGAACTGTCCAGAAATAGAAGAGTCACTGATTAATACAACGGAGCAGTGGGGAATTGCGCAGGGCTGCAAACTGACCGACAGGTTGTCATTGGGGTCATATGAAAGACAATGGGAGCCAGGCCAAAGCGAACAGGCTATTGTGGAGGCAGGCAATGAGGTCACTTTTAGTTAGGCTGCAGGGTGACCACTCCTGGCCACATAGGGGGCCCTGGGAATACAGTGGATCTGGATTTCTGGTCAAAACGTGGTACTCAATGTTCATTCTTAATTTGTCTTCTTTATTTAGTTGTCTTTTTCATCACAATACTTTTTATCCTCTGCTTCTGTATTCAGGTACACAGAAAAATTCACCATAGATTCTTTTATACAGTAATGCTCACACAAAGAGAAATTATGCACCCACCTCATCCAGCACAGCCTCTGCCTCTTCCTCAGTTTTGCCAGGAAACCTGATCCTCATAGCAGTGAGTGCAGCCAGAGTGAGATGCACCAGCTCTGCCTCCTGTTCTTTACTTCTTAGGCTTATGAGTGGATCACCCTAAACACACACACACAAGTATAAATGCACAGCTCAAGATCAAATTTAGTATCAGATACATGTTAACACAATTTATAATTAATAGCAAACAAAATGTGTCATAAATATTATAAAACACTAGGTCACACCACTATACTAGGCTCATATAGATGCATACAGCATGCTTTTAAGGCGTAAGAAAAAGAGGAATTTATTTAAGCTGATTTGTTTGATAAATCAGGACAATTAAGGTTTTCACAGAAAAATATACAAAATATACTAGAGCCAGTTACTTAAAATGTTCTTATTTATGGTTATTTGAAATTTTAATTTTAATAATCGATTATTGGCATTTTCCCTTTTTATCAATTCCAACTTGTGCAGGGAGCTTTTCAAAATCCCCTCTGTACAGAACTGTAAAGTTGCATTCATACTTAGGTGCACCATTTATTATAGCCACAAAGCATAATTTCTTTACATAGCTGTTAGCGATCTGTAATATGCCACATGCTATGAATAAAAATAGCAATAATCTCCCCAAAATACCTTTTGCATTATTGGTACACCAGTGCAATGGTCCAAATGTCCTGCACCAACATGTACTTATCCCTATTTGTGTGATTCCCATTGGAAAGTATGTAAGGTAAAAAAAAAAAAGAAAATTTCCTGTCATTTTGTATACATGCATATAGCTAGTGCACTCAGTGGCCTTTTTCAGCATTAATGTCTTCTATTTCTTCTACTGTCTTCTATTTCACTGTCCAAAAGTTACCAGCATACTTGTAAAACAGGAAAGTAAATGGAGGAGACAGGTGGAAAGCAACAGATGGGAATATAATAGAATTCTGCACTATAATAGGCCTATATAGTATTGAAGAAGCTGCTTAAGAGATTCTTATTTGCCCAGGCTACAATATATGCCAGAGAAGGGAAAAAGCTGAAAGGAAAGGTAAACGCTGAGATGGCAGAACAAGTAAATTTACGTGTCAGAGTGAAAATGGACTTGAAAGTAATTCTTGACTGTTTCTTTTATACTTGCATGGAGTAGTGGATTAGCAGAATACATCCACATTCAGCAGAATGACAGTTTGACTATTTGAAAATGAATTTAGTATATCCTTTCTATGAATGGCAAATTATCCAACACATTCTGAATTGTGTGTGTATCTTACTATGTTTGAGTGGATGGTTCCCAGGCTGTTGCTGTGAGGCACACGGTGGGCAGAGCCACTGCGGCTCAGCGAATGAGAGCGCAGCGTGGCAGAGCTTGGCCTGATGAGAGGAGTGGCAATAGGAACTGTAGGAGAAGGCCTGGTAGACAAAGCTCGCACCTCACTGGGTGATGAGAGGGAAGCGATGGAGCGAGGGCAGGAGATTGATCGCCTGATTGGACCAGAAAGTGTCGGTGAAGCAGAGGGAGCAGGGCTGGTTCTGAGTGACTTGATTGGAGGTTTCCAGTGCACGCGACCTGTAGAGGGAGAGGGGAGGAACACTGACTCATTGTCACACTTCAAATTTTTTTCCTCTGTGATCCTGTCTCAGTGCCCCAGTCACTGTCAAGCTCTCCTCTCTGCCTCCCCTCCATTGCTGAGTGGCTTTGTAGATGAAGTGTGACATTAAAACTCCCACAGCGGCAGTCTGGCACACTGGCCCAGTGGCCCAGTGTGTGTGTGTGCGTGTGTGCGTGTGTGTTTGTATGTGTATTAACAACAGCAGCATTTGTACTCGAAACCAGTAGTCTTGCCTGGTTTGGGAATGGATTAAAGAACAGCTCTGTCTCTCTCTTCCTCTCTCAGGCTGTCTCAGACACACATATACAGCAGGTACACATACACACACACATTACAAAAACATAGAAAATGAAGCTGAAAACTCATACTGACATTCACCCTTGAAACTCCTCCAGTTTGTCTACCAGCCAGTGTTTTAGCGTGTTTTTTTTTATTCATGCAGTGTGTCTGTCGGACATTAATGTGTGTGTGTGTGTGTGTGTGTGTGTGTGTGAGGGTGTGTGTGTGTGTGTGTGTGTGTGTGGCTGCGGAATCTTCAGTGGTTTTGGCATTGCCAAATGAAAGCATTATGGGGCTTAGTCCTAGCAGCCTTTTGGTGGCTTGGTATGGAGTAGGGCTTGGCAGGGTTACTGTCTTTCTGCACAGACATATGCAGTTTCATGGCTTTGTCCCTTATTTTGTGACAAATACAGTGAGCAAGGGTCCTCTATGGAGCAGTAAAAACGGCAGCCCACAATTCAGCCAGAGAATTTTTTCTTTCCAAGGTCAGTAGATAAACTGTTGTGAAAGGTGTCTTTTTGTCACTTCAGAGAGCTGAAAGTGAGTTGATGTATGCGACTTTGTATGGATGTTTGAGACTCATCATTCTCACTATAAAATGGGCAATATTTCAGCATTAAACTCAAGGTGTTTTCAAGGTAAACAATGAAAAGGGGCATTTTTTTCTTCCCACTTCTTTCCATCAATTCCTTCTTTTCCTTATCTCTGCCTCTTCCTTAACCTTCCATTTACTGGAACTACACTCTTTAGGACAATTCTCTTTCCTCAAGTACTTTTCAGTGCTTCATCGCTGTGTGTGTACTGTATGTGTTGTGTCTACAGCTGTAAAACTAGGATGCACTTTTACTTAGCAAAGTAGAAACAAAAACTAGAGTCCCATGAGTCCCAGGCTATGATCATGCTGGTACTGCTTTAATTAAAATCTAAAGATCTGGCACCATTTTATCACATCAATTAGGCAGACACATACTAGTGGGCTACTGAACATCTGTAATGTAGCCCCTGCTGGCTCACACCATCATAACCAGCTCCGCATGGCTGGTGGAGAGTGTGCACTGTATGTGTGTGCACTGCAGGTACTGATCAAAGCAAAACGCAGGATTTTTATTTAAAAAATGGCATGTGCATGTATATGGAAATGTGTGCTGTACAACTATGAATATATTTTTCATACTGCAAAGCACCAGGTTGGAATGGCTCTCATATGCTTGCAGCATCACACTTTCAATCACTTTCTGTCATAGTCAAATAAAATGGAAATGCAGTTAGAAGTCGAAGAGAAATCTTAAAAATGTTTGGGTGTCTGTGCACATTTGCACATCTGAAAAACACATATTTTTTGGCGATTAAAGTAACTGCTGTAATCAAATTGAAGGCTCAAGCTAAAAATGAAAGAAATCAACACAACAGAAGGACGACAGAACAGGACAGGACAAGGAGAGTGCTAGCAAAAAAAAACAAAGTAAACAAGAAGGCGAGATTGCAGGAAATGAGGACCCTGTCCCACCCCCACACTTTGGCTTCCTAACAAAAACATTTTTAAGCACTTTTAAATATCCCACTGTTTTACCTGAGCGCTCAGCCAAGTTCTTCTCCTTGGTGTCCCCAAGGTCATAGGAAACTTTCTTTTCCCTTTTATCTCCACCTCTTCCTCCTCCCCCTGCTTTCCTCCTGTCCTCGTCCTCTTCATCTGACGAGGAACAGGAGTTATCAACACTGCTGCCACTCGTGAAGTCAGCCAGGTAGTCTGGTCGTTGACGTCTCGGTGTCTGACTGCATTCTGGCATGGCAGTCAAAGACTGGCAGGGACAAACACAAAAACAGATTCACAAGGAAAATACATATCCTGAAAACATTTAAGAATAGACATACAGAAAGTGTACACAAATATTAAATAGATTTATTCTATAATATACACAGATGAAACAGACCTGATAATACACATATGCTGTTTCTACACACGCATATAAATATCCTTGTACAGTACTTTTATCCTCATGGGACGTTCCACTGATGGCATTCCAGGCCTAACCCTAAAACCATCTAAAATGACCTAATTTTAGAAAAATGTCCTCCTTCCAAAGGTCTAATACTCAAAAAGCATGTCACAAGGATCTAAGAACAAGAATAAATATGTGCACACACACACTTAAATATGAAGACATCGAGATGTCTCCCTCAGCCTTGCCTAACCCTCAGCCCATTACCATCTGTCACTGCGAAACCGAGTGGTGACACTGCTAGCCCACATTCCCACACGTGTGTATGTTTTCTTGCAGGCTCATTATGCACAGATACACAATTACACATGCACTCCTTTCTAAGTATGGCTCTGTCTAGGCATAGGAAATGAATAGCTTCATGCTTCAAGGAAATCTGACCTGATTGGATATTTAAAGGTTAAATTCAAAGATCTTTATATTTTTTTTTCTTTAAAACTAAATGGTTTACATATCTCACAGTTGGTGTAAATGAAAGAGAAATTTACTGAATACAAGGACAGATAGAACATAATTCTGTGATGTTCCGTCTTTGAAGTGAACCTGCTGTATTTCTCCTAATAAGAACATGGTAAAATCCTTACAGGTTTATCAGGTAAGTGCAACAGTTATGCTTGGCCATTAGTATATTATTTTTGTTAAAAAGGTTTCACAGACGATAACTGTTAAGTAGAAGTGTCAGACTTTTTTACACATGAAATATTCAACCCCCAAAACACAAACCAATAAGCATCTTTTTACTTTGAATTTCATTAACTTTAGTGTCTGTTTCACAGGGGGCTGGAAGGGGACACACTGACAACATTAATAAAGCATTTATTCATCTGTTATTCAATGGTTAGCTCAGGCAGTGCTGTCAGGCTGCCCAAATTAAATGGGCAGGAAGTGATCACAGGGCTTACACTGTCACCGCCGGGTAGCTGTGGGTGAATGATAGGGGAGGATAGACAGAGAAAGATTAAATACATGAGATGAGAATAAAAGGGAAGATGGGAACATCAGGCAGAGAAATAAAGAGGTGGACAACGTGAATCTGAACATGGGAGGAGAGTGACAAAAAAATGAGGACACTGGACATATGAGTAGATAAACATTAGGGCATAAGCAAAGGGAGAAAGGCAAACACTGAACACATGAGATGAGAGAGAAATATCAGCTATTTCTTAAGAGAAAAGGTGGGGTAAAATAGAGCAAAGCTGAGGAGAAAGGTGGGGGAAAGAGGGAAACACCACCAGGAACAAATGTGAGAAGCTGCGTCTCATCGTTAGAAAGGCAGGAGTCAAAAAGACACAGAAAGACAATAAAAGAAATGAGGGGGAAAAAACCCCTGAAACTCCACCTCTTTGGCTCTTTCACCATTTCACTTCCTTCCTTTCTCTCTACCTCTTGTCCTTTCCCTCTGAACATTTCTCACAAATCTTAGTGCTGCTTCCTTTCCTCAAAAACCTCTTTTCCTTCCTTTGCCTCACTTGTCTCCTCTAGCTTTTGCACACTCGTTTGTTCAGTTTCACCAGATGGCTTGTGAGCACTAAGCCCCGAGGAGTGAATCTATCCATTGTGTTTTTTTTATTTTCTTTCCTTTGCTCTATGTCTCCCTCAGCACACTATTCAACATGGAAACTGACGGGGCCCAAATTAATTTGGACAACAGTGATTGTGTCTGAACAAGTCTTCATTCCAGTTAAGGCCACTTTAATGCAGCGCAGAACTGCCCTGCCAAGTCCCTAACACACTCTTTGAGTGTTCCAGCCAATTTAGTCTTCGAGTGAGGGATGGATGTAGATGCCCAGGGAGAGAAAAGGAATGGTGAGGCGAAGGGAGAGGAGTGGAGCAAGGTGATGGAGGGAGTAATGTGCTGTCGTGGGAAATTGAGGGGGTGTATAGGTGTATGTGACAGAAAAAGAGAGGGAGATAGACAGAAAGAAAGATAGCATGGAGAGAGCAAGAGACAGCCTGACAGCTGTCCCCTAGGGGGCTTGGGTCTTTTCTTTGGGCCTCTTTCTGATTATTTTCTTTCTCACCTAACGTGCTACCCCGTTCTTTATTTTTCGGAATCACATCCTATGTGCACTCTGGGAGCGTTAGCTCCAGGCATCTCCTTACCTGCCTCCCCCGCTTTCCTCTCTCTCTCTGACACTATTCTTTGCACTTTTTTTCATGTCTCACGAGGCATGTGGCCCTTATTCTCGCTCCCCTCCCCTTATTTCCGTGTCTCCCTCTCTGTAACTTTCACCCACCTTAGGGCCTCGTTGCCTGGAGGATTTGCCCATTAGCTTCTCGTCGTCCAGTTCACATTGCTCCAGCAGATCCAAGATGTCCTCCTCCTACACACCAACATATACAGAGATGCAAAAGAGATGAGAAAATGTCAAAGATGTGAATATTGGTTACATGGGCAACTGTCACCGTCCCAGTTGCTCTGCAGGGTAAACAGGCATAACAGGGTAGTCATCTTTTGATGATACACTGAGAAGGATTAATTAAAATGCTCTGTTTCATATTTCAAATTGCTTTGAAGTCAGAATTAGGTGTAAGAAAACAAGAAACCTCAGATATTAAAAAAAAAAGGAGCAGGCTTGAAAAAACTTTAACTTCAGTCATATGTGCCTTATCTGGGGGTTATAAATAAGGCCCTAGCTACACATGCATTGCTCGTTGGCAGCATAAATAGAGGCTGACTTTAGGAAAAAGCCAGTGTCACGGCTATCGCCAATATGTTGGGGCTTTGGCCATTTGGCACGCTTAAATGCAGGCAAAGGTGATTAATGTTGCTTCACAGCTGGGACATAAAAGCTCCCACTTGCCACTCAAATAAAGATGAAAAGTGATTGTTTTCTCTCAGATTAGCCATCAAGCTGCTTTCAGAGGTCCATGAAAAGGTCAATGTGTCCCTTGCTCTCTTTGTTGGTGTGTGGTTGTGAGTAAATATTTGTGTGTTTGTGTGTGTCTGTGTGTGTGTACAGTGGCATATTTCCATCTCTGGAAGTTTTTATTCATAGGTGTTAAAGTACAGTATTCATCTGTTGCCTTTCAGTTTTGAAACTGGAGGAGTTTCAAGACAGTTTTGGGGTGCCTGTTTGGTTCATATATGCCATACTTTGTGCTCATGTGAATATTTTTGTGTATGTTGGTGGGATGTGTGTCAGCCTGAACAGGGTTGGGATATTGTAGCCTTATCACACATTTAAGCTGTGTGAAGTGTTAATTTTACAATTTGCATCAAGGCCTCATATTTTTAGATGATCCATAAAAGAAATTAAAACAATACATTACAAGAGGAAACAGGTCATTACTGAGTCAGTGGGCTTGGTGTATTAGATCATGTTTTATTGAAATATTCCATAGTTACTGTATTAAATAATGTGAACTGTATGTTGAAAATTAGTATGCCCACTGTATACTGCAGTGTCTGTAAAAGTGCTGTAAATATGCCTCAAAAACCCCAGTAAGTACACTGTGTATAAATAAAAAACACATATGGTGCCCAGCCTTTCAGTAAGATGGGACAGTGTGCTGTAGCATACTGTATTATTCATTAAACTGACTGCATAAATGCTCTAGACAACAACTTAAAGTTGACATTTTAATGTTTATTTAACTTGATCATTCAAAGAGTACCTTGGCTTGCTTTTAAGAATGAATTTAAAAATTAGAGACGGTGTTACCACAGTTAAAGTCTGCCAATGCAATAATTGTTCATGAGGCCAAACTTGACACATATGCAGAAATTATAGATGAACTAAAAGCTATTTACTTTCTTTTGAGTAAAGGTTTTTATAACCCTGCATGTAAATCGAATGATGTTGCTCCAAACATGCCTCAGCTTCTAAAGGTGATGTTTTTTATGATCAATTTCAAGAATCACGAATTTTATTCTTTCCATGTATGTCAGACTGCATAATATGAAGCTGTCTTTTTCAGAACCTTGCTATCGCCAGCAATCTCTGTAAATGTCAACTCAGTCTATTGTCTAAAGTACTTTTTTGGCACCAGAAGACCAAGACAGTAATCTTGTCCAGGGCTTTTCAGAGCAAGCTTTTTGTATTTCTATCCATTTTTATCAAAAAAAGGTTTTTTTTTTGTTGCTGTTGGCGGTGTCTACTACACATATTTCTTGGCTGTTTGACAGGTGACACTGTCTAGTGTATTTCTGTGGTACTGTAATGAAAAGACACTGGTTAGGGATTTATTTCTTCCATGGTAAAAAAAAAAAAAAAACACACTCCTTGTCCTTAAGACAAATAAAAAATCTGGTCAAGACGTGACAAAAGCCAGGAGTGACTAGAACATCATCATTTGGACAATGAAAACTGTACATTTGGTGTAACAGGAAACAGGACTTTTGATTTGTGAGATCATGAAATCCAACTGGAAATCCATTTTAAACTATGCCTACAAAAGTATTTTAGGGAAAAATGTCAAAAACCAAAAACAAAGGTAGCCTTAAAAAATCCTAATATCCCTTTTCTTGATATATATTTGGAAGCACTTGCAGACCACTTTGACAAGATTTGCACCGACTGTGAAGCGCTCCTAGCAGTTTTGTACTTCTGCTGTTTAATTTTATTGGCAGAACACTGCAGGCTGACTGAGCATGCACCTGTTCAACAAGATTTTTCTTTATGTTCAGTACCCATGTTAGAAAAATGGAGGAATGGGAAGATCTCAGCTGAGCAGGCAGAAAACCAGAAATTGCTAACAACAGAACTAACCATCTGATCCATACCTGTCAACTTAACAGTAATGGAAGTGGTGGGAAGGGTGATGCAAACCCTGTGGAAAGCACTGTAAGCCATGGCGGTGTTGTCTGTAGCACAGCAAATGAAGCCAGTTATCGGCATGTTATCAGTCGAATTACAACACAGTCTTTTATTTTCTTTGATAGTGTGACAATCCATGACATTTTCCAATTCATGACCCTAAGAAGCCCACAAAGGCAGCAAACATGAGTCTTGTGGGTACAATGTCTCTCAGACTTGACAGATATTTTGATGTCATGCTGGCATATGACCTGGCATGTAATCCCTTTGCAACAGTAAAAAACAAGCAAAAAGCAATGCAGGTCAGATGATGAACTGTGGTTCCCACCAGAGTCATAAGTCAAAGTACTCTGACCAATGCACAAAATTAGACACTTTGGTTTCTCATAACATCAATAATTATGTTAAACTTTAGTTCCAAAGTGGTGACTAAGTAAAGATTTGTCATGATTAGAGTGGAAAGAATCTTCCAGCAATCAAAGCCTTCCATCTCTGCCCATAAGTAATCCAGTAGTTGCTGATATCACTGCTAATAACAGATACAACTTGTACAACTTTATACTGTATTTGCAAGCCACTGAAGCTACTGGAGCTGGAAGAGGGAACCTGAACAACTTAAATAGGCAACAATACCTCTCAAACTAATTCAAATGCATTTTAATACAGCAACACTGGAAATCATGCAGGTTATAAATAGGCTGATTTCTGTTTCTACCATCACTGTGTGCTATCTGCAGCAATGGGAGCAGCAAAACTGTAGTCTGTCAAGAAAAGTAATTCAAATCACATTTTATTGTCAACAATAAATAGGACTGAAAATATGCTTAAAATGGGAGGAAAATATTTCCATAAAATTCACTATTTGTGGTTCAATGACTATTGACTAATGAATATTCAACTTCAGGAACATCTCTTTTTATCTTAAATGGCCAAGATTTGGATCTTATTTTCTGTCCCTTAATAAGGACAGTCCAGTTGTCACTCATGATCATGTTATTAGATAGCACACTCTACAGCATCCTTTGTTCCCATTATCTCTCTCCCTGCCTACTTTGAATGAGATCCAGATGTGTGTGTTGAATAAATTAAACTTCTGTGAGCCTGGTGTTTCCACTCTGCCTGATCTTTGATTGGCATCTCTCTAAAAATTCACTGCAGAGATTCGACTCTTGAAAGGACACAATAACTTTCTGAAAAACAAACTGTAAAGAGCTAGAGCCTGTTGAGATAGGCTTGCTTCTGCAAAAACTGCAACAGTTGCATATGACATCTTCTTCCAGTCTTTTGATATGAATTTGTACAACTGTCAAATATATTTGTATTCAGTATTCACTGTTACCATTTAGTTGCCAAAAGCAGATTTTTTTTTCACGTGTATCTTTCCTACTCATCAATGCTTCTTCCCCCCTTATGTTTAAATATCCCACAATGCCTTCCACTGTCGTTTTGTTTCATTCATTTGTTCTTTCTGAATGCATAAGCAGACTTGAAAACAGAAAATTGCCCCTTTCTTTTCCATATTTTTTGTACTCCACTCAAGTCACTGTAAGTCATAAAGGGCTTTTATAATAGAAGTTTGTTACAATACTTTAAAAAGTATTTTACAAAAAACAGTAGTGACAAAACAACTATTTCTATCAGCATCTAACCATCTTTTTACATTTATGTTACTATTATTCTCATGTCATCACCAAACAATCCACATTCCTCTTTGTCAATGCTCTGGGTACAATGACTTCTACCCTTGTACGAACGTAGTGTTCAGTGCATGGCCACACAAATTTGTTATTGTATGCGTATGCACTCACAGGTGTATGCTAAAATGTGTACCCTGATTTTTAGGTCATAAAATAAATTATTAATGTCTAGGAAAGCAAATTCAAATGTGTGCAGCAATGGTAATCAAATTTGAAGCCTTTTCAAAAGACAGATACAGAAAGAGGATGAGTGAAACTGAGGATAGTGTCTATCTGTAAAAAAATCAAAAATGAGTGTGTATGGGATTTGATTTGCTTTTAAAAGCTTGTGTACAAAGCACAATAAATATTTGTGGAGAGTGAATGACAGTGAGAAAGCATGGCAGAATGAGGGGAGAAGGACATTCTTTCAGACATCCTAACAAATATGAAGGACTGCGTCACACTTTCCGCATTATTTGCGCATCCTTTTTTTGCCTCTGTGGGCAGAATCATAATGGAAATGCAAGTGTGTTTCTTTTCTGTGGTACGTGCTTGTCCACAATTGTCTGCATATTGCATGTTTATGTTTGTGTGTGTGTCTCTACAAGATTCTGTGAGGTGTGTGTATGTGTGACAGTCTGCCACTGATGTACGTGCCTTCATTCGTTTTAGAGGATTATTCATTTCCTTTTGAAGTGAGGCAGCTCGCCCGGCGAGGAAGGTCTGAAAGGCGGCCGAGAGCAGGCTTTCATACTTCTCCAACAGCAGCTTGTCGTCTGGGGGGTAAATACGTCTGTAGGCCACAGAGACAGAGAGAAAAGCAAGGAGAGAGAGAGAGGAGTGGGGAAAGAAGAAGGGAAAGGCAAAGGAGGAAGGTCATTGGTGTGGGGACAAAGGAGATGAGAAGTGAACGAGGGAAAAAAGAAAATTGGGTTTGGGGTCATGAACAGAGAGCAGGAGTGACAGCATCGAGAAAAGAAGGGAAGATAGAAGAAAGAAGGGGATTGGGTTCAGCAAAGAGAGAGGAGTAGCGGTTATAGAATTGGAAAGGGGGAGAGCATTGACAGATACAAGAGAAAAAAGAAGAAAAGGGGAACCAAACGGGTCAGCAAAGAGAGTCAGATAAAGAAAATGAGTAAGAAAGAAAGAACAAGCACACAGCAATGGAAAGTGGAAGAGATTGAAGAAATACCAAGGAGGAGTGAGGCAGAAAGGTCGAGGCACAGCAGGTGAAAGAGGTAGATGGGCAGAAAAAAGAGCAAGCAGGAGGAGAAACAGACGGAGAGAATTATAAGTATTTCAATTGGAGGTATTAAACAACAGAGACAAAAAAAGGAGTGGCAGGATTAAGGGAGAAGAATGAAGCAAAGAGCAAAGACAAAAGACAGAAAAAAGACCTATTAATGGAGAACTTGAGTTAAGAAACTTCACAAATGCATTATTGCAAAACTATATAAATTCATAAGCATGGGTACAGGTAAAAAACAAACAAACAAACAAACAAACAAATCAAAACACAAAATTGAAGGTGCATATTTTTATAATAACATAACATAACATAACAACTCAACAAGCATAATATTGTCTAGTTTACTCATTAGTCTCATTAGTTGGCATGATTTTTATCCCTCAGTTCAACATCATTCCAGAGCTGAAAATGCAGCTGACTGAAAGTAACAATGAGTCACAGATAACCCCAGACCAGCCATATTCCAAGCTTTAAACCTAACTACAGTCTTGATCAGTTTTAAGTGAGTGATGTGTATTCTAGTGTTATGGGTTGGGGTGCAGGCCTAATGTTAATGGGTTGGGTCTGGTCCAAGCAGATAACCAGTTGGGTTCAGCACCAAGCTTTGCAGGTGCTGTGCTGGTTTGTAAAAACTGGACCTGTGCAGGACACTATACACACATACATCCTCAACAAGACATGCACTTACTTTTCCATTTGTTGCAGTCTTTGCTAATGTGCCAGTTCACACATTCCACATAGTTTTGTGCACTCAAGATTAAACTAAGCAGTGCTCAGTGTTTATCTTGGGCCTGAGGGGATTAGGAAATGTATAAACCTCTGCCTGATTATCCTCATAATACATCTCCAAACTCAATCCAGGTCACTACTTTGGCCACCAAATCAAAACAATGAAAGAGTTATAATCAAAATAAAGTTGAATAGTGTGGAGTGCAAAAGCAGGGAAATGGAAAGGTTTCTACACACAAATATTTAGACCCAAAGTCCTCCAGAGTTGGTCTTTCGAACACATGGGAAGCTAAAAAGACCACTGAAAATATACAGACCTTTTAAAAACACAAAGATGTAATGTTTATATGCTAGCATCAAATTTTATACCTGGAAATATAACAAGAAAAGAAGTTTGTAAACACTGATTACTAAGCTATTAGTACTGAGTTATTCACACTACAGTACATAGAGTATGAGCATATACTAGAAAAAAACAAACAAAGCATATATACTAGAATTTAGGCCAAAAACTTTACGAAGTTTAGAAAAGTTTACACAAGTCTGCTATTAAAGGTTTTACTAACTCCATTTGCCCTTTGTGTACATTATTTATATTGCTGAGAGCTTGGCTCAGTTCTATGCTTTACTTCAACTACTGCAGTTCAAATCAAACTACTGAATGTCAAGAGACCTTTAGTTTCTTTGGTACTTTCTGGTTTGAGATTTTGTAAATGCCATACTTGTTTACCGCATTCAATACACATGGACAACATTCTATTTTTCTTTGTGAGATATCCTCTAAAAATGTCTCCTCATAATGGATGAATATACTAAATTGAAATGATAAGATATGACAAGAACCTTCACTTGTTAATCCTCAAAGAGAAATATAAATCACATAAATCATGACTGAAATGTCTAAGGTCAATACTTTAATGATTGTTAACTGCTCCCTCCTTTTGGCACCCTCTATTTCTGAACATATGGACATTTTATTAGAGGCTGACCCAACAATTCTTTTAAGGAAAATGATCATAATGAGATTTTTTTTCCCCACATGTCCCTGACTGACGTAGAGGCAAAGCTAATATTCGTATTCCATTTCCATCAATTTAAAACTATCTTTGCTTTGGCCAACAGTGTCTCTCAAGCTTCCTGGTTCAAACTGCTTAAAAGATGTTAGATGAACAGCAACAATGGCATCAAACCAACTGGATTTCCTTGTGATGCATCAGGGTCTTGGCTTGTCTATACCTGATACAAGTTTCATCTAATAGGCGCCTGTAAGTAAGTTCATTACCCAGCTCATCTAATGAGAAGCAGTGTGTTAATCAGACTTCAGTGCTGCGCCGGGACACCATTTGAATGCTAAGAGGTCTTTATTAAGGGTGCTCCAGACAGACCTCAGCCAGTCTGATTGACTGCCTGACTGTCTGTCGGAAAAGAGGTAGGAGGTGACAGCACTTGATACAGGCTGGGATCAGCATTCTGACTAGCCATTCAGTCAAGTGATGAGTCAAGAAGTCATTTAGACTTGGGGAAATAGCAAGAAGGACAAGTGTGTGTGTGTGTGTGTGTGTGTGTGTGTGTGTGTGTGTGTGTGTGTGTGTGAGGGTGTGCGTGTGTGTGTGTGTGTGTGTGTGTGTGTGTGCGCGCGCGCGCATATGTTCTTGAGTCTGAGCTTCAGGGTCTGCAGGAGACTGAGAGAGAATTTCATGACCTGGAAGTGTGTGTGCCTGTGCTAACATGTTGGATAAAAAGACAGGCAGAAACAGAAACTCATGGAGTGGAGGAACATTAACAATTTACAAGGGACAAGTGATAAATCAGAACTTGGTGCTGCTGAATCATGCTTTAAGGTAGATCTGCTCTGTCCATTTGGTAACTATTAAAAATTGACACACTTGTTGATTTCAAAAATTCAAGCTAGAGTTACTAGCTAGAGAAAAGAGGAGTGAGGTGAATTGCTTGCGGACAACATTGACAACATAGCAGTATCATGGTTAGCAATGTCGTCTCACAGCAAAAATGTTCTGGGTTCAAATTCTGTTCGAATTTGGAGACTTTCTGTGTGGAGTGTGCAAGTTCTCCCCATGGCCACATGGGTTTTCTCCAGGTGCTACAATTTCCTCTCACAGCCCAAAGGTTGGTGACTCTATATTGCCCGTAGGTGTGAATGTGAGTGTTTGTCCTTTGTATGTCAGCCCTGTGATAGACTAGACATCTGTCCAGGGTGGACCCCAACTCTCACCCAAAGTCAGCTGATTTGCTCCATCCCCTCACAATCCTGAACTGGACTAAGCGCTATAGGCAATGTATGGATGAAAACGTAACATTCTGCATAAAACACTAACAATTAGGAACCTTGTCATTACACACCATCTCTCATTTCCTTTCTCATAATCTTAATTTGTCTGTCTCATGTTCTCAAAACATTGGGCATTGGCTTTTGGTAACTCTCTGTAGCAGGATTATTAATTCTCTTTGAGAGCCTGGCATGCAGGCTGCTGATGACCCCATAAATGTAATCAAAGCTGGTCCAATTATAGTTTTGAAGTTGTTGGAGAGCCCCCTCTCCCCAGCTGTTTGCCTCTTCCGTACCTGTAGTTCCCCAAATGTTGCTTTTCATGCTCCTCTCTGGAGATCTGCTTGCGGACCTGTGCCAGTCGCTCTTTCTAAAAATAAGAGAAAACCAAACTGAAAATTTCTTTAGGTAAACGTTGCTGCCACCCCTATCTTACCTGATTATAAATTCACAATAAATAAAGTCTTATAAACAAGAAAGAAAGGGGATGAATGAGTAAAAAAGTTTCACCCACCAGTGACTCATAATTTTTTCATTCATTTCTCTTGTTAATACATTACAAAAGTATAGTTGAGAAGCTTAATTGGCCAATCTGGCATAAAGCAGAGAGGAGGGGATCACTTCACTACTGCCACTGTAGTATCATTGAAAACTGAATGATACATGCATTCAATAGACCTGAACCTGGTCTTGCACTTCAGCCATAACAGCACTCAAAGATGAGGTAGTGCGCTTTTTAAAATAGTGCCTCTGCGCCATCTTTCCTTATTCTCACTGATTACTGCCGTGGCGGATCAAAAGGCTAATCAAAGAGGGTGGGAAGCATAAAGTACTAGTAGTTGCCACTTTTCCCCATATAGATGAGAAAAGCTTTCCCGAGTCCTTCATTTCAAAAAGAAAACATTAAATGGGCATGCTTGTCACAGAAAACTTTGGCTCTTTTGACATGAAATAAGAAGTCTCTGGTCAGACATTTTCACATTTTAACATATTTCAATACTGAGGAAAGACTTTCTATTTGTTAATATTTTACAAAGTGATTTATATGTGCACAAAAAGTATCAGACAATGACACATCTTAGATGAGCACCTATTCCTGAAGTGTTGTTTCCAAATGCCTTGTGTGCTCATGCTAGTGTAGTATAAAAAGGTTATCTCATGGCTTACAACTTGGGCTCATGACTGCACAACCAATGTTATGAAAGTCTGGGTTGCTCTAAATTCCTTTGACCACAATCCACTTGCAAGGTTGGTTAGCAGAGAGAATATACATATGAAGCTGAGTATTGCTAAACAAATATTTTAATAATTAATAATAGATTAAATATAATAGTTTATTCATTTGTTTTTGCCTTACCAGCTCTTCTTTCCTCCTCTCTAGTGTGTGGCGTTGCTTCTCCCAGTCTGAGGAAGCAGCTGAGAGTTTCTTCATGGAGCCATGTCCATAGAGCCGTCTCTGAGCCTCTGCCTTTTGTTGGGCCAGGTTGCGTTTCTTATCACTGGCCCTGGATCAACAACAAGTAGACAGGTTCAGTCCCCATTAAAAGCAGACTATTAAAGAGCATTAAAGCTGCTCTGTTTCTTCCTACTGAAACTCTGATATTCTTTTCCCATTTTTCCCTTACCTCTTCGATTTTTTTTCCAAGTAATATCTTTGTTTAGAATATTGTACCATTTGATAGTACCCTTAAGAGGTTTTCATGTTTGTGAACTATTTTAAATCACTCATCACTGATGCACTGACCTGATGCACTTGCCTTTTGATCGTCACATCTTTGTGGTCTTAAAAAAAGGAACTCCCTTCTAAAACATTAACCCTTAAATGGGCAAATACCTATACATATTTTTGAAAATTAATTAATTGCTATTTTCTAATGTATCTAGGCTATAATAACACACTTCCATGATTTTTTTCAAAATATAATATTTATTTTCAATTTTACACTCTGTATCCCCGGAGATACATTGTCCATTTAGGGTATAAATTTAACATTTTCCAATTTTTCAGTGGAAGTGGGCAAGCCTGTCATATCTCAGACTACCATGCATCACTACACAGTACATCATGTGTTATTGCAACAGGTGACAAAACTACAGATGCCGCCACTTTTTTTTCCTTGCAGCGTAATACATACCGACAGAAATTCCCTGAAGACATGTAAATTACTGGTGAATTAATCAGTAATACGCATTTAAGAGTAAAATAAAGAGAGATTATATATAATAATATTTCACAGCTTTATATAATTGATTATTGATAGAGTATAGACCTCAAAATACAAGTATACCTGAGAGTGAGTATTCCTGTTTTATAGCCCTATCTGGACAATGTATCCCCCGGGATACAGATATTCAGTGCCTGATTATCAAAGATGTGTAAATGTAATTAATTATTTTTAAAGAAGAACACATAAAATTCTCCTTAAAGAACAATATTTTACTAAACCAAATCCCCCCAAAATATAATATACATGAAAAACATCAAGACTTACTTCCTGACCAGAGTCTTCGTCCACATAGGCTGCCATTTTGGACTTGGATATAAATGTATCAATATGTTTTTGAATGCTGGCATGAAGTCACATGACCTGGGTACTTGACCCATCCCTCCTTAAGTGTTTCTCATGATATGAAGTGCAGGGACTTAATACCCCTACCCCCACAGCGTGCCAAATGTCTGATTTATTAAACAATATAAAGATAAAGACAGAGCTGAGACACAAACAAACCAACAACCCCAGGATAAACAGGACCAGACAGCTAATTCTAAACAAGTGGGCTTCTGTGTGCTGGAGAAAGGGCAATTCATTTTAGTCAATCGCTGGCCCTTTAAATTGGATATTGAGTGCTGTTGGGGGGGCTGAGGTTTATCAATGTCCATGCCCGGCCGGGTCCGAATTGATCCCAAGTTGATACAGTTGGTGTTGTGAGCAGAGTCAAGAGCTGACTCTACCTCTACACACCACCAAACCCTCCCTTTTGGGAATTAAAGCCATTACTATATAAGGAAAAAGTGAGTGAGGTAGAACAAAACCCTCATTCACTCCAGCATGAATATAAGCAGTTTGTCCAGGGGAAAGAGATTCCTGCTGCCTTTCAAGGCCTTCTACAATTTATTTGTCATGAAATAATCAAATCTCCCCTTTTAATCTGTGGGAACAGAACAAACATGAGTCATGAAACAAATCATTTTGATAAGAGACTTGTTTGTGCTGACTGAAAATGGGCTCATTGAATGAGCTTTTATGTGAGATGGCTACACGACGCACCATACTTGGCAAAACTCGATCTATGGTGCCACATAATTGATCCATTATGTGTGTGTGTATGTGTGTGTGTGTTGTGTTTGTGTATGAGTGTGGTTAGTAGAGTTGATACTATTTTTAAAGCAGTAAAAGGAGGACAAGCAGAGAGAGAAAAAGTGAGGAGAGATCTAGAGGTCTGGTATACGATGATCAATCAGTGTACAGCTCAGTGTAGCCAAGGGACTGAAAAGCATGCCAGCAAACACATAGACCACATATACAAAAAAAAATCCATCGCACAACCAGAGTGACAGTATGCGTAACATAAACAGGCAAACATATACACCCACAAAGTACAGTTAAAGAGCAGCACAGAAAGCTTATGTAAATATACAGCACCGGGTAAACAGTATCAACTCAAAACCACAGAGAACAGAACTTACAGATAAAAAAAAAATTTAAACACACACACATCATGTCTAACTAAAGGCTGTGCAAAACGCACAACAGAGGCATAGCTTTGACCCATGGCCATTATCTTTCTTTGCATCCACCATACAACAAACAAATATACAAGGACAGCTTTTTTCTGTCCAAAGCTCACACAGCCTATTAGTGTCAGACTAAAATCACACTGTCATAGGTCTGAAACCAAAATATGATAAAGGCTGAACAACTAGCACTCATATTCATGTAATATAAAGCTTTGCTTACACATAGAATGTAATAGGAGCAATTCATGCATGTCTAGCTACATGCACTTTCATGTGAGTGTATGCCCATGGTGGAGAACAGTACCTAATGTTGAGAAGTTTCAGAGCATTGAGCAGCACCCCTTTCTTCACATCATAATCAATCTTCTGATCGGTCCCAAAGCTCGGTGCTCTATTGATCTGCCAGAGAGAAAAAGAGAAAAACATTCAAAGAACATTCTGAGTTTTTTTTTTTCTTTCAACTTCATCTAATTTTTTTTCTTTTTTCTCAACTCAGTAGACAGAAAAGTTATGCCATTACAGGAGTAAATTTGTGGTGTCTCTGGGAAGAAAAGGGATCTGTTCCCACAAGAAGGACAGGAAAAGAGGAGAGAAGAAATGAGAGTGATGGAAAGGGAGAGTTTTATTCTCTTTGAAGGACAATTTTGAACTTTTAGCTTCTGCCTGAGCATAAATCCTGGCTGACACTGATGATGTGTGTATGGTTGTGCATGAAAAAAAGCCAATGTGTGTATGAGTACGTGCATATGAACAAATTGTGTAGGTTAAACTGCCACCAGATAAATGACACTACCCTTTGCAGCCAGTCTGTGACTCTTCAACCGACATGTGCCCACCTCAGCCCAGGCACCGCAACACCCTTACAAACCACTGCCAGCAGTAATCTCTTTGTGAGCATCAGCGAATTACCACTGCTCAGCTCAGTGCCATCATATACAACACATACAAGTGCGCTCAGAGAGTCAACTGAGCGAGAACAGAATAAGCCACCTGTGATTTGAGATACAAAAGCCGGTATCACCAAGGGAAAAATTCAAGAGTCGCTTACCTTTCTTAACAGAACAATTTCCAGTACCAGTGCAAGGTATTCAGATATCAGTTATTATACCTGACACAACAAATCAATTCTTTCCTGTTACTCTTTGTTATGTTCCCAAGGTGAGAAAGAGATTGTTTGAGACAACAAAAGGCCCAGGAAGTGGAGAGAAGTGCAGCGGCAGAGTGAATGAACTATGGGACTATGATGTGACATCAAATGTCCACTGAAAGGTTGTCTCATGTCAATAAACAGTGATTGTAGAGATAATTCAAGTTTCATTCTGATGTTTAAATTCCTTTTTTTGGTGAATAATAGTGAATAGTGCGGTTCCTTTTGATAGCGCTGGAGTTGTACTAGCTTTAATAATGGTGTATTTGTTTTGGATGATCTACTTATAGTAATATGCTAATAGTTCTGATGTAGCTGGGAATTCATTCTTCCCAGTAGCCTTAATCTGCAGTCACAGCAAGTATTTGTCTCAGAAGCATTCATCCTGTTCCTATCTGCCTTCAGAAAAAAGCAGCTGGATACAGTTGAATCAAAGCAGAATGGCAGCCAATCACATATCGTGATTTCTATAACAGAGCAATGCCCAGCCAATCAGAGGTTTTAGATACACTATAGATCCATTCTATCAATCAGGAACCTCGGTAAAGAATACTGAAAGGCGGCAGTGAAAAAATTATAATGGTGCGACGCATTTGGTCATTAGGACCCACAAAGATTTTTAGCTGAAACTAAGCAACAAAAAGCCAAGACGTGCAAAGCATCTCAGAGGCCACAGGGGTAACTCTCAGTAACGCCATACCTCTTTATCTCGCCTCCTTCTGAACTAGCCATTACTAATCCTTACACAAAGGTGCTTGGGACTAGTGTTGTAAGATAATATTTACATCACAACCAGGCTCCCAGGAACTGAGAGCCAGCGTGTTGATTGTCTTGCCAGTAGTAGAGCATGTAATCGAAAAAGAGAAGTAACCACTGAAAGGTTGTGTATTTGGATCATGAAGCACCTCTAAAAAAGGGTAAGCTTAAGTGAATCAGTAAAGCTATCCTCCACATAAACAACTACAGTACTCCCAAATTATCCTTCAGCACCATGCCAGACCCCAAGCACCTAAGAACCATGTAAATATGGCTGTGCAAGGAAGCTCACATGTTAAAATGTATGGCGAATAAGATCACACATGCTGAAGAAAATGTATCCTGAGCTGTAGCTGTCTCTCAATCTCTTAAACGATTTCAGATGACAGAGCCACAGACACCACAAGTCAGCTACTAAATCCACATCAACATGAAGTGGGTTTGTATGGGCGAGCCTATGTAAGCGTGTAAGCATGTAGTTCTACACAACAACTATTTATCAGAAGGGGAGGAGGGAGTTGATGAATGTCTTCAATTCAGAGTCAGAGACCCTATGCAACTCTTCCACTCAGTAGAATGAATCGCTCTGTGCTGAGGAGGACAGCGCTACACTTTGACCTGCAGTACCTCATCTAAAAAAAAACACTACAAAAGAAAAAAAAGAGAAGCGGTCTGTTTTCATTTAGACCGCTCACTAATACGACAGCAACAATGAAAAGAGTACGGCTTTAGAACGCCGTAACCTATAGGTAACAACCAGACTGTCAGTGATCCTGGCTACGATTGTCTCGTTAGTTGTCTTCGTTTCTTAGTTTGATTTGTGGTGTCAACCTGTCACAGAGTAGACTGGCATCACAGCACTTGCTGTCTCTCTTTGCTCTTCCTCAATCCTTCTCCTTCCTCTCTTTGCCTGTCACACTCCTCCTGGTTACATTCTCTTTCCACCCTGTTTCTTGCGATCTCTGTTTTCAGTCTGGTCACTGATTTTCCCCCTTCCATTTGCTAGTCCTCACACTGGTCCCTACCTCTCTTATTCATTTCTCTCTCTGTGTTTCTGTGCTTTTCTCTCTGCCAGAGGAAGCTGGACCAGTCTGGTCCTAATGAATCCCTGCAGGCTCCCAAAACCCTGACTCTGATTTCCTTAAGTAACTCTGGCAGGGTCTTAAAGGAGCCGTTGGTTGCTCCAAGACGCATTTAATAAAAATGTCAGATGAAAAGATTAGAAACTCCTTTTTACTTGTGCTTTGATTTGGTTCAACATCAGCACTGCATCAAAGTGGCCCAAATATCACTCAGTCAAACAGTAGAATGAGCATGTAGCAGAAGAATATACTGTATCAGTCAACAATTTTTCACAGAACAGGTTTAACCTTATTTGATCATCCAATTGAACATACAAAGATCAGAGGGTAAGCTGCAAACTACAGACAGGACATTTAACACACAGCTGGAGGTGTAAGTATCCCACCATTGTTTATGAAGGCAGTGGTGAATTAAAGCTTGTAATGGGTCTGCGAAACAATTCGCTTATGTGGTATCTGGCGGCATTTAAAAATCAGCACGAGTGAAGATGGCAGAAAAAGAGCAGCCACAGAAGTCTTTGGTCAACAAAAGAGGTAGAAGCAATTCCATTGTTTGGGAACAGTTTGGATTCAAAGAAACGGACGTGGATCAAAAACATATTATGTGCAAGATTTGCTACGCGGTGGTGTCAGCACCACTTGGTAACACCTTTGTTAACACCTTGGTAACCAATCTTTTTAACCATTTAAAATTTAAACACAGACCGATATATGACCAACTAATAAAAAAGAAACAGAAAGAACAACGAGCAACGCCGACAACGCCCTTCACTACAGTCATCAATTAAAGATACTCAATGTTGAATATTTGGCCCCCTGGAGAAAGTGAGAACTTAGTATCTTGGTCAGGTAAGTTTAGTAAGTCAGCAATGGCCACACTGCAAAAGGCCATTCTAATAATATTTTGACTTTGTCTAATAAATTATCATTATCATTTCAAGTATGAATAACACCAGCAAGTCCAAAAAAATCCTTACAATGATCGTATGACTTACTCATTGTTAAAAAAGTAGACATCAAACAGTTTGCGCCTGTGGCCTCTGCTGTGTCACACCGACCCTAATAACATAGCAACAGCAATAGATCAACAACAATCAGCTTCTTTCCTGCTACAACAAATTGCTTCCCCCCATAGACATCTATTCTGTGTCTGGAATACTCGTCAAACAAGTGCAAGGGCTGCTTGTGATTAATCGGTTCAGAAAAAAGACCCCTTCTTATTATTCCCGGCAGAGTGTAAACAACCACTGCTTTGACAAGCCTCCCATTCTGCCCCGCACACTCAAGGGTATCAGCACAGTTCAACTGCTGTCAGAAAGGAGTGTTTGTTGCCACACAATGGTGGAATGAGAAAGGGAGGCAGAGAGGGAGAGCATGAGTAGCAGAGCGACAGAAAGACAGACAGCTGGCTGCCCTGTTAAGTCGTTCTCTTGTTTCAGCCATCATATCAATCACTGTTTTGTTCTTTGTGAGGCGTTTTTAGTGGTCCAGTCAGACACGCGGAAACTCTAGCTGAGTATGCTGAGCTCCTGGTAAAGGTCCTGGGAGTGAGTGGACAAGCGCTTAGCTTAGCCACCAGTCCTCCTGACCTGCCTGACTGAATGGCTGCCAGGGTGCGAAGAGTGTTGCTTTCTACAATCAGGCACAGCAACAAAAGACAAAAGGTGCTTCGAGATGCACAAAAAGCTGTGCATAGTAATGCTGCCACAAACACAAACACACACACACCTAAGTGCCAAGTACACAAAACATGCAAGACTATATCAACAAAATATACCTATGCTCCAAAATATGCAAGAAGATAATCTGAATATAATCTTCCTTTTCAAACGCTTACACACTTAACCAGTACCATACGTCACTCATAAACATGCAATATATAGCTTGGTCAATCACATGCATGCACACAAACACAGCCACATACACACACTGGTACTGCCATACATGCCTGATGATAAATGACTAAATGTTGGGGGTGTTTTCAACTGCCCCACATACGAGGCCCATGCGCTCCTAATTTGATACTTATTCCATGAAATAGTCATGTTGGGGGAAAATAGATGTGGATAGAGACAGACAGTCCCATACATCATTCTAATTATTCTTTAATAAACCTCTTATAAGACAAAGACTGGCTCGTAGGTGACTACTGCCACCTAGAGTTCACAGGGAACAAGACACCCCCTCAAAGCTAAGAACGATATCTATGGACATTTAAATAAGAATGAATCCCACTAAGTGCCAAAGATTAATCAAAGGCAAAAGGAGAATGAAAGGTGGAAGGGGGCAAGAGAAACTCCAAAAGATAATTGAGTATCTCAAACTGTATGTATTCGCCTCTGTGATTTTTCACTCTAGAAAATTCAATCATGAGCAGATGAAAATTATTTGGAGAGCACAGGTATCAAGTAAATTCCTCCTTAATCACCCTGAATACACAATAATGTTCAACTCAGCTGTTGTAGAGGTTAGAAAACACTTTTTCCTGAGAAAATATGTGAAAGGCAAGATAACTTCTAAATCCTTCTTCCAAAACTTATTGAGAAAACAGATTTGTCTTAAACAGCTACTTTTTAGACTTTTATGAAAAGCTATAGGGACATGAAATATTCATTTTATTCTGCACAAATAAAATAGAATTTTAACTGAGAGACACTTTTTTCCACACCGAAAATTAACAGTGTTTTCAAAAATTGTAATTCTTCTGCAGTGTGCATTGCAGTGTCTACAGGTATGTCTGTACTGTGGCATCTGTTTACACTTGCCAGCAAAGATTACTTCCCACAAACACACCCCGTACACAAACACACACTCACACTTGCAAAAGAAAAGGAAGTCTGGATTATGTTGGTTCTGAGGAATGGATAGGCAAACCAAAGTCATCTTGAAACAATCGGCGAGAGAGCACTGAAAGAGAAGAAAGTTGCAGGAAAAGAGGGAGGGATGAAAGGGGAGGGAATCACTGCCCTTTGGGGAGGAGTGCAGCTAAAGTGTGTTGGTATGTTGTAATGTCCAATAACAGACACAAATGCACTGAGACACAAACAAACCCTTGCCACAGTTGACCTAACCATGCCCGCCTCGTTAGCTGCCATTCACTCTGCACAACCTGACCTAAAGGGGGGCCGCAGTGGTGGAAAGAGGGAAAATGATGGATGAGCAGATGGAAGTAAAGTTGTAGCAATAACTAATTATACTGCTGGAACTCCAGCATGTGACAGCATCTCAATACTCAGTAATGACACATAAAACACCATGAAAGTTGGCAAACAAGTTTTCTTCCTTTGAAGTGAACTAAATTGGTGTGTTTGTGTGTTTTAAGCAGGATTCCTCTTGAATGGGATAAACAGACAGGAGTCTGGAGTTTCATGGTAGGCAGATCAGAACGGCCAACAACACACACACACCACAGAGGACTATTCCCTGAGTGAGAAAGACCACACATCCAGATGCACAAACACACATAAGGAGTAGGAAAACTCACATGAAACACAGACACAGCAAAGTTGCATGCAGTAGCTCTCGTTCTGTATGTTTATAGAGTAGGTAAACACATACAGTACATAGTACCACACACTACACACACTGACACAGGACAATTCATATATACACGCATACACATATGCACACCATCAAACACCAACTGTGCCCTAACAAGCAGGCTGACTAGCCTTTGAGTTGCCTGGAGCCTGGCACTAGGGAGAGAGCTTAGCACAGACCTGAAAGGTTTCTAATTATTCGTGCTCACTACAAACACTTGTTTCTTCGTAGTTAGAGTTGACCAGCTGGTCAGCTGAGGTTTTTTTCTGCTGCATGTGGGGGAACATCTTTGAGACTATAATGAGGCTGGGCCTCATTGGGTTGAGGTCCAAGGACAACCATCAGGACCTCACGAGAACAATAAATTGTGTTCTTTGGTGGTTTCTGTATTTTTGTTTATATATTTCTCTGGTCTTCTAGTAATAGTTTCTAATTTTTCTCAGTTCGTTTGACACTGGACATTATCATGTTGGTTTAGAGCACATGGGCCACACTAACTGGAGGTTGATGCAGGGTTGCTAATGCTGTTTCACTGCTATATTTTGCCATTAAATAAATGCACTCCTTATGACTCACACTGGATTTGGAGACATCTGCTGTTCTCTTTGACCCACATACCCCAATTTTAAGACAACACTACATGCAAGCAGAATTTATGACTAAAGTCTATGCCATGAGGCGGTTCCTGAATTAAACTGAATATATGCGCATTTCTGAAACAATTATGTTTCTCTTGCATTTTTTTCTTTTTATTTTTCTTTTACTTTCAAAAGACATCACTTAATGAAGCCCTCAAAGCAAAAGACTTGGCACTGACAATACAAACCACAGTCAAAGCAGACTGTGTGTGTGAATGTGTGCTTGTGTCTATGTGTCTATGTGTGCACTCAAGGGTATGTCTGTGTGAAGTGTAGCTCATGGCTCAATGAATGGCCTCTCCTATACAAGTCACAGATGCTGTCTGGGCTGGTTTAATGAAAGTGAACATCTCCAGTTACATCAGTTGAGCAAGTGTGCGTGTATGTGTGTGACCCTATGAGGTGCTGATGTTTTGAATGTCAATAGGAGGTAAAACGTGTGTTGAAAACCTTGCTGAATTAAGATAAGGATCATACAAAAGCCTGTTTCTCTCTTTTTACCTTCTCTTCTATCCTTTTTATACTTGCTCTGAGTACAATGCATCTGCTTTATGCCTGGCCTTGGTTTGAAAAGCATCTTGTCCCCTCTGTTTGTACTCCTGTGACAAGCTATTTAGCAGATGTGCACTGGTCTGTGGGTTGTTTCTCTTGAGTATCTGTATTCGTTATCAACATATTTGCAATGATTTCTTTGAGCCTGGTTGCTTACAAAGAGCCAGTGTATTGTATTTTCCACAGAGGTTTTCTTGCAACAGCAAACATGTCCTGTAATCACAGGAGTTTGGAGTATTTCAAATACCCTGTCCAAAAAAAACATGACTATTTTCTGGAGGTGTAATTGGGGGATATAAGAGGCAATCATGCCCCTTTCCCCTTTCCAGCCTCCTACATACACACAGAAAACAGCAGACAAAAATACAAATACAAAAGGCAGGACTAATGTCATTTGACAGCTTCTTATATATGATACTATCGAGCTTTTAGGTATCCGACCGGCTTTGATTTTACACAGGTTGAACTTTCATTTCCTGACTGCGAGTTTGCATGTCCAACAATCAATTTTGACATTTTAAAGAGTAAGAGAGGAAGACATTGCCGGAACAGCAGTCTGGGTAAAGCCCCAACGAGGCATGGCACCAATAATTCACAGTGACACCAATAAAGAAACCTGAGAGGCGAGGTCCACAAATGTAAAACAAACCTTTAAGTCCTAGATTGTCTTTCAACTTTTGAAACGATTTTTACTATTTTGAAATTGGGGGGGGGGGGGGGGGTGATGGAAATAAAAAAAAATCTAAAAATGATTTAGTTAAAATTTAGTTTTCCACAAAAAGTGCAATGTGATTTGCTGAAATATTTAATTTGGACCTTGCTGCTTGCTTATTGCAGCTAGCCTATAGGCCCAGCTGTGTTTCGCATCCCTGCTGAATAGGAATGAATGTCGACAGAGTAAAAAGTGGTAATAAAGTTATTTTCAGGCTTGACAGCGTACACAGTGAGGATTAGAGAAGGGGTCTCTATGCTTGCTACTATCCCCTGACTAATCAGTGGAATTTTGGAAATAAATGATTGTTGTTGTAAATGTTGCGTGAAAGAGAAGCAGGGTTGTGTGTCTGTTTGTGTGTGTGTGTATGTGCTTGGGATGTTAATTGATGAGAGTTATAGAGAGCTGCTAGTAGCACAGGGGGGATCATTACTGCTGGAGTGGAACAACTGCATTCACGGCTGTTTGCCATGTCTCATACACATCTATACACACAAACAAAGTGCACACATACTGTCACAGTGCACCAGCAGTCAAAAGGAACACCATTTTTACTCTTCCTTGTACATCCTTTTGTCATATTGCATACAAGAGCTCAACCACACAAACAGAGCCAGGTAGGGTAATTACACCCTAATTCCACGATGACTCTACTCAAAATACCAACCGTCAAATGTCACTTTTTTTCTACAAATCAGAGGCTTTTGGAAATCACAAGATTTATTTTGGGTTGGTATGATGGGGAAAAACAAACAATTATCCCAGAGGCATTTCCCATCCTTGAGTCAATCTGTGGGAAACGGGGTGGGTGGGGGGCATGCAGCCACTTTGGGTTACGATTTAGGTCACATTTTAACTGACTGGCTGACATCAGAATGGTGAGACAGAAATCCTGGAGTGGACTCTGAACTCAACTCTGTCTCCTGAATGACTGACACCTCAGAGACTGACACTGACAGAATGAGGGGTGGGTGTCTTGCTAGTCAACCTGCCATCCTGACCTATATTTTTGTAGCCTGAATGTGTGTGTGAGACTTTGTGTAATGAAGTGGTGTATTATCTTATATGGTGCTGTGAACATGTGGATTTCTATAAGTATGAGTGTGTGAATGCACAAATTTGGTTGTGCAGGTTTGTGGCTGTCTGCATTCCTTTCATTGTACATGGCAATGTGTGTCTCCTTGTGTTCAGGATAAATACATACTTGAGACCTTGTGGGTGTTTCTGTGTGTTTCTCCGGGAACAAGAGTGTGTAAGCAAAATCAGTGTGTGTTTATTCTTTCTGTCAGTGTGTGGAAATGTCTCCCTCTCTCCTGCCGACGCCACATTACTTCAGTTAGAATCTGCTGTCACTTTAGTAGCAGCAGAGACAGATGAGACTCCACAGACTGTAGTTTTCTTTCTGACTGACAAACATACATACACACCCTTGAATTAATTTTAAGACATCTACTGGATTTTAATATTTTATAATGTGTTTTAAAGTTTAAAAACATTATGACTGAAATCATATATAAAATATACAAATATAAATAATATATAAAAATAAAAACTGAAAATAAATATGAATTGGAATTTTAAAATTCCAGTTTAATAATTGACACTCTCTTTAAAAGTAGACTAAATATTCTATGTTTTTGTATTTAAAACAATTATATTGAAAATGCAGTATTTGCAAGAAAAGGAAAGTAGAAATTACAACCAGAAATTACTAGAAAAAAATGAGAAACCACACACATACACATACACAAACACACAAACACACACACACACACACACACACACACACACTCACACTTTACCTCCAGTAGCCAGGGTTTGAGTTTGCGATCCAGGATGATGTCAAATCCTAGGACCTCAAAGCAGACACTGTCGCTCCCTGGTGGCTGGCCGGGGCGACACATGCGGTAAGCATGCAGCACGTGGGGCTCAGCCACTATTAGAGTCTTCACCACCAGCTCCTGGCAGCAAACAGAAACACAAAGAGAGAAGGAATCACTAAGATGACAAAGAAAACACAAAACCTGGCCTTTTTCATTCATCCTAAAAACTACATCCTAAAGTAAAACTGGTGCACAGAAGTTAAGCTACACTCTCTGATTTCTCCTAAATTCCAGTGTCTCAAGATATACTGTCAGTTTAAAAGCTGAGAAGAAGCACAAAGTTTTACTGGCACATAGCCTTTTGAAATTCACTTACACACAGACAAATATACCAGTTTTGATGGCAATCCATCTGTCTGGCTAGTGCCTCCCAATTTGAGTGCATGTGTGTGTTTACATGTATGTGTTTGCTGGCTGGTACCTGCCTGCCTACTCCCAGTGTGTAACCAGGGTAAGCATGCTCACTCTGACACTGACACACACACACACACACACACACATACACTGCACAAAGCGTCCCCTCACCAGTCAAGCCCACACAGTGCTGCTGGCCTGCAGTTTGCCCAGTCCTGCTGCGTGCAGGAGAGGGGTATGGTGGCCTGGCAGTGGCCTGATAAGCCTGCATCCCCCTTCTTATTCTATTTGTCCATTGCTCACACACTTTAGTCCATTTGTCCATCCATCCACCTGTCTCACCCACAGGCTGACTAGAACAAACACCTGCTCCCAAAAGAGCTGTTCAAGCCCAAAGTCCCCAGCACTGGCTGGTATGTGTTTGTATGTGTCTTTGTCCCTGGCCCCATCACCTCCCTCCTTATCCGGAGTCCTCAGCACTGTCTATTTGCGTGCTTGTGTGCCTGTTTTGTTAGCTTTGAGCTTAAATCATTTTTAAGCTGTTGTGGTATTATTTTATCTTTTTACTTTTTAAATCTCACCTGCATAAATTGGTTTAACAATTTTGTATGCATGTCTAATTCATTTGATTTATGTTTTATTGGCACAACTTTCTGGTAGTACAGAAAGTCTTACCAACCGATAGTCCAATATTCTTGAAAAAATATTTGGGTGATAGGCAGGATTACAGTTGTGAAATTAAATGTTCTAAAATAATTGAGTACAACATAGCAATAGTACAACAATATATATAAAATGTAGGGAATATTGCTTTTTGTGTTTTTATAAATATTGTCGTAAAATATCTAATATGAAAATATGTAGAAGAACTATTGTCTACAACCCCTGAAACCAATTTTAAATTGATCACTATGTCTACATGTCGTTTCTCACATTGGACAAAAGGGATCACTTGGGAAATGTTGGGAAATTGTATTTTTCCAATTGGTATAAAAATAAACATTATTGTTGCTAAATGGGGTGGCACAGTAGAGCAGAGTTTAGAACTGTCACTTCACACAAACAAGATTCAGGATTTGAACCTTGGCCAACCAACTGTGTGGAGTTTGCATGATTTCACTGGGTTCTTTAGCTTCCTCCCACAATCCAAACATGCGCAGGTTAGGTTGGTTCGTAACTATATTGCCCTTAGGTGTGGATGTGAGCATGAATGGTTGTCTATATCTGTATGTCAGCACTGTGATGGATTGGCAATCTGTCCTTTAAAGGGTAAGTAGTATAGAGGATGAATGTTTCAAAAATCAATAGCTCCAAAAGATCAGAAAAGAAACATTAATATCACTGTAATAGTACCCTCTGAATAGACAAGTTGTAGTTATGTTAGTTATGTATTATGTATTGCCTAAATAAACAAGGTTTCTTCACAACTTTTAAAATAACAGAAATTATGCATATGAACACACGTCTTTGAGTTTGGCAACATCCCAAAAATGCGTGTCTGTGTGTGTGCATGTAAATAAAAAAAACATAACTATACAATTTATCGTCAGATACTGTTCTTAAAATGACACCCACATAACAGAGCTGAAGCTTTGCAGGTCAAACCTTGGACACTCTGCCTTGTATATGAAGAAGACATCCATTTGTAAGAGATGTCAGTGTTTCATATACGAAAAAAAAAGAACATGCACAATATACAATATAATCTCCACAATCTTTTGGCAAACAAACTGACTCTTGGCAGAAAGAGTCAACTCTGCCTAGGTCTGTACTGGAACAAAATGTAAGAGATGAAAAGAGAAGGAGAGAGGAGAGTGAGTGGTGAATATAAAAACGGGGTTGAAACAATGCATGTGTGTGAGTGCGAATGGGCAACACTAACACCGGAGTGGTGCAACTTCCGAGAATAAAATGGTGAGAGAGCAAGAGAAGAGGAGGATGGTCTGGTTGAGTCAGAGGGTGACACTGCTTTGCCACTGAGGGACAAGAAAGGTGAGAGAGAAAGAAATGGAAGTGAAGTAAAAGAAGTGAAATAGACAACAAAGAAACTTTAGTGCCCTGACAGAATGGAACACATGGAGAGATTATTCAAGATAGATAAGAACAGAATAAAAGAAGAAGAAATGTTCCCTTAAATAAAAACCTAGCCAAACAGGAGAAGCACTGGCCACAATAGCTACTGTAGTCTCAAAAGCCACTTTCAATAAGAACACAGAGAAAAGTGAAAGTCAGTGGAGAAAAGAAATAAAAAGACTGCCTTGAGGAGAGGCTAATGACCAATGGGATTTGATTTTGAGGTTGAATGCTGGTAGCATGAGAGGAGATGATAAAACAGAGAACAAGCACTGAGGGAACATTACAACCCAAATCACTATGGACAAAATGACAACGAATCAAGGTCAAAAGGAATTAAAAAGAAAAGAATATAACTGGACCAGGGCTAAGGAAATGGGTTAAACCAAAAGGAGTTAACTAGGAAAAGACAAAGGAACACAGTGGGATTAAGGGGTAAAAGTAAAAAAATGAATGAATCAGGTGCAGAGGGTGAGAGAAATGAAAGAAAATGAACAAGATGAAGGTGTGTGGATGAGCGGGGAGCAGCGTTAGATAGGGAGAGCTCATCCTCCAAGAATGATGTTTTCACTGAGCTCTTCCTGGAGTTAACCACACCTCTGAAGTTCACAGAATTGCTGTCATAACAACTCATATCAAACCTTTGCTTGTCCCCTTGTGTTTTCTGTGCAGCATGTGTTAGTAGGAACAAAATGTGTGTATACAAGTCTACAATTAGATGTTACAATTCTGAATGTACACATTTCTTGTTTGCATATATGGTGTGTTCTGTTATCATACCACACATCCTTGTTTTTGTGGAAGTACATATCCACCACAATGTCTACATATAACTGTGTAGCTGTTTTTGTCTGTGTATGGACTACCCACTTACAGAGATGTCTCCCCAGAATTTGGTCACATCATAGTCATTGGTGCGGAGGAACTCGGTGAACCAACTGATGGACCTCTTACTGCCTTTGTCCACTGTCTCGTCTCGCTCAAAATTCTCATTGTGTTTGTTCACTGAGTAGTTAGTAAGATGCATGTAGAGCTGGCTCTGTGAAGACAAATGGAATTTAGGAGGGCTATTATATTACACACTGACAAATGCATATTGACATCTGTTTCTGACTAACAATTTATAGATTTATTTAATAATTAGTGTTTTAGTTTTTCATTTAATTTGAAAGGAATAACCCAAAACCATGGGTTATTTCACCCATAGGAACGGAGAACAGAGAGAAATTGGGACAATTTTACATGCAGAACATACTGGACACTGGTGGATTGCTTGTCAATGGTTTGTAGAACCAGAGTGCACTCTTTAATATATCCTCTGAAAGCTTAATGTTATACAGTAGCAACAGCAGATCATATTTGTATCAGACATGTTTCTTTGTTGTTGAGATAAAAGTGACTCTCTTCTACTTTCTCTTGATTTTACTGAGCTTTTAAAAAGTTGAGCTTTTTCCAGTTACATGTGGTTAGGAAGCACACATGACACCTGGCACAACTTCAAACATGAGAGTTGTACAGTACAAGCACAATCTACTACACATGGTGTTATGGTTCCCCTTTGGGACGTCCTGCCAGGGACCTTTTACACTGAAAAGACTTCCTCTTTCCCCCTGCACTGGTCCCCGGCAGCTTCACACTTTGAGTTAATCAACCCTGACCAGTCTCACCTGGGTTCTATTACTTTTTGTTCTTGCTTCTATATATACTTCCCTGCTTCCCTTTGTGTTTGCGGAAGCATTATTGCCTATTGCAATTATTTGTATGTTCGTAGATTATGTATGTGCTACCTTTTCTCAGTTTCCCGTTTCATTCAGTGATTTTCAGTTTCCCGTTTCATTCGGCTCTGCTTTTTGTATTTTTTCCCTTGCACTGGTGATCCCAGGAGGAATAAAGCTCGTTTTGGTTCTGCATTTATGTCCCACTTCTCCTTCTTCTCTCCAGCACCACCTCCAACACATAACACATGGCTACGAAGAACTCCACTGAAGCTAGATCTAGCAGTGCAATGGTAAATACAATTACAATGTTATTGTAGTTAAATAGCTATGGCACCTGTGACAGAGCTCTTAATTATACCAGTGATGATAATCATCAGAGTAACAAAGCTCATGCTTTTACCCCTTCAGAGGCATATACTGACCAAAGAATGTAAAACATTTCTTCCAAAATAATATGGGTAGACAAGAATAGGAAGAATTGAAAACATCACAAACTAGTCCCTTGGCAAGAACTGAAGATTGTAAGAAATTATGTATTAATAAAGTCCACCACAGTTGAGTGTGCTATATGAAAATGAGAAAAGCTGTATTTTAATGTTTCTTAGGCAATGTTCCTATGGGAACATTTGATAATGAGTGAACAGCAGAACAAGCTTTCAATCACAAAACATCAAGCATTCTGCGATAAGAGAAATCAGAGCCATAGTGCCCCATAGTTCCCACACTGAATGGCTAAAATGTGTCTGTAACAGGTCAACTGTAACTAGCCATTGTATAACTCTATTGTATTTCTCTCTTTAAACATTATCCCTCTCAGCTGAAAACAATACATCCTTGTCCTAAAAGGTAATAATGCTATGACCACGGGCCACTCCAGCCCCTGATGGCTGTCTGGGAGCCACTCTCTGTGGGATTGAACATCCATCTCCATGGCATGACTCACTCCATCATGTGTCACAGACTGGATAAGGCAATACACACGTGTCACAGGAGGGGTCCAGCTTGTGTGCATATGTCTTCATATTCTAGATAAGCACCATGCTTGATAGGAAGCTGTGCATGAGTATGTGTGTGTGTGTGTGTGTGTGTGTCCCATCATCAGCAACAGACTGTGCTTCAGCAGGTGCAGAACCTCAAGGCAAATATGAGTGAGCAGCTTGATATTACAGGAGACATCTGGAATGTGGACATTTAAGTCAGCTGTGTATATACTGTACTGTACTGTGTGTGTGTGTGTGTGTGTGTGTGTGTGTGTGTGTGTGTGCGTGCGTGCGTGCGTGCGTGCGTGCGTGCGTGTGTGTGTGAGGATCATTCCGAGCATAATTTATAATTCATTTTATCAAAGAACATTTTGGCTGGTCCTCACTTTTTCAGAATCCTGTTTGAGGTTTAACTCAAACAGGAGTTTAAGGTTAGGGTTTAGGTTATCATTAGAGTTGAGGTTAGGCATTAAGTTGTGACGGGTAAGGTTACGGGTGAAGTACTACAAAATTATGTCAGAGAGTGCCCTAACGAAGATAGAAGTACAAGTGGTTGTGTGTTTGTGAACTATATCAGCGTTACAGCTGTCCGCATTCGGGCACTTTTGATTGAATATGAATACATGCATGTTTTTTGTGATCCCACGTAGATTTCACTGTGTTTTCCAAATTCTGTCCTTCTGTGTGTTTTTGTATCTAATTTCATTACATAGAGTTGAACAAGCTCATGGCTCTGGTTCATGGCAAATACATTGCTCTGTTTAATTTCTGTCTCCGTTTCTGACCCTCACAATGGTTACTCTGTATACTCTCTAATATAAATCCATGAACAGTTATGTGTTTATTGTCTTATTCATAGATAACACATAGTTCAAGATGCATATACTGTAACAAAGTACTATATGTGTCTGTGACCATGTCTGGGTTTCTGCAATAAGCGTTTTTTTTGTTTTTTTTTGTGAACCATTCAGTAAGTTTGTTTGAAAAAAATGCTTTGCATCATTGTGGCTGTTACTACTATTAGTAGTGACTTACCAGGTTGGCCTCACTGGGTGCGTGGTATTTCTCTGTGCCCATGCGAACCAGGCCATCATTGTACAGGAAAATGCGAAGTGGGTCACAGGAAGTGACAAGGATATAGATGCGCAGGTCAAACTTGTAGCCTTCCATCAGGAAGGGCTTGTCCAGGTACTCCTGAACAATAAAGTGCTCCTGGGCTGGCAGCTTCTCACAGTTACGGATAAGTGAGATCCTGGATAGACAGATACTTTATTAATCCTTGGGGGGAAATTGGGGTGTCGTCAGCAGCATTATAAAATATGGCATAGTAAAGACAAAAAAGATAATTAAAAAAGTGATAGATGGGAGCATAGCAGAGCCCATGAATATGACTGATGACATTGGCACTGTCTTATATAAGGAAAAAACTGAGCCAAACAGTATACAAATTTTATGGATTTTCAATGCAGTATTTCATTTCAAAATCTTCTGAAAAATATTTCTAGGGTGGCATGTCTGCCTGTTTCAATGGTACTTTCGATTATATCTAAAGAAGAACTTTGCCATGCTTCAGTTTTTTGGGGGGTTTTTTGTAATGTATAATAAGGGGCAGCATGGTGACTTAGTGGATAGCACCACTGCCTCACAGCAAGAAGGTCCCGGGTTCGGGTTAGGTTCTGTGTGGAGTTTGCATGTTCTCCCCGTGCTTGCGTGGGTTTGCATGGGTACTCCGGTTTCCTCCCACACTCCAAAAACATGCATGATAGGTTGATTGGTGACTCTAAATTGCCCATAGGAGTGGGTGTGAGTGTGTGAGGTTGTCTCTGTGTGTCTTTAGGTGGCCCTGAGATGGACTGGTGATGGACTGTACCCCAGCCGTTCACCCAAAAGAGAGCTGGGATGGGCTCCATCAGATCCCCGTGACTCTGGTTAAGAAATAAGCAGGTATAGATAATGGATGGATGGATGTATAATAAGTTTAATAATCCAAATGAGCAATAGATACAATGGGAAGATATGTCCTTAATGTGCATACAATGACTCTAAGGGTCAGATTTATGGTTCCCTCATGATATTCATGTGACCTTTCACTTGTACAGAACCTTCACTGAAAACATATGTGAATGAATGCACTCAGATCTAGTTTAAGCAGTCTTGATTGTTCAAAATGTACAGTTGAGGTAATGGGATATCGTGGCACTAAGCCGCCAGAGGCCAAACGTTGTTCTGCTACGTGATTTCTGTAATCACAGCCAGAGCATGATGCAGTATCCAGGGAACAGTATGGTCTATGTTGTTTTAATTTAACTAAATAATTCATCTGCTCTGTTAACGTCAATGAAGCAATAACACTGGAACACTGCTGATGAGCTTTTCAGGAGTCTTTATTTATCAAAAAGAGGAGGAAAGAGAAGTGTTAATCTACTCTGGAATCAGGTATTGCCTTTCATGTTATGATAAAATAAGGTCTTAATTCTGCAGTCTTCCTGTCAGGAGCTTCATAACACATTCCTAGCTTGTAGATTTTCCCTTAGTGTAATGTTGTCGTTACTTGGGGTTTATTAACTATCGCTTGCTCTGCCCAACTAAAGTACTGCTGTATTACAGATGAGCACTGCACTTGAACAAAATGGAACAAAGACAAGTTGATGGGTTGTCTGACCAACGATGTGATGGGTCTTCCTGACAAGTAGACAGCAAGCTGAATGATGAGGACAGGGTTAACAGTGTTAGTTAGTCGAGGAGGAGTAGCTGAGGAGAAGACGACATGATTGATGAGCTGGGGTGTCAGATAATCACGGCCCACTCTCCCCTGCCTATTTAATTTGGCACCAGAGGGGATCTCACTTTTTAAGCTCTGCATGCTTTTTTGTTTCCCTTATAACAAGCTGCGCTTCAGACACAAACAATAACTTCATTTAGTTGGTCGACGGAAAAATGAATTACAGGGGGCAGATATAACTTAATTTCCTGCCGCGTCACACCATGCAAAAAAATAGAGAACAATCTAATCTTGTGAGCCGCCTGCCACTGAGTGGTCGAGCTAAACTCATCATCTTTCATATTCTTAATGTATTGCAATAATTCAGCCTTTGCTGCCTTTTATTCTTTAATAAATAAGGGCTTAGTGCAGCATAGAGTTATAAGTAATGCTCATATTATACCAGAAAGGACAAATTCAAAGAGAATTAGAGAGAGAGGTGAGGCACACCATTTGTACTTCAATATCTCCACCTATTGGTGCCATAGATACATGCACTCCACAAGTATTTCTCCATACATGAACCTCACAGAATACTTTTACGAACTGAGCAGTTCCAGTGTTTTCTGAAGTGTTCAGGAGATGTGTAATGTTCTAGTCAAAATTAATTTCTTTTCAGAGGACCCTGTATTTTAGCCAAATCATAATATTCATAATATATTTTATCTTATGACATAGAACTATTTGTTATTTTAAGATTTAGAAATGTTACATTTCTTACTTGATTTTTATAGTTGATTTCTTTAGCATGTACAGGGTGTACCTAACAGGCTGGTTATTTGTTCAAGTTACTTATAAGTGCTATATCACCATGCTTGCAGCTCTGTAAAAAATGAATTTGATGCTGATTCCTTTAAATTCCCAACAGTGAAAAAATATCATGAATGTGTCACAACCTGAGATAGACTTTTACCCCATGGGAGTATAAGTATGAAATATACATTCAGGTACCACAACCTCCTCATCTTTTGATAAAGAGTTGCTATTGAGAAACAGAGTCCCCTGCAGCAGCCATCTTGGTCCATTTTCTGGTCTCTGCTGATGGTGCCTCATAAAGGAATCCAATAATCACATGCAGAGACCTTCAGGGAAGGAACTACAGTAACTGCCATGGGACTGTGTGTGTGTGTGTGTGTGTGTGTGTGTGTGTGTGTGTGTGTGTGTGTGTGTGTCTGTGTCCTCCAATGGCAGAGGTAACCTCTGATTTATGGAGAGTGTGGCCATCGAGGACAATGAGGACAACAATGAGATTCACCACACCCTCTTAGCTCAAATACTCAGTCTAGTTCCAGCCATAATGCTATTTCCATAGACACCGATATCAGGGTCACAAACCTCTTATTGCCTTGTTTGCTGTGCTTGTCCTCTATTTACTCTACTAAATCCCTCCTTTTCACTCAATTTTTTTGCTTTCTGTCTTCTACTTTTGTCACTTTCTCCTACTCTCTATTGCCTCTGGGAACCCTCTGCCTCTCACTCTAATAGCCACTGTGTTAGATTGCTATGGAGTACTAGCTAAGATCTGACCTACCCGTGACCCATGGCTCCGTTAGCAGGTTTGACAATAAAGGTCTTCTGCTTGCGTTTTCTGCGTAGCTCCTTTACGTAGTTCTGGAACTGAGTGTACTCGGCAGGGAAAATCCAGGTTTTGGGTATGAAGCTGTATTCTTGAGGCTGGCACTTAATCATTCTGGAGTGACAACGAAAAGGATTTGTGTTGGAGTGCAGTTATTGTACTGATTACTCAAAAGCATCATTTTCAGTTTTAAAATCATCTGAATTCAAAGTTTAATTTTTTGTTCTAGATAGTAAAGATGCATTTTTACAGCTATCTCTACATATTTGGCTTTCAATGGTAAGAACCCAGTTGTAACTTCTTACAGTGTCAGCTCCCTAAACACTGGGCTTTAAAATAAACTTCTGCACATCTCCAACTGAACCAAAATATTGTAATTTTCAATGTTAAGAGAGGCAGAAAACTTACTTTGACATGTTCCTTGCTAGACAGTCTTTCCGGCAGATTTCGCCCATGCCAGGGAAATGGTTAATCCTCTGCAGAGGGACAGGCAGACATAATAATGTTGTTAGGGCCATTATGCCACTCAATTCCCCCCCACCCCTTCATAAAAATGAGCACATTAAAAGGCAGCAACCTGAAGTGAGCTTACAATGCTCTGACATTTATGCCCAATTATGGACTCAAAACAAAAAGGTGACGCTGAGACCTTTTTCAACCCTTATTTAGTTTACCATGTTTTTTTTTTATATACTTTAAAGGTTGGGAAGGAAAGAGACGAGAAAAAAAAAAAACGATCAATCTCAACTCTGAGGGGCTGAGGTAATTGGTTCTGCATCGCAAGCTCCTGCAGTGACAGTTGAATGAATTGCTTTGAATGCGCCGAAGGGGGGTGGGGGGTAAAGGAAAAACTCTGGGTTTTCTGTATTCTTTGACCAAATGAGCCTGAACAGGGGCGTTAATTAGGCTCGTATGAACTGAAACTTGACAGCAAACTCTCACACTACATCACTAAAAGGGAAAAAGGAAAAAATTAAAAGAGGGAGAGGGGAGAGGGAAAAAAAAACAAGAACACAGAGTGTAAAAGGAATCCGTGATTATTATCCAAACGAGACAGATGTAATTAGGGATTCGGAAGAGACTGCACAATTATGCCAATGCCTTGAGACGACGTGGCTTGTGAGGGGAAATCAAAACCAATTGTTGAGAGACTTCTACTTTTCTTCTGAGAAATTATCTCATGAAACACTACAGCAGTGCAGTGGAGCAAGCAAAAAGAATTGACAGCAAATCACCAATTCTATGTGAAACATCAGCCACATTGCTTCATGTTACAGTATTTGTTATATTCAATCTACTTAGCTGAACTCTTGCTGCCCCTATCCTAACAAGCCACACTCTTTCTGACTAGCCTGTGATTTAATTGATTATTAGTGCCCAGTCTAATCAAATAAGCACTTGGGAAGATGGATGGCTGACATTCAGAGCTGAGGGGGAGCAGCCAAGTTCTCTCTCTCAGCGGGACAGAGAGGTCAAACAGAGGTAAGATCACTCTCAGAATAGTACACAAAATCCAGAGCAACCCTTGTTGTTTAGGCCCATCTTATCAACATCAATAGTGACATGTGAAGCCTGCCCCCTATCCCCTGCTGCTCACAACTTGTCAGTCTAGCTGTCAATCCTCCCATCTCTGTGTAAATTTTAGTGTTCCCTCTCATTCTGTCCACCTTTTTTCCCTATTTGCAATTCTCTTTCTTACCTCCCACAGTCTGAGGAAAAGCAGATGAGCAGATTCAGATTCTCCCAGCCATCTATTTTCATCCTGACATTTACTATACTTCAACTTTGTTTTCTGCAGTCCCATCTGACCAAAATGTCTGCATATACCATTCCCTTTCCATTTGCTCTCCTTTATTTTGTCCTTATATTTGTTTTTTTCTTTTAATTTACAGATTAATCAGATTTACCTATTTACACTTGACCAAGTTGAACTTAGAAATACCTTATCTCATCCTCCAAGTTTCATCAACATGAGTTAATATTGGATAACAATGTGTTCACAAAGTACGAAATGTCCTTGTTTTATTTTTCTGTTATCAGTGTTTTATATGGTGGAAGTATTGCTTCTCAAAGAAACCAGTGTTATTGGTCATATTTTTTCATGGTAGAGATACGGTAACTTTAAAAATCTGTGTTCACGTTTTATCACACTGTTATCACAAAGAAAGATTTTTTCTTACTGACTGACAAATCTCTGTGTAGGCATGTGGCATTTGCTATATTACAGGCATTGTGGCCTTGTTCTCGTTTAGTGTGCATTTCACAGTGCATGCGCTAACAAAGATAAAATGCATAATGACTGTGGTATCTGATAAGAGGGATAAAATCAAAGTGCAATGAGTTTAGTATAGATAAACCTGTTGTTCCAAGATTAAATCACATTTTAGTGCTAAATATTTAAAGGATCTCCTGATAATCATGTTTAACCAAAGGAGTATTTGAAGGAAGGTATTTGGTCCTTTGTTTGATCCTCTGAATGACTTTTTGTTCCACCTCAGGGGCATTTTCTTCAGTTTCTCTCTCAGGGAATCCTTGTTCACCTTAGTGGTACTCTATACACTATTATACACAGGTTAGTTTGTCTGTAATTAGGGATGTGCAATCAACCGAATTTTGATTTTGATTTCGATTTTGGGTCTCAACGATCACAAAAACTATGTTACTGAGAAAAAACGATTATTCTGTTTTTCAAGTAACTTTGGCCTGCGTTCTTAATGACACGCATGCGCACATTCACAACTCTCAGCCTATAGTGTCAGCAAAACAAGTCACGTATGTGGTATCTGGTGGTGGTTTATACATTTGAATATATTTTAGGCTATATATTATTGTTTTAAGGAGAATTCATTGTTCACTCAATAAATGCAACATATTTCCAAAGTCAATGAGTAATCGTGTAAAATAATTGATTTCAATAATGACCAAATAATGATGATTAGGATTTTTTCCATAATTGAACAGCCCTATCTGTAATGTAACATCAGCTGAACACATTATCTTTTTCAGAAGGGTTGCTCAAAACCTTTAATTCCAAAGTTACATACATATACTGGGAGTTCATGTGGGAGTTCATGTGGGAGTTCATCAGTACATCCATAGTCTTTGAATGGAGCTCACTGTAAAGGTCAAGATACAGATTTTCCTGTTTTGTGCATAAATTGGATGTGACATCTCTAACCTTTAGGCTGTTTGACCTGGTAGCCATGCAGTGTACCTGATAATTCCTGAGCTCAGCAATTTTTTCGTGCTGCACAGCCGAGTCATTCCAGATGAGGTTGGCAGTCTCATCATCATCCCGGGTCTTGATAAAGTCCATCTCATTGATGACTATACGAACTAGGGAAAAAACATTCACATGAGACTGTATTCCATTAATAGAAAGGGGTGCAGTCATTTAAATAAGCTTCATACACTGAATTTAGGAACACAAAGCTGTGTTTCGTGATATCTATATAGATGCTAAATAAAAAGATACAAATAAAATATTTCTGCTTAAGCTCAATATTTTGCATATATTAAGTGAGGTCCAGAAGATTGTAGATCAACAAGCTCACAGCCATATTTACCTTTCACGGAATAGTTGCAGAGCATCAAATTGTAATGCCTCTCTTCAAAATGATAAATTATTTGTCTGTAATGCATTCAAATCCCACTGGAAACCCCATACTATAAGAGATAGGTGGCAAACCCATTTGGACATTAATCCAACAGCTATTCATTATTCAGTGAGTAATAAAAAATTCATATGCCCTAACGAAACAAGGTATTAATTAATTTCTTGAAAGCCTTCAGAAACCTGGACATGGCTTGCCTAATGTTGCATGATGGCGCTTGAATGGAAAAAAGATTTTTCCAATGTAACTCCATCCATCTGTTAATGTCAGTAAAGGCTAACAGTGTTTTGCTCACAGCAGGCCTGTGCTTATACAGTACTAGTAAGGTCTTAGTACAAAACTATAATCAATCTTTAACTACCCATCTAACTAAACGTGCATCCTTAGAGCCAGAGTTTACATTCCCTTCTCAGTGGGTGTAAAGGAAACCAATCTCTCTGACCTCTAACCTTTATCTGTAATACTATAATTTGTGAAACAAAAAAAGGTTGGTGCAAAAAGGGGAATGGCCAAAATGAGCCATCCATCTGGCCTCTAGTGTTAATTTTGCTTTAAAATAGCCCTGCACTACCCTCAAAATGACCACTGTGAGAGTCTCGTCACAGCTAGCGAACTGACTCACCGCTAGATTCCCATCTACCTTCAAGATTCCGGCAGCCCCCAACTTCTACTTGCTACTGCTGACGCTTTAGTTTCATAGGTTGTAGTTCACCCCTGAGAGCTCTGCTGCCACACAATATCCTGAACATGTGCAAAGTGCTTACTATGCTCTTTTGACTCTTCTCAAGAAATCCTCACTGCCAATTTATATCCCCTCAATAAAGATTTATGTATGTACGTGAATCCAAGCTGTCTCCATGTGAACTTTTTCAGTAGACTGCAGCTCCGTTACGTTTAATTTAAGACATTAAACAACGTCCTCCTTCAAACAGGATTTTATTGTTGAAACAACATTGCAATTGGATTTACAGTGTGACTGTGATGAACTAAAAGCTGTTTCAAAAATTAATAAAAAATCCCTTGCATCACAGTACATTAATCTTAACTTGTAGAACCACCAGAATTCTTCATGAAGAAAATCAAAATTTAATTTGGAATCTGAGTCTTTCTATCATCTTAATGTTGATAGTGCTTTCCACATATCTATGTACTGTAAGTAGTATCACAAAAAAATAACAGTTGAATTTATACTAATGTTACAGCTGAAATTATAACAAATACTACTGCTCAACTGTTTCTAGCTACTGCCTTGTTTACCAACAAAAAAAACATCAACACCAGGATAATTTTATCAGTGAAGAGTTTCAACACCGAGCTTGCAGACAGTCTTATTTCATCCTCATCTCAGTTAAAACAAACTGTGATCAAAAGGTATTTTTTTCTTTACAGACTGGCATTTCCGTACTGCATATACCTACTAGCTCCTTTTGTAGCTTAATTGTACCTAAATTCTTTATTGATTTAATTATGTATGGTTTTCAGTAGTATAATTTTAAAAGCATTTCAATATCATTATAAATAGATTACCATACCAATCTCATATTTGGTGCCAGCAACATTGGCGGTGATAGTGCCTTTCTTCTTTTTGGTATGCACCTTTCTCTTCCCACTGCTCTGGTAGGAGCCCACAGATGGCCCATTCACGGGGGATGCTCCTTGATCCTCTGGAGGAGCAGACAAAAAACAACAAGACTAGATACAGTCACAGCTTCTGCCTGAGACAACAAGCGGGGCAAGAGTGTCTGGAGTCTTCTAATATGTTTCTCCCATTTCTGCAGGTGATTTAGTGAGGTTTGTTTATGCAGCTACAGTGTAAATGAATTAGGCATTTAGTCTGGCATAGCTTCATGTGTCATGATCATTTTATCATAATTTGTGTGTATGTGTGTCTGGGTGTGTCATTGTGTGCATCTGGTGTTACTCACATTGTTTGGAACCTCTGCTTTTCTCCTGGGGACCATCATCTGGTCCCCACCATGTAAATAACTGAATTTCACACTAAGTACTTGGTATAAGGTCTAAGGTCTAAGGTATAAGGTATAACTTAAGGTTGGATTAAGGTTAGAGTAAGGGTTGAGGTTAGGTAAGTCTCAAGGAAATTAATGTAAGTCAATGTAAAGGAGAAAAATGAGGAATGAAAACAAACATATTTTTCTGTGTTGTCTGATGAAGACAAAGGCAGGTACATATATGAGCATATATGCTTATCAGCTTCACAATATCTGCAGAAAAATATGCTAACCATCTAGCTATTTTTAACCAAATAGTCCAATCAGTTCTGAGGGTTGAGCCTCTTCTACTCACCTCCATCATTGGGAGGAGAGGGCATCTCAGAACCTGGAGAAGTGAACGGACAAGCCAAGCTTTCTGCCAGGCTTGGCAGGTGAGCCTTGCAGGGTACTCACAACACACTGCTGGGGCTCTCTCACACTCACAGTAGTTAGTCTTCCCTGTCTTGGTCTGTATGGATGATGTGGTTCAGGATGGCCCAGTGGATCATCTGAGCATCTCCCTGGTGCCTTTCAGCAGCACAAAGAGCAATAGCTGAGTTTGAGTAGACAGGGAGTTTGAAGAGGGATAACAGTGGAGGGGAAGTGTAGGAGGGGGAAGGTTCTCAAGGGTCCACGCAGCCCTAGCTTATTTACAGCCTCAAGAGGAAAAAGAGTGTGGAGGGGGGTGGACACATGGATGGATAGGAATGCCTGTGGAGGAAAAGAAAAAATATCTTTTACAGCTGCAGAACAGCAGTAGTAGTAAGCTCACTGCTCAGAAAGTGACTACAATGCACCATGCACTAGACATGCTTTTGATGTAAAGTAGTAGCAACAGCAGCACACAGGCCAATCACAAGCTGCATCAGTCAATCTGACACTGACCATAGCAGTTTGTTTAAAAACTCTGTACAGCTCTGACAGTGCAGTATGCCTACTGAAATCAACTAAAGCTATGCGATACCAGCTGGGCTAATTGGTATTCCATGGAACCATTGTGAAATATTAATGTGGTTGTCAAGTAAAAGGTTTGCAGCATCTCATTGTCTCACAATTATGCCAGCTGGGTTTCATTGTATGGCCGGGAGGTCACTTCATTCAAACAGATGGCATCTTTACAGTGGTTTGTTAAAAGGATGCTCAAGGCTATGAACAGTGTGAGAAATTAACACCAGTCACGAGCCAGATTGTGTTATTGTTTGGCAATGGTGTGTGTGTGTGTCTTCAAACCACTTTTGGAGGTAATCAGCCATTGTTGAGATGTCCTGTCACATGAAATATTTTGCTGGCTGGAACAGCATAGTGACTGAGTGGTTGGCGGTGTTGCTTCACAGCAAAAGGGACCCTGTCTTTTTATTTGGGTTTGCAGGTTTCTATAGGTTCTCATGTCCTGATGTTCTAGATTTCACCAAAGCAGCATTCAGGTGAAATGTGTGACCCTGTCCAGTGATGAACTGACAAGTCATAAACTGTCTACCCACCTTACAGTATACTTGGAGCAGCTGCAGTAGGCCATGACCCCCACAAGTCAAATAGTAGTATACATAGCTGCTCAGTTCTGAGTTGACAGTGATCCATAATAATAACTGAGGGCTCACAACTTGTTGCAAATACCGCTGATCCAAGGCATCACAAAATAAATTTGAAGGTTCGTGAGATTAGCATGATAATGAAGTGTATTTATATATGTTATTCTAACCCATTCCGTTTTTCTTACTACATAATTTCATCTTTCAAGTCTCTAACTGTGTTCAAATAAATATAGGAAAAATTATTTTTTTAGTCTTTAGTTGAATTGGCCAAACCCATTAACATACGTAACCAGTGAGAAGCACTCACAAGAAAACAGTGCCACTTTTACAGAAATAAGAACCCACAAAGTTTGGGAACCAGTGCATAAAAAGTGTTCCAAAATGTCTTATTTGCAATTAGAATACTGTTTTCAGTGTTCTCAGTTTTCTGGAAAACTTTAACTTTTGGGATTTTGAAACTCAGGGAGGACTTGATATGATATTGCAGGCACACAAGACAGTTTCCTGCTCAGTCTTTTCCTGTGGCTAAAACTGAAAAAAAAAAAATCTGAAGTTATAATCAAATATATTATGGTTTTGAGGGGAAAAATAGAACCACAATCAAAAAAGTGGTGTTAAAAAGATGTATGGAATTAGTCCATGAAACAGTGTGACACATATAAATCATAGGCAACATAAAACAATTAGACTACATCTACAGTACGCTGTCTCATTATGCCTCTTTTGCATTTCATAAAGAGATCAACAGTAGCCTCTACTGGTGACAATATACTGAAATGCCCATTTTCTAACTCCCAGTGTTTGTCTACCAACACAGACATGCCTGTAGCTGCACATGTACACAGAGACACATTGGAAGAAATGCATACAAGCTGACACGAAAAGCAATCCTATCAATTCGATCAGCATCCTCTGGACAATTTCAAATGAGAAACAATCCAATGGCATTACTCAATCACTCAGCAGTCTTCACTGTCAGCCTCTTGGGCTGCCTGTGGTAAGCACAAGACATTGATCCTGTGGAGGACAGAGACTGGAATGAAATCAGCAGGGAAGAGGGAAGCAACAACAAAGAGTCACAGTGATAAAGTGAGGCAAGCTGTACTGTTGACAACCTGCCCCCACCTCCCAGTGGTGTACTGGCTCTCTGTACAGGAGGCAGAAATGTCCCTATAGGAGCACCAGACTGTGGTTTCATGTAACGCTATTTGCAATAGAGAATGCATATGTGCCCCACATAAAAATGTACATAGTAATTTGGCAAAGGGCTTTTATGTTAATTCTAATTATTCTGCACAACATTGCAAAGTTATTAATCCCTCATAGTTTAAGAATCATTTATTTTATTGCTCTTTTGTGTTGCTTACCACCATCTTAACTCTTTTCAGCTACACTAACACTAAACTAAGTCTAATGTTTAATGTTTTAAGATTACTACTTAATAATAGTGCAGATTTTTTTTTCTTTTGAAGGTTAATATTTTGCCTTAAATCAGGACTAAAAACTTATATGTCATGCTATTCTAACTCAAAGGATCCATTTACAAATATAAATAAAATTTTTAAACAAACAATAATAATACAGTGGTGTGAAAAAGTGTTGGCCCCCTTCCTGATTTCTTATTGTTTTGCAAGTTTGTCACACTTTAATGTTTAAGATCATCAAACAAATTTAAATATTAGTCAAAGATAACACAAGTAACACATCATGCAGTTTTTAAATGAAGGTTTTTATTATTAAGGGAAAACAAAATCCAAAACTACATGGCCCTGTGTGAAAAGTGTTTGCCCCAACCTAATAACTGGTTGGGCCACCCTTAGCAGCAACAACTGCAATCAAGCGTTTGTGATAACTTGCAATGAATCTGTTACAGCACTGTAGAGGAATTTTGGCCTACTCATCTTTGCGGAATTGTTGTAATTCAGCCACATTGGAGGGTTTTCGAGCATGAACCACCTTTTTAAGGTCATGCCACAGCATCTCAATCGGATTCAGGTCAGAACTTTGACTAGGCCACTCCAAAGTCTTCATTTTGTTTTTCTTCACCCATTCAGAGGTGGACTTGCTGGTGTGTTTTCGATCATTGTCCTGCTGCAGAACCCAAGTTCGCTTCAGCTTGAGGTCACGAACAGATGGCCGGACATTCTCCTTCAGGATTTTTTGGTAGACAGCAGAATTCATGATTCCATTTATCACAGCAAGTCAACAGCCCCAGATCATCACAGTACCACCGCCATATTTTACTGTTGGTATGATGTTCTTTTTCTGAAATGCGGTGTTACTTTTACGCTAGACGTAATGGGACACACACCTTCCAAAAAGTTCAACTTTTGTCTCATCAGTCCACAGCCTTTATGTTCTTTTTGCTCAGCAGTGGTTTTCGTCTTTGAACTCTGTCATGCAGACCATTTTTGCCCAGTCTCTTTCTTATGATGGAGTCATGAACAGTGACCTTAACTGAGGTAAATGAGGCCTGCAGTTCTTTGGATGTTGTTGTGGGGTCTTTTGTGACCTCTTGGATGAGTCGTCGCTCTTGGGGTAATTTTGATCAGCCGCCACTCCTGGGAAGGTTCTCCAGTGTTTTCGCCATTTGTAGATAATGGCTCTCACTGTGGTTCGCTGCAGTCCCAAAGCTTTAGAAATGGCTTTATAACCTTTTCCAGACTGATATATCTCAATTACTTTCTTTCTCATTTGTTTTTGAATTTCTTTGGATCTCAGCATGATATCTAGCTTTTGAGGATCTTTTGGTCTACTTCACTTTGTCAGGCAGGTCCTATTTAAATGATTTCTTGATTGTGAACCGGTGTGGCAGTAATCAGGCCTGGGTGTGTCTAGAGGAATTGAACTCAGGTGTGATAAACCACAGTTAAGTTATTTTTTAACAGGGGGGGCAAACACTTTTTCACATAGGGCCACGTAGTTTTGGATTTTGTTTTCCCTTAATAATGAAAATCTTCATTTTAAAACTGCATGATGTGTTTACTTGTGTTATCTTTTACTAATATTTAAATTTTTTTGATGATCTGGAACATTAAAGTTTGACAAACATGCAAAACAATAAGAAATCAGCAAGAGGGCCAACACTTTTTCACACCACTGTAAATTCAGTTTTCAAATATCTCCACCTATAATATGAAAATATGGCTTTCCTTGTGCTTCTCGATGTGAAATGTAAATGCAGATTTCTATCTAGGCTCATTTGCCTGGCAACCACATAAGATCCGGGCTGAGGCCCTTTGGTTGCACACTGATAGATGACCCAGCAAAAAAGAGGCTCTCTCAGTTGATGATCTGTTCATTTGTCTTAGTGGTAGTGGTGGTTATCAACCACAAGATGGCCATGTTTTAAAGTTATAAAGCAAGTTATAAAGTTGTGATTTTGCAGGTTTGAATTCAGCTCAGTAACCACTGTCATATGCCATATCCTACCTATATTTTCAATACCTGTAAACATTTCCAGATAATTAAATAATTTCAATTTCAATGCGAATTTATATTATACAACATATTATTTTATTATTATTCTATATATACACTATAGCATACAATATATTGTATAGTATTATATAACATTTTGCTGAAGTATTATTGAGTTGCTTTACCTGATTTTTTTCTAACGTTTCTGGTTATTCAAAATTCTTCCTGAGCTTGAGCAAATTTAGCATGAGGAAACCATCAAATATGGTCCAGTTTTGTAAACACTACTCAGCATTATATTGTGATATACAGTGTGTATATCACTACAAAACATGATAATAATGAATCACACAGTGAAATATTAACCAAAACATTAACTCCACCATCTACCATTAATCCTCTGATGCAATGACACCCTTTCTCCAACAGAGTGAGCCAGAGGGCCACCACAGCTGAGCTGAGTGAGCAAAGCTCCTGTGGACGCTGAGCTCATGCACTCCCCTCTGCCATACAACACACAGAAAGGCTTTATTGTGGACAGTCAACTCTTCATGCTGCTCATCTGCATCACCCTAAATGGATGACAAATGCATGTCTGTTGTCCAGGGCATTGTTATTCAGAGTCCCTTGCTATCCTGCACAAGTTGGTAATGGTTGTGCCATTTTACTGTATGTCATGGCTCTCAATCAGGGACATAGATATATTTTCTGCAGCATTTAGACAGCATTAGAAACATTTAAGAATATCAGGAATAGGTTCTAGTCCAATAAGAAATTGATCTTCACACATAAATTGTCACCACTACAATAAGGAAAATGCACTTCAAAAATACTGTACCCCCTTTTATTATCAAATGCACATCTACAAAGAAGCACAAGCATTTCTAAAATAAGTGTGCCAAAAGAAAAGCTAAACCAAAAAAGTAGACTTTATACATGATACACGGTGTTGCACCAGTCTTTCACAAGACCTTTCAACTACGAGGATTACATCCCTGAGAGATTTGTTTTTTGTTCTCCCTGCCTTACTTGAAACTACATCTTGAAAGCAGTTGTCAAATACAGACTCAATAGAGAGACTTGGGGAAACACCATTTTGTATTGTATTATGCTGAAAGAGCAGGTTTGCAGACATACCTTCTTTTCTGTTAAGGACATGAGCTTGCCCCATTCTTGCTATTACAGCATTGCCAGGACCTCAGGGTATGTAGAGACACTAATTAATAAAGGTACAATGGTGCTATTATACTTTCACAACTGAAGAGCAAATGCAAAAAAATAATAATTTTCACATACTAAACTAATGTTTTGTCATATTAATAAGGTAAATCCTTTTCATGTGGTATTTTCTTTCAATTAGGCCATAAGGCATAGTGCCAAAATGATTCTGTAAACATTTAAGGTCTAAACCATTTAGCCTACTTCCAAGATCTGTTTTATAAAACCTGGCTTTACTTTATGTTGTTATTTTTTTGACCACCACTTTGTCCTCCCAAAGAAAATGCTAACCAAGTTTGCAGATTACTCTCACAGGAAAGTAGTTGGTTTAGAATTGCCAGTGGGTCTAAAATTAGCTCAAACCAGTGACCCAACTCTGGGATCCTGCTTTCTTCCAGATATGAAGAGGAACAAGTGTGGGAGCTATCAGCCCACAGGCTACTGAAATACACAGCAAACAGCTGAATGTTAAAACTAACTTCATGAGAGAGAATCTACAGCAATGCAGGCAAAATTGCCATTATGGCAGAAAGGCTTTCAAACATTTATCCATCCATCCATCCATTTACTATACCCGCTTATTCCTTAACCAGGGTCACGGGGATCTGCTGGAGCCTATCCCAGCTCTCTTTCAGGTGGAAGGCAGGGGTACATCCTGGACAGGTCACCAGTCCATCACAGAGCCACATATAGACACACAAAGACAAACAACCACAACACCACACTCACCTCACACTCCTATGGGCAATTTAGAGTCACTAATCAAACTAACATGCATGTTTTTGGACTGTGGGAGGAAACCGGAGTACCCGGAGTAACCCCACGCAAATACGAGGAGAACATGCAAAACTCCGCACAGAAAGGCCGGGTTGCAAACCCAGGACCTTCTTGCTGTGAGGCAACAGTGCTAACCACTCATCCACCATGCTGCCCTTCAAACATTTATAATAACTACAATTTTCCAGACTTTATTTTCTGTAAGACAAAGTTGAGTAAACAACTCATATTTACCGCAGTGCATACATAGGTGTCTGTTCAGAATGTGTGTGGAAGTGTATGACTACACACATGAATATTGGGTCTTGGGTTTGTCTGATTACAGCCAGATAAAAGTGGGTTACAGTAAGTGCTCTTTAGTTGTAAACTAACACGGCTCTATAGATATGAGGTCTAATATCTATGAAGTATGAATTAATCAGATGGAAAACCAAACCCAGATAATGTGTTGACTGCTCTCATAACCTTTTATAAGTTTTCATTGAGAGGATAATTTCCCAATACAGTTTTTTATCAAAAAACAAATGGATCAAGCCTAATTAAATTTATAGTTGATTTAAAGCAACCCAGAGTAATTTCTCATATAGTGTCAATACTATGCGGCAAGAACACACTATATTAGTCCAAAAACTTCAGGATACCAACTGTAGCCTGCTGCATTAAAAAAAAAGATTATGCATATCATAGCCATCTTAAGAGCTTTATCTCTGGGATTTAGCCAGGAGGCAGGATGCCATCCCGCATTCATATGTTATGCTGTCATTATTATGTAATCCATCTACTCTGTTGGGAATGGTCATCTCCAGGGTGCTCTATCAGCATGTGGACTGTAAGTGACACAAACAGACCAGGTTAAATCAACTGGTTCTTCAAACAAAGCATCCCTAAGAGCAGCTAAACGTAACAACACACTTGCATGGCCAGATAGATTTCTTAATAGTTCTTGCAATGCTAGCCTGAGCTAAAAAGACATGCTACTAACAGCAGCACAGGAACCTCTGCCTATCATCACAGCAAGGTAGTCAATATGGTATCGTCCAGATCACGGGGAGGATTATAGGCCATCCCCTTCAGATATCTTGACAATATTACAGCATCAACACAAACCGGATTTCTTAAATCTCGCATCTTATATCTTATAAGGGTCCCTATAAGGGTTTTCAAACAATTGCCTGCACACGTAAATTAATCCGAGTCTATACAGATGTATTATAGCTGTAATTTGGTTGCTAGCAGGCAGTAGCTAGCGTTAGTCAGGTGAAGTGCTGCTATCCAGCTAATTAAATGTCACAGTGCATGAAGACGTTTTGTTTTACTAACGTTGAAAATATGAAAGTCCTGAACGTGAAGGCGTCAAATAATTCAACATAATGACCGAGGGATACACTACAGTTAAGTTAGCTTAGCCGTACTATCTAGAAAAGGCGAAGCAGCCCGTTGACGTTACCTTATTTAGTGCAACCCTTATCATCCAAACGACACCGGAGTCTCTTTAAAGAAACCGTCCAATCCAGGGAGTATTTTCAAGACTGTAACACTGTTTATTGTGTATACCATATTACTACTAAAAACTGGTGTTGGTTAACAGTAACATACAAAAATCAGTATCTTGTAGTCCTCTTGTGTGTGAGTGCTGCTGGAGCGAATCCATGGGCAAAACCATTCTTTCTGTCAAAGGAGGGGGGGGGGGGACCGGAATGAAGTGCTGAAGTTTGCACCGGAATGAAGTGCTGAAGTTTGCATTCTCAGTCTGGTGCCAACGTGGCACTTAGTGTACCACAGAGCTTACGTGTTGAGTCTGCAAACATTATTTTGAATTGTTAACTAGCTGTTAGAGAAAATAAAAGTCTTACCACACCTGCGAGTTGTACCTCCCACACCTTTTTAACGTGGGTTTCGGCGCAGCTCTTTCTCCACGATGCGCTGATACAAACACATGGAAGCTGCCTAGCAACTGAGTCGCTGACCATGGTGCTAAAAATCACCCCGCCGTAAATGGGCTCGTCTCTCAGAGGTCATTAAGGTCTCATTCTTTTATTGTTACCTGCACTATTCATCTCTGCAGTACTGTGGAAATTTTCCGCCAAATCAGTGTTGTCATTCTCAGATTTTTGTAAATTCTTTACAGTTGCGGTGAAAAGGTGCGCAGAAATAATCTCATTAATAGTTTTTACTGATCACTTACTATATTTTGACTTTAAAACGGCACCAGTCCTCTTAGGTATACGATTTTTTAATGTACTTGGGAGGTAGGTTTTTTCCAAGTAACCTTGGAAAACTGTTCTTCTGTGGATTTAGGCTGTCTTCTGTCTCTTCATGTAATCCTCGATGATGTTGAGATCAGGACTTAATGGGGTCATACCATCTGTTACAGAAGTAATGTGAAATGTTGATGTAATAAGTGATGTGAAATCATGTGAAAGTGATGTGAAATGGTGATGTGAAAAGGAGTCTAAAATTAAGGCTTTAAACCAGAAAACAGCCAGTAAAATGCGTTAACATTTCTTTCATTGTATTATCTTCAATTGACTAGCAGCTGTAATAATATTTGTAACTGTATTAATTACTGTAATAATCACTTCTCACTGTTATAGTGATTGGCTGCTCAGCTGACCTTATATCTTGTATCCTAATTTTTTTTTATCTCAAACACAAAGATATCCCTGTATGATTACAAGTTCCACGACGTAGGTTACTGGTGATTGCTCTCATCAAAACAAAACACTGTAACAGATTTTTTTTATCTCCTTGAATCATTTCATAAAAATGTGTGGTCTGCAAGTTTTCTTTCAAGGATAACATCTCTTCCTGTGTCTAAAAAGCTTCTTTAAATTCAGTTATTGCTCAACATAAAGATAAAAAATATTACTATTACTTTTGCTGCAATTAAAGCCTTTCTGAGAACATGCAGTGCATGAGTTGTGAGGATAATGGACGACCAAATAACATGAAAAATAATGTAACAGTCAGGACATGTTGTGTTTCTTTAACTTCTACAGTGTAGTATAAACTGTTAAATATTTTTACACATATAGTGAAGTGGATAAAATTACTATAAGTAATTTAAGACAAGCTTGTCTTTATAGAAACAATTTCTTGTCAACAAATAAAAGAATGATAATTATTGTCTAATATATCTTTGAGAGAAATGATCAGTTATTACCCCTCTCACTAGTCAAAGTAAAAGAGTCTAGTAAATAAAGACACTCTAAATGTGGCTTCTATGAATATAAAAATAAACTGTTGCCTAATATATCAAACTCATGTGACGTATGTGTGTCTACAATTCCGACCGGCCCATGAAGGCAGCGTTTCACCCACCAATTCTGTTCTACTTACTCCCATGTAACTTGAACGCAGCCTGAAACGACAGTAGGCAGAGGTGAAAAGTCTGGATCATGTTTTTACTTCCGTGGAGGTACACCTAAGCGACCAGCACTGTAAATAAATCTGAACAGGGCGACTAGCAGAGCACGCTGAGGTTCTGCCCCCTAGGAGAAGACATTGATGTTGCCGTTAGCCAACCAGCTAGCCCGAGCTGAAATTTGCTATCTAGCTAACTGAGAAACTATTAGCTCACCGCCATCACTGCTCCTAGCCAGCTGTGAAGAACCCTGTCTTCCGACGATGGGAAATGCAGCAACTGCCAAGAAAGGGAATGAGCAAGAAAGCGGTGAGCACTGAAAACACCCAGCTAGCTTATTACCACTGTAATGTTAACGTTAGCCAGCCTGCAGCGGAAGCTTGCTTCATTAAAGTCAGTGGAGGGCAGCGTTTAGCAGCAGTTGTTTCGTATTAGCAGAGCAGTAACGTTACAGTGATATGGGCTGCAGAGAAGAACCATGTTTGGGCATGGAGTTGCAAGTTGTATAAGCTCCGTAGCAATGAATTCTGTTTGCACTTGTAAACAGTGACACAGATGATGCAGTAAGCTAATTATTGAAAGTGACATATGTGCAGACGACAGTGTGGTCCTGGTGAAGCTTTTCCACAGCAGTGATCGCAAGGAAAGATTCATGACTCAACGATATGAACGCTTTATAGTTATCTCACGCTGCAGCGTTTAACTGACCTCATAAAGGCACCGCGTTTAATTTCCAAACAGCTGCTATCAGCTGCCTGGACCCAAATACCATCAGCAAACACTGGTTTCTGCTAAAGCTGCAGTACAAGGCCTGGTCATTGCTCACAGCATGTACCTGATAACGACCAATAGAGAAGAAAGCTTTGAATAAGGCCAATATTGTAATTACCAAGTGGTTTTATTTGTTTGTTTGTTTCTAGCGTTGCTTGATCTTCCAAATAAGAGCTGCAAAGTGGGTAGCAATAGCTTCTATCCAACCTTGGTTGAAGTGTCAAGTCAGTCATCAACAGGCTTACTGTAAATGAAACCTCATACAGATCAGTGTTTTTTCTGTTACCTGAATCTCTTGGGTTGATGCTATACCACTGAGGAATAGTAGCTCCCCTCCTAGTAAAATTGCACTTATTGAAAAGCAATTCTGCAATGCTAAGTGCTCTATTAATCACTCTCAAAGGACAAAGGACGCTGTCGTGTTTAGTGTGCTAACCCACTAAACTATACCATGAGTGGTCTGTGTGTTAAACACTGATCTTGACCTGCTTTCTCACTGGCATTACGGCATACATTCTCTCAGCCTTGTTACTCAAGCCAGGGTGTAGTGTCTGTGGGGCTCAACAACACTAATGCAAACAGCAAACTGCAGGAGCCTGTTTTCTGTTTTTATTTCAGGTATTGAATGCTGTTAGCCAGAGTGAGATATACAAGTGGAGCTCCATAACAAACCCACATATGTAGTTCAAGAAAGGCAGTGTAAGGGTCTGTCTGTAAGGGTGACTTTGCACGTGGGAGAAAGACTTGCATTGTTAAACTTTACCACCAGAGAGCATGATAACTTGGAGATAATCTCTCACTTGGTCAGTGGGTGTTACAAGTCTACAGTTCCCTTAACACTCTGAATGCACCACTGTGTAATTTTGACATAACTTTTAAAGGCTGTACGTTTTGTGTGCTTTGTTAACTTTGTATACCTTTGTCAAAACAGGGTCACTATTTGCATGGGAGACCAATAAGAGCGTTCCAGTGACACTGCACAGAAAAAATAGACATGCAGTTGGCCACTGAAACAGAAGCAGTCTCTTTTTAAACAGGAAGCCTAATTTTATGTGGTTAGCCAAGCATTGCAGTGCATACAGGAAGCTAGTATCAGTCATTCGTCTGCAGGCTGAAAACGGTTGTTTTGTCTGTCAGCCTTTTCACTCACATTTCAAGAAATTTGTCTCGAAATGGCCCAGGGAAAGGATCAATCCTTCGCCAGCCGTCTTTTCCACAAATGTCGTAAGAGTAGCCAAGAGCAGAGAGGACAAGAGAGCGAGGTGCCTCATTTCTCTGAGTACACCCTCATGTGGGATAAGTGCAGTAAGTGCAGTGCGGCTTTTACACTTAAAATCTGTCTGCGACCATTTTGTAGCGCTGAGCAGAATCAGTCTCAATTTGCATTTGTAGTTCTTGTTTTCAGGAAAACTGGTTTACTTGAAGCTTATAAAATAAACCGAGTGTTGTATTGGTTGAATTGTACTTGCTTTTAATGAGAAGGTTTCATGTCTGAAGAGTTTTCCTTACTTTTATCACCGGGTTCACAGTACTGTACTTTTCAAACAGACATTAGACAAAAGTAACAGCAGACTAGGTATATATTTTGTAATGCAGGGCTTATGTGGTGCTTCAGTCACTTACATCATTGTAATACCTCTGTCCAGTTTGTTTGTGTACTGTTTTGTAAGTATGAAGTGCGTCGTTTTATGTGAGTTTTACTGTTTCTTGTTAATCATAATTATTTTATTTTCTTTGGACAGATGTGTGTAGGTTAAACTATTTGTTCATAGTAGGATAGTAAAGACTGATATTGGCAAGAAAGAAAGAAAATTAGATTCAATTATGTAGACCATCTACTGTACAGAATTAAACAGAAATATCCACTTGTGAATGTAATTGTAAATAATTTCTCTTGGAATTAAGGTGCTACATAGCAGTGTGTAAATATTCATCACTGTTGGTTTTAGTTACAGTTTTAGACCAAATACATTTCCAATACATTTTTAGACCAAAATTGTTTTATTTGAATTTTAAAGTTATGTAGTCAGGTTTTACTTCTGTTTTGTGTTTTGTTATGTGCTGCATTTAATCCACTTGAATCTTAATTGTTCTTCTTTTTAGAACTTCATAAATGTTTATGCCTCTCTTTCTCTTCTTCATCATTTCCATCCATGTGGGTCAATGTTCCTGCAAACCCTTGGTGAACTGTAGAGACTTTTGGTATGCTCATTTTTCCATGAGCAATCCTAAGTCACAGAGAAAATGTTCCATTTGTAGTTTACTTGTAACAGGCATGTATTTCTTTATCTAAATTTTACCTGTTTTAATAGCCTAGTCTCTTAACATATATTTTCCACATACTGTATACACCAGTCTGTCAGTGCTAGCTCTGCATTCAAATCTGTAACTATATCAAAGTGTACCATCAACTACATCTTAGACACCTGCCTTGATTCTGTGACTTTGGACATCTCATGTCTGCTATGACTTTCACAATGCACTGTGTTTCTAATGCCTGCCCTGTAGTCTCAGTTATGTTCTGCATTTTGTCTTTCTTGTCTATTATTACTGCCTCCCCCTTTACTCCCACCTACTCCTCAAAGAGATGCAGAACAGCTTGACTTTGAATTGGCCAAATCTGTAAAGTGCACAAGAGCTCTTCGCATCACTTTATAAATTTAAATTTCTTGCTTAGGTGTATGGTTTTGACATTTGTCACAGATGTATTTATCTGCTGTTTGTCAACTGTAGTCCTGCCTCCCCAGTACTTGACATTTGCCTGACCTTGAAGTGCACTTCGTCCCTTGAACATTTGAAATGCCTTTGTTTATTTTCCTGAACTTATGAACTGACCTTGTGTGAGTATGTACATGCTAATATTTTTTTCACATTTACCTCTCTTTTTTGTAGTGAAAGAGTTTTTAGCTAAAGCCAAAGAAGATTTTTTAAGAAAATGGGAGTGTCCATCGCAGGTAAGTTGTTGATATCAGTACTTAACATAATTTATAGAATTAAAATTTTATTTGCAATATGGACTCAGGTGTTTTCATATGGAAAAATTGTCAGACATGTAATATGACAGTGCCTAGCCAGGTCGAACTGGCTCTGATGTTGTTGACCTTAGTGCTACTGTAACTAAATCTGTAACTGTTTTATGTCATTTGAAGGCATTTACTTTAAAACAAATCATTTACTCTGAGCTGCATGAAGACACAATGTTATACATAGGAGCTCCAAGTAAACTAAAGCCATATGCAGAGATAAAGCATTTCAGTCATCAGTTTGCTGTCTCATTTCCACTGATAATGTGTTTTCTCAGAGCACAACGGGTCTGGATGACTTTGATAGGTTCAAGACTCTGGGCACTGGCTCATTTGGACGAGTTATGCTTGTCAAACATAAAGCAACAAACCAATTCTATGCCATGAAGATTTTGGACAAACAAAAAGTAAGTGTATGGTTTTAAAGAATAAGTTAACAAAAACTAAAGAACAGGGTGAACATGGCATGTGTATGATAGTGTCTGCAAGTGTACACACGAGTACACACATACACAGTCACACTTATGCCTTACTTTAATTTTGTGTATGTTTGTTGGTATGTATGTTTATTTTTATCTGTCTAGTGATACTCCCTGTTTGCTTAAAAAAAACTGCAACATGTTGATAACGTGTGTTTGTCTTATCTATGTTGTTATGCTTATCTGTATTAGATTATACAATAAATGTGTCAAAACCTTATGTGCATTAATGATACATAATTAAAGGCTTAAAGACTAGTGTCATAAATCAGAGTAGTTTGGAAAAACCAAGCAGCATCATTAACATGCTGTAACTACATAAATGCTGTGTATGTCATACAAGGAAATGAAACGCTTCCTCTCATATGCTGCCATCTTGTTATTGCTGAAAACCTCAGAGGCACTTCATGTGAGTTTCGATCTTTAAATACTGATGTGAAAATCGTGGGAGGAGAGTAACTTGTCCTCAGTATTTTGCTCATGTAGCAATAAAGCCTTAACTTGATACAGTTGATTTAATTGTCTGACTTTCTGTTTCAGCTCCACTGCTTAAAGACTTTACTTCATAGAGTGTATGGCTTCTCACTGAAGCTCTTTTTGTTTCTTACTGTTTTGTTTGCTCAGCTCTTAAAGGGCAATATTAAGTCTATTTACTGCTGAGCATCCATATTTCTTATTGCTTCTTGGTCTGTGATAGTATTTTTTAAACAGTTTTCCAGGTAGCCACTCTTTTGCATTTAGGCGTTTCAGTCCTATATGCAAATGATCTTTCAAGTTTTATGAGCTACAGCAGGTATCATCACAGTGAATATCATGGCTAAATGTTACATCATTGTGTGATAATACAATTGAGACAGTCTGATGTAGTGTCTGTATATTGCTTCTTTAAATCTCTGACATCTCAGCCCATTCACATCAATGTTTTTAAACCCAACACCAAGCAAATATGGACTTTACCTTGCATGATGACTTCTGAGTTCTCAGTTTGATTTTCTTCCAGTACAGCTTGTGCATGCAGTGCTGTTCAAATTAATTGTACTCAGAACCAGTTCCTCCACAAATAAAACAGAACATGATGTACACTCTGATGGATTATCTATCTTTAGCAACTTGTGAGTCTGTGCGAGTTGGTTTTCACACCTTGCTAAAACGAATGGAAGACACCAGCTAACTGTAGACCAGGACAGACACAATTCCAAAATGTCAAAAATGCTGTTATTAAAAATGTTATGTAAAAAAATTGTGCCTTCATTTCAGGTAGTGAAGTTGAAGCAGATAGAACACACACTAAATGAAAAGAGAATACTACAGGCAGTGTCCTTCCCCTTCCTCGTCAGATTGGAGTACGCTTTCAAGGTACACATTGGCCCTCACATCCTACATACAACTAGATGGTTTTAACATTTCACTCCTAACACTAACCTAGAAGACCGTATGTGATCCTCTGTAGTAGTAATAGAGTTGGTACAATACGTCTCAAAATAACAGCCATCTATGGGTTTATAAAAAATATGCACTAGCCATAATTTACTTATAATTTTTACTTCTTAACACCCATAGGTTAACATGTACTTTGTTGATGTGACACTGCCCTGGATTTGTTTAACAGGATAACTCAAACCTCTACATGGTGATGGAATATGTGCCTGGTGGAGAGATGTTCTCACACCTCCGACGTATTGGAAGGTTCAGGTACTGTACATACAATTTTTTTTTTTTTAGCCAACCACTGATAACTGGACAAAGACAACAGTTTTCACTTTGCTTACTGTGGTTTGGCAGTGTCATTCTTGAAACAGCTGCAGACATTTTAAGTTACTTCAGACATTTTAAGTTGTTCTGTTGTCTGACTGTCTACATCTCATTCTTTCAGTGAACACCATGCAAGATTTTATGCAGCTCAGATAGTACTCACCTTTGAGTACCTTCACTCCTTAGACCTCATCTACAGAGACCTGAAGCCTGAAAACCTGCTCATAGATCAACATGGATATATCCAGGTAGACAGTCTGCGTAAAGTTTATAATAGAACAGTAAATTTGGCCGAAGTGTGACATTCATCAAGTAGATCTGCTTCTAAACTATTAGATGTAACCCTGTTCATTATTGAGAAGCTAGAAACACTCACTAGTTGCTATGAAAGAACAACCAGTAGTAAATATCTGGAAAGCTGTGTTCGGGAATGTAGCATGTATTAACTTTGCTCTTACAGACTTCTTAATGTTTACATGCTCATATTGTCCTATCCTCAGGTCACAGACTTTGGCTTTGCCAAAAGAGTAAAAGGCAGGACTTGGACATTGTGTGGAACTCCTGAGTACCTGGCTCCAGAGATCATTCTCAGCAAGGTGGGCCCCTCATACAGTCCACATCCTGTATAGATGATGTTCCACTGTAGTTCTAAAGTATTAAGCCAATAACATGGATCAGATGAAACAATTATGATGATGATGATGAGGTGTAAGTGTTGCCTTTCAGTTTCAAGGGTTGTCACATTCCCATTCGTTTGAATGGGTATGTGTCTTAACCTTTAGGCCACCAGATGCCCTATTTTAAATTATCTTTGGATGTCACCTGACATCAATATAGCTGAATTTGTTTTTCATTTGATAAAATAAAAAGGGATACAGTTTCTACATAGGCCATCTGTTGTAGATGAAGATCAGTGAATTAAAGAAATTAAATTTAACATCATTGTTTTATTTTAATTCAGTGTGCTGTGGCAACTGGCCAACAAATATACAAAACTGAATCACTGTCATATATATTTCTAACTTCTGTATGTCTAAACCAGCCAGCCAAGGACACCCTTTCTAGAATAATGGAGTTTTTCCTGTTCCTTCCAGGGCTACAACAAAGCTGTGGACTGGTGGGCACTTGGAGTTCTTATCTATGAGATGGCTGCTGGTTATCCCCCATTTTTTGCTGATCAGCCTATCCAGATCTATGAAAAGATTGTGTCTGGCAAGGTATCTAGAGACAGTAATGGGCAATCTCTTAAAAATTAAATATTTTTTAATATTAATGCAGCCATTTCTGCTTAAATTTCTACCATACAAATTAACTCGATATTATCTCTCCAGTGGTTCTTAACTGCTCTTCACATACTGGCAAATGATGAATGTTAATGAATATTATAGGTTTAAAACACAACAGGTTAGTCCTTTATTCTATTTATTTATTTTTTCATTGTCATAGGTGCGATTCCCCTCTCACTTTAGTTCAGACCTGAAGGATCTGTTGAAAAATCTGCTCCAGGTAGACCTGACAAAAAGATTTGGCAACCTGAAGAACGGTGTGTCAGACATTAAAAATCACAAGTGGTTCTCCACAACAGACTGGATTGCCATCTACGAGAGAAAGGTATGTCTTCATTGTTGAAGCATGGACTGCCATTACGAGCTACCAGGTGATATTTATTATTTATTTAGTATTTACTGTGTCATAAAATTTCTGACACATGTAACATGTTAGTACACATCACAGATCAATTCCTGATCTATCTAAAGAAAATTACTGCAATTAACTGGTCTATCAGAGTACCCAATTACTAGACACCTGCTGTTTGACAAATAATTAATTTGACTTGAATAAACACCACCTTTTGTTTGATGTAGAGAAATTAAAAAAATATATTCTCAATTTTCTTTTGTTTTTGTAGGTTGAAGCCCCTTTCTTGCCAAAGTGCAGGGGACCTGGAGACACAAGCAACTTTGATGACTACGAAGAGGAGGACATTCGTGTGTCACAAACAGAAGTGTGCGCGAAAGAGTTTGCTGAGTTCTAGTGAGTGAGCAAGAGTCCCATCAGGGTGTTTTGGGATATTTGCACTCTCCTGAGGGTTAAGGTGTAAACGAGGCTGTCATGTGTTCAAAAGAAATGCCTCGTTCCTTCATTCCACACTGCTGAATGAGGTCCTTCTTGCCATGATCCTGCGTGCAGTAAGCACTAACCTACACACAGCCACATTATGCAGACACCCCTCGTGCTGCAATACAAAACTACTAGACTATGTACTCATCTTTTGTCTTTTTCTGTTTTCTTTTTCCCACTTTTGAGTATCTTTACTCTTTTTATTTGAATTAAGTTATGTGAAAAGCAACTTGAAAACCAGTTATACTCACATTTTCAAGTGGCGCAAAATAATTGATTGTATTGGCTGGCATTGCACATTTTGGGACTTAAGCTTCAGGAAAAATGAAAGGGGTTTTTTTGGGGTTGGAATTGTTAACATTGAGTTTTGCCATTTATCAGATGTTTGTTACGTGCCTAAGGGCCTGTTTTGGGGTTAAGTTTATTACAGTTTCTCAGTGTTTATCATTCTGGGGCCCTTAAGACCTAGAACATCATTTCTGTGTGTATGGAAAGATACATATGTGAGACATATGATTTTAAAACACTGTTTTGTTAATGCATGGCTAAAATTCAAAGAAAGAATCATCCAGTGAAGGAAAAGAAGCACTGATGACTTCTTGATGTTTCTGAGTTTAAGTCTTGATCCTTGAAGTGATTGATGACAAGTGTTATTATGAAGCAGAAACTTATCACTGCTGTATTAGTTGAACATTTGTAGCATTGTTTTATCCATATCTGGTCCAAGGACATTTCCTTTTACCTCAGACTAGGTGTGGTGTTAATGTATGGAATGAAATGATATATTTTTAGGTACAACTCTCTTTCACAAGAAAGGAATGAAAGGAGTATGTCACTCCATCTGTATTTGGTACGTCCAAAAATATATGAAGCGCATTGACATGGCATTTTTCTAAAGCTGACTCATCAGTTTGTTGGATTCTCTTGAGTGTATATCATCATGGAAATGAAGCAGTGTTGGTCACATAGACATACATCCACTTGAAGTGGCTTTTTGATTTTGTTTTTAAAAGGTAATTGTGCTTTAGCCAAGCACTTGGAAGATATTGTGTTACTGCCATTTTGCTTTATTTTCATTTTTATTTTTGCATGTTTGCTACATTTGTACAGCAGTGTCACAACAAGCTAATAGTGCCCTAAAAGTGTTCCCAACTTCTTTTGTTGTTCTTTGTTTTGTTACCTTTTAAACTGTCCCATACCCTGGGACATTGATGCATTTGATAGGTGCTTTTTATCTGAGTGATATATGCTTCTGCATAATCCCCTGAAAACACAACAATGAAATACATTTTAATAATGAAAATAGTAACAGAAAACTTAAATATTTTGACCTTAAATTATTCATTCTTCTTGGACACTGCTTGATTGAACCAGCTACTTAACTGCAGTTACGGGTTGTAATCTCTTCGCATCACTTTCCAGCCAATTAGCACACTGTGATAGAGCTAAATGTGCTCTTTCTCGCTGAATTGTTCAGGCTGAGTCAGGTCAGTTGAAGAACGTTAAACAACAAAAATGTTAATAGTCTTGTCTCACGTTTTCAAAGGGAATAAGATCAACAGTCTGACTTTTGAAGAACTTTCTCATTGTAAGCTGCTCCCGTTGAGTTGTCCCATTAATTTTGATACATTGCCTATCCTTGCTGCTGAAATGTAATTCATATCTCTGTCTAGACTTATCACTGGTTGACATGTGTTTTAAAAAAAAAAAAAAAAAGTTATGTTTCAGAACTACTAGGCCAAGGTGTCCACCTGTTGAACTTCGATAATTCAGAAAAGGTTTAGTTTTGTGATCCGTTTATTCCTTTTTAGAAGGCTGTTTGTCTGCTGTCCCTGTTGAAGTTTGAGGTCACTTCTGCAGGTCGGACACTCAGGGCTGTGGGGAAATCAGAAAACGTTTTACATTTCACACCTTTTTGAAAGAAGAAATGCATTGCTGACAGTCTTCAGAAGTTTTGATTATTATTTGACATGGTGCTCACATCTTTGTAAATGACTAAAATGCAATTTAATCAAATTCAACAATCATAGAAACTGAAATGTGAAAAAGGTTTGGGGAATTGATGCTTTTTTCAGGTACTGATGTACTGTATGGATATTGGCTATGTCTGAATTTAAACAATTTTCATAGTTTCATAGTTTTTTCATTGAGCACATAATGTGATTTTATTTAGGGCTAATTTCATTTCAAAAGGCTCAACTGTTTCTAATCCTATTTTTTATTTGTATTCAGAGATGTCTAATAAAATAACATTTTAAATGTTGAAACCTACATATCAGTATGTATAAGGGGACTCCAAATGTTTTATTCACAAAAATGAAACTGTTACAGTGAATATATTGAATTATTTATTTGTATGTTTTTCATTTGCCCTTATAAATGTTTATAGAAATAAAAACATTTCCTGCAAATAATAGACATTGATGCCTATTTGGAATTGGAAGATTTTAATTTAACATTTTTCCTATGTATGTATGTATATTTATATATATATACATATATACAACTTTAGTATTTACTTTACTTCTACTAGTAAATAGGATCTAATATTTTTCCCAGGTTGAAGGTTAAACAAACGGTAATTGCAGAATCAGTCTTTTTTTTTTTTCTTTTTTTTTCTCCACAAAGTTTCAGCCTTAACCTCCTGTGTGTAAACTTTCCAGAAAAGTGTGTAGGAAATCCACAGTTTAAATATCATCCCACGTGTGTAACAATGTTTGTCATGTTTGATGTAAATGATGGCACTTTTCCCTGAGCCATTTCACACTCCTGACTGAAGGAAATCACTATGAGTTCTTTGTAGCTAGACACACAAGCCAGTATGGGATCAGTAATCTAAAATGTGTCTGGATGTAGTTGAGTGGGATCTCTTGCACATCACTGAAAAGGCTGACACGTTTTTCCCACCCATATTTATTTGTGTTTGCAAGAGGAATATACTTTGCTGTAGCAGATTTTATGTAACAGAAAATGTCACTATAATAAATTCTTTTTTTTAAAAACTCCACCTGTTTGCGTTTAATGCGATTAAAATATATTGCTCTACGTGTAGAGATAACTGATACACTTTAGCAGATGCATAATCTCAGAACTACAAACCCAGACGTTGTAACGTTACAAAACTTCACTTCCCATGATTCCTCGCTGTCATGTGGGCGAAGGAAGCTAAACCGATGAAAGGGGGCTAGTTGGCTTTACTTGATTAAATCTTGATTTAATCAAAAGAATATCGCTGTTTATTAATTCGTAAAATATCTCAGTGATTAGAAAACCTTTGTTATCCAAACTCCGTGTATAGCTTGGACGAACTGTTGTCAAGCAAGAATCAGGTAAAAAAAAAAGGTAACTGTTAAATGTATTAGCAAAGCCAGCTAACTATCCCTGTTAGCTTAATACGAAAATGTTTAAATATTAGCTGTCATCCTTTAGCGTTAAGACCCATTTCGTGTTGTATGTAACGTTATTCAGCTATTTTTAATCCGGCTAACATTGTGAGTTTTGGGTCGTCATTATCACATGCTGTAGCTCACCAGAGCAGCAGCTTTCTTTTGCTCTGTACCGATGTTTTGGTTTTAAATGTGCTTCGTAGTGTTTTGACTGTCTTCATGTTGTTCCAGTAGATACGTCCAGACAACAAACAAAGAACAATGATGGTGTTTGCATTACCAAAACATTAAGTTTCTCCGAGAGAAGACATCTGATGAAAATTTACTGCAACGCTTCAGATTGTAAGAGTCATTATTTCGTAAATGATGGTTAAATTAGAGGCTGAAATTGAAACTGCATCGTGAGTTGAGTTAAATGACACGCTTCTTTGCTCACTCAAAATTATTGTTTCAGTTTGAAAGTAATCACGACTAGTATGAAGTTTATATTTATAAACAGTTTCTGTTTGCTTGTGTAACCTCTCAGAATCTTCAGTAGCTTCATCATGAGCCAAACACTGGTTTACCTTACATAACGCTTAAAGAGCCAGCTGGATGTAATGCTATACTGAATATGTCAGGCTGAGTGGCATGTGTACAAAATTAGAGCTGAAAGGACTTGTCAGGAAGCAAATACAGAATTAAACAAGAGCTATGTTAGAATATATTATCATTTATTTCATTTTTAATTCATGCAAAAAGTAAAATGTTTCTGTCTTTTCAAATATATGTATTTGCAGATTTTATCAGTATTCTTTGACAGTAAACTGAACACTGTCAAGAAGATGTCACTCTGGAAAGTTGACAAAAATTCACATTATATGTGCTTGCAAAAAATTTCATCTTGAAGTTTTATTTAGACTGCTAGACCAACAACTTCAGAATGTACAGTGCAACACATAGCTAACACATAGTTTATGTACCTACAGACAAATGTTTCACCTGTTTTTGAAGCTACTTAAGGTGTAATTTGCAAGGAATATTAGAAAAATTTTAAGCTCCTACTGATACTGCCTGACTTTGATTTCACTGTTTTCAGAGCCATTAATATGCTCACTATTTCCTGAATATATTACAAAATTGTAAAAAAAAATAGATATAATTCTTTTAGTTCTAGCTGGATATAAAATTACCACTTTTTTGTTTTTGCAGCCGGCATGGAAGACAAGGCAAATGGCTCTGTTGAAACCAAAAGGTATAATCTGCATTTCGACATAAGAATTAAGAGAACATAAGAGAAAGATTTGTTCTAAATGACTGTTACAGTTCAGTGTGCATGGACATTAAGATCTATCCATTCACTGTGACAGCCCAGTGGAGAATGGTCAGCTGCCGGACCCTGCCAATTGGGGGGTCGCTGATGTTGTCAATTACTTCAAAGCAACGGGGTTCGAGGAACAAGCCACAGCTTTCCAGGATCAGGTTGAAGTGTTCTTCCTGCTCAAAATACTTGTCACATGTTGAAACAAATTACGGTGTGAATCAAATATTTCTCTCTACAACTGACAGGAAATCGATGGCAAGTCCCTGCTCCTGATGACACGTAACGACGTCCTGACGGGCCTGTCGATAAAGCTCGGCCCTGCACTGAAGATCTACGAGTATCACGTAAAGCCGCTGCAGACTCAGCACCTGAAGAGCAACGCCTCATAGCACTGCAGGCCATCCCAACGCCCTCCGCTGTGACAATCATCATGCCAGGAGACTCCAGGTTAGCTGCCGCCTCACAAAGACTCCTCTGACCACAGTGGCACCTTAACAAGAATTTGAATGCTGTATGTTTTTATAAGCATGGGACCCAAAAATGGGTTTCACATGGAGTCCACTCAGCTGTTTACCCTTTCAGCCATTCTTATTTTTGCTGCTTGAGATATGTATTTTTTGTGTTTTATTTTAAAAAAAGGAAATTTGAGAAGAATATTCTGCAGGTATGGTGTGTGTGTGTGTGTGTGAATGTGAATGCGTGAATTAAAGTGAATTAACCTAGCCTGGTTTAAACCTTTGACGCACCTTCAAAAAAGTAACGTAAATGTCCCTTCGTCCCAAAAATGTGCAAAGGTGCATCAAAGGGTTAAAAAAAAAAGGTATTTGTATATAAGATGATATATAGCTGAAAATTGTGTATGCTCTGTCATACCTGAACACTGATACATGCGGAGAGTTATTCTGGCGCATCCTATTTTGCCGTAAAGTCAGTTTTTATGCTCAAAACTGTGCAGCTGAGTCCATGAAAAACATGTAACAATGAAGCATTTTGTTCCCAGACACAAGCCAAACGAAAGCCTCTTTGTTCTTGCACACCTTCATTATCTTATCTTGGCTTCAGGCTTTTGACATGAAATATTTATGTGTATATATTCATATTATGTTCCTACCTGTGGTGCTTTTCAGCATTGTCACAAAGACAACTGTACTGAAGTGTGTATATGTGCAACATAACACTGGAGTTTGAATATCTGAATCAAAGATTTGCAATAAATGGTGCTCTTTTCTCACCAAAGAACATTATAGTTTAAAATTTGACAGTAGTTTCCTTGTACTTAATTTTATTTGATTAGATATTCACATCACATGGTAAGCAGCATTAATCATGTTTGAATTAAGATGTAATTCTGACAAAAGCACTTAAAATGTTTGTTTTTAGAACCTGGCAATGTAAATACCAGGTTGACCTTTCTGTTGCTTATTAAGGGTGATGTGTTGCTCAGGGCAGCTGCATTTCTGTATTTATATAGACGCCTTTACAGCTTTGCTTGCTGTTTCCTGCGCACTGTCCCTGTGATGTTCCCTGAGGGGTTATCCAGGGGAAGAAGTATCTGTGAGGGGAAAAAAAAAAACACAGTAATACCCAATAATTTCATACCTAGAAAAACTTAAATGATTTGTTTTAATAACCAAACTTACTTCATCTCTGTTGTCAAGACCCATTTTTGTCATGTCTATGGTGAAATAATGCTGGTTGGGCATCACAATCTCTATTTCATCCACCTAAAAGAGAATTTTCATTTTACAGCTTGAGTTTTGTGAAAAGCTTGTAATATACTGTAATATACTGTATGTGGCATCATACTGAACTTTAAATATTTGTAATAATATGTTTGTGTATGCCCAAGTAAGAATTTAGAGTAAAGTACAAATGATGATATTGCTTCTGTGTACAGCTGTTAATTCATTTATATTTTTGATATGTGTAGCAGTTATGAGGTTTTATGTATAGAATATGTTAGAGGCAGTGACAGATTTTAATTCTGGTATTGCTAAAACAGCATATCTACATTATATGTAAATGGTTGTGATGTTAATGTGAGCATACCTCAGGAACTCTGTTCAGAACCAACACCTGTGTGTCATAAAGTGTCTTCTGCACAGAGGGGGAGAACTCTCCACGGTCATAGGGGCCTGCAAACCTCTCAGTAATTGTCTCCTTAACACATTCCCTATGAGTACAGTGATGTGATGATCATTCCATTTTTTCTAAATGCTTGTCAGAAAGAGCTTTCCTTCTGTTTTAAAAGTTACACTTTATGGTAAATTCCACTGTCTATGAAGTTAATGAATGCAGTGTTCTCTCTGACCAGTCTTTAACAGATAATTACCATGCAGCATTGAAGTCAACACCCTGAATCTTGTTGTAGCACCATCGAGAATAGACAGAGGTGCAGAAACACCTGTCCTTGGTGTCTTTCAGAGTAGTGAAGCGGTCTCGGAGGAAACCCTCAAAACCAGACTGAGTGGTTTTCAGCACCTTCATGTTCTTCATCCCACTGTGAACCACAGGAATGCCTGTATTGGGACACAGAGTCCACAGGTATAGTCTAATCGGAAACATCAGCTAAATTTTGATGGCTCACAACAAAATGGCGGTCATCATCAGTGACCTACTCCATTGACAAATGCCATAGTTTTAATTCCTTTCATTTGCGCCATACAGTACTGGATTCAATCATGATGCATGTAGAATTCAAACTGGACAGAGATCAGACCATGATATGAACAGAATGCATTGCTGCTCACATATATAGTAACTACTGGCAAATAAAGACCTTGACACTACTGCAGGATATTACCCTGGAGAAAAACATTTACAACGTAACATTTTCCTGAGCCACAAGTTTTTTCATACAGAGGTAAGTAGAACTTTTGAACTCCCTTCAAGATGCAATGAGATGTTTATCTCATCTCAAAGAAACAATGACAAACTGTGGAAGTGCATTTTTAAATATATTAAGCCCAGCTAGTGTTTGTGTAGTTATGCTTACCATTGCGAGTCTGTTCAACATCGCAGAAGTGGCAAGCTTCTGGACTGAAAATAAACGCGTGAGCATGCTCTACCCCATTCTGAGAGAGAGAAAGGTCTGCATCTTAGTCCACATGGCAATCTCACTCAGAGTATAAATCAAGCTTAACCACAGCCAAGAGTGATGTTATGGGGTCCTTTAGTACACTTCACATCATTTGAGGTTACTGTACTTACAGTGAATTAAATTAAAATTTCAAGATATTATTCTGCTTGCTGCAATTATTTAATATGTCCTTCCACTTTTTTAGGTGTAGCAGTTCCTGGGACCTGGATCTTTAAGCACTGCTAAAGAGGAACGTAAAACCCCATGACAATGTATATGTAGGCATCCAGAATTTTTTTGAAAAAAAAATGTGTGAAAAAAAACTCATCTTTAGTATCATTGGTTCTTCTTGTATTTTTCAGTTTCTGAAAGGTAAAATGTGTGCAATCAAAAAGTTAAAACTCGTGTTCTTTCTATGCCTGATCACTGAACCCTTTTTTTTTTACCTTCTCCAGTCTTCTCCATGGGGCTTCCTCCATGTAAACTTTGGCCCTCAGCACATGGTTGAAAGAGGTGAGGAAATGATGACAGATATCTAGAGAAAACTGTTCGATGGTCTTTACCTAAACAGATGTCAATAACACTAAAATCAGAGATAAAACAAACACGTTTCAGTTTTATGAGAAACAGTTACCTAACATGAACTGGAACACAAAGAACTAAAACAAGTGCTAACTGGGCAGTATTTTAACAGGGTATGTTTACCTCTCCTTATATTTGAACTATGTGCTGACACGAGTCACTTGTGACTGTATATTAAGAGTAAATGAATAACTATATATGAAGCCTCCCAGTCAAGTGAATGAAAAAAACAGTTTTCTATTGAAATGAACCCTAAAAGCATATTAACACTTGACTTCTACTGTATGCAGCTACTCTTGGTTTAAAACTGGATGACAATTTGCTTTTCATAGGACCTATGAAATAAATTACTTTTTAGTTGATTACACATTGTTCTGTCATTACTGTAGCAAGGATTAAATCATTGATGCATGTTACAGTCTGAAATTGAGTACACATCCTCATAACCATCAGACGTGACTGCTATTAAATATTTCTCAGGTTTAAACACTTCTCCAGTAAGAATAAAAGATCTAGTTTGTGGAAAACCCTGCAGACCTGATTCTGGTAACACCATTTACCATCTGTTCATTGGCTTCAAATCTGTTAACATTGTTCCCCTATGCAGTGATCAGGAAGTTTATTGGTTGAGCATACTCACACAATATAGGGTCTGTAATTTGTAGCTGTGGCCCTGTTCAAGGTTACAAGCTGCAGTACAAAGACACAACCTACCCCCTTAAGCTTAGCTAGGGCATGGACAGTGTTTTTGATGGTATCAGTGGGGATGATATCTGAGTTGTCTCCACTCAGATAATCCTTCCGTGATTTGAGTGTGAGCTCCACATTAGTCTTCAGCTCAATGATGTCGTGGTGGCCCTTCTGTCTCCTGATGACCAGCACCTTCACTTCATTCTTTCCATAGCCTGTTTTCACAAACTCCACATTCTGCACACACCAGGGACAGATTACTGACATTTTGCAGTTCAGCACTTTCCAGTTCTGCACACTATTTTATTTATTTTATATATAGATATAGATATCCTCTTTTTTTTCTATATAATGTGACCTTCAGTCAGTCACTGTGTGCACTTTTACATCTGATAATATCTATGTGCAGGTTTATTTAATGATGATTTTATTTTTATTTATGATGTTCTCACTGATTGGTTGCTTAGCCATGAATATTTTCTACATTCTAACATTAATTAATTACTTAATTCATTCTTTAACTATACCCTCTTATCCTTAATTAGGGTCACAAGGATCTGCTGGAGCCTATCCCAGCTATCTTTTGGGTGAAAGGCAGGGTTGCACCCAGGACAGGTCACCAGTCCATCACAAGGCTCTAACATGAATTCCATCCATCCATCACAGGGACAGAGAGACAAACAACCTCACACACTCACACTCACTCCTTTGGGCAATTTAGAGTCACTAATCAACCTAACATGCATGTTTTTGGACTGTGGTAGAAAACAGGAGTACCCGGAATAAACCCACACCTAACATGAATTCATTCTTGATAATTTATTAATGAAATGTGTCTGAAGATATTAATACAATTATATGTGCATACTATATATACAATATATATACATTAATATACATTTGAATCTATTAATACTTTTTGATGTAAGAGAAAATATGCAAATGTTTATTGTTAGACTTCCTCAAGAGCACTAGTATAAGTCTCAATGTGATAATTTAAAGAGTAAGAAATTTAATATGAAATCTCTATGTACATACATATTTTGTATTTTGAGGCATTAATGTTTGACAGTGGTTTAGAATTTGAGTATCTTCAGATCATGGTTTAGTCCTGTGGGTGTTGATACCAAGAATGAAACATAGTCAACAGCTGAATCATTTAAAGCAGACTCACCATTATATGCTGTTTTTTCAGACAAAAAATACACCTGTGTGTAATATAAAGACTAGTTACCTGATCTGAAGCAGCTGCCATGCTATCTTCCTTTTCTTTACTTGCTGTACTGTCTCCAGCAAAAGGTGTCTCTACCAACAGAGGAGGATTTTGTAGAGGGTGGTGCTCTCTTTGTACTCAGGCTATTGGCTTAGGTGTAAGTTCAACCCATTTTAGCTTGGCTTTTGTCTATAATATTTACACTTCCAAACATGCAAATGCACACACAAACTTTAGTCTTGCTTTACTACATGTGGGATCACACAGAGAATTCACACCTTCATACATTTTATAACATAGATATTTTGTTGTTTTGTAGTTTTGAGATTCCAGATAATACATTTCACTGTATTAATGATTAATAATAGTAGTCTATAACCTGTCTGCTGATTTAATTTATAAATGTGTCTCAGGTTGTATTCACACCTGAGCAGTTGTTCAGAGGGGCGTTTAACCCCAAAGATCAGTTCGTTTTGTCATATGTGAACATAGTGATCGTGCTCGGATGCAGAATAAAACAAGCAGGCTGCGATCGCCAAGAAGGGGTGGTCTCGACCCACTTCCATTGGAGCCCTGTAGAGGTCCGTTTTCAGTGCGAACATACTCAAAACAGCAACCAGGAAAACAGACTCATAACTGTGGTTCAGAGAAGTCAAAGAAAAAACAGAATAGAAGATTAAATGAAAGTGTTTCATTACACACCTTGTTTCCTGTTGCATACTGAGATCACTTTTAAACAGATGGTTTCCATCGCTCAACTTTCAGTTCACTAAAAAAGATCACTGTGGTTGTACTGAGCTCTCAAGTGTGAACATTTCTTAAAAAAATGAAAGAAAAAAAAAATCCCTGGATAATAAATGTGCAGTATGTGGACTCAACATTTTTACACACTAACAGTACAGTCTATTTTTTAACTAAAACTAGACTAAAACAAACAAATATCAATGAACTTAAAGTTATATACATGTTTCCAGAAAGACCAGTGTTTCCCCTGCCATTCATTTTGCAACCTCCTGCACTCCCAGAAGAAAGTCACAAAGCAGGTGCGTTTTACACGCATATGAAAAGTTAGGCTTGTATGAAAGATTGAAATACATTCGAGCAGTTCACATTTTTGAAATTACAGAGACGGTTACTGTTTTTACAATTACAGTACTTCGGTGGTTGTTTGATGGGAACATGCTCCACACACACATACAAACACACACACACACAGAGCAAAGCAGGTGAGACAGGTTAAGTGAGAGAAACTAGAGTTAAAGACAGCTAGTCACAGCAAACAAGCAAACATTCCCAACCCAACCCTGATCTATAGGAAGAGTTAGATGGTTGACTGTAAATTGATTACTTTTGATAGCAATACAAACAATATCCAACGGCATGTCACCAAAGTCCTTAAATCAGAAACTGTAGCTCTTGTTCAGTAAAAGTTTTCTACTTGTAATAACTATTACATGGAGCTTTAATAACACTCTGTCTTTGTCCTCTGACATTGGTGCTTCTTGGTTTATGAAGTGAAGTGAAGTGAAGTAAAGTGACTTGTGTAGCCAAGTATGGTTTATAGTGTTTATGTATGTACTCAAAGCACATTTAGATTATTTGCCCATTCACCCATTCACAGGCACCCTTAGACTGATGGCACCATGCAATCATTCATCCATTCACGCACTCTTACAACTTCAATATTTCCCTGCCATGTGACCACATCTTATGACTTCCTGTTTTGCATGTTCAGACAGCTGTATTGTATTCACTTTCAAAACTAGAGACAAAAAGAACACAACCTGATGATAGATTTCAAACTTCCTTTTTGTCATCCACTGGTGCATTCACTTCAGTTGTAGGAGTCATTAAACATGGCCACACACTTCATTTTGTGCTTCCAGGTTATCATGTTTTTCTGCTGCACAGTGAGTAGTGCTGACATTTCTTGTAGAAATGAAGCTGATGAGCCTGTTGACTGGTGAGTTGATATGATTCATTGTAATATGCCGACAGGAATTAAACTTTAACAGTACATCTGTTAAACCAAGAAATTTTAGTTATGGTGTTGGCAGTGTCTTTGGGAGATAATCAAAAAAGATTATATTTGTGACTATGTTGTGATACGCTGAGCCAGTAAACTGATATAAAATCTGTTTAATACCTCTTATTTCCAAGGTGTTTCGTAAACACAGAAGATTATTGCTGTGTCTCTGCTACAGGTTTATCATCTACAAGCTGCCCAGGTATAAGGTTGGAGTCGTGGGCAGTGGGGTGGAGTACATGTACCTGGACTCCACAGTAGGGCACTGGCAGATGAGTAAATTCATGGTTAACACCAGTCAAGGAGCCATAGCGAACACACTGAACCAACTTTACATGGGGAAAGCCTACAAGGTGAGATTTTCCTCTTATTCTTCAAGTGGGTTTTATACACTGATCAGCTGTTTCCTTATCTATATCAACCCCTCCCAGTTTGCTTATTTGTTTCCCATGGGCAAGCTGATGAAGTAAATAACACAGTCCTTCCTCATGCCATTGTTTTTTTGCATGAAGGCATAAAAGTGAATTTTGAATTGATTATAGTTGTAATTTCTCAAGGCAGAAGGTAGTCGTGGGCCTCATTTAAACCATTTACTCCAGCATATTACAGTTGTTGACTTCTGATTCTGCACGTTTCTCTTATCACTTCTAAAGTGTGTCATTTGCTTTTTGGTGCATGCACATTGACAGTGTATGGTGCAGCATCAGGAAAGCAATTAGCACAAAATATTAGAAAGTAAATAAATATAAATAAAGTGTATAGGGGTTAAAGACTATAATTGATATACTAACAACCGATCACACCAAAATGATGGACTTCGCCACATACTGTTTGGATAACACACGTTTTTTCCCATCAGTCCAATAGCTCAGTTTATGCACTCTACAATGATGCCCCACCAGTTCTGGATTACATCCAAGGATATGGACATACCAAAGGTAAAGTTTATTAAGACAATAAGACCTTAGTAAGGTGTATTTTGATTGTGACTGTATGGAAAACTGGTAGCAGTCTGTGTCTTAAGATCATAATATTCATGACAGCAAAATGCCTCAAGGCAGTTGGTGTGTTATCACTGGCACTAAAAATACATAGGTGATTCTTTTAATATAAATTACATAAATAGTTTTTTAATTCATCAACCAACTTCACATAAAGTGCAGTAAAGGGAACATGAACTTCATGAACTCTAGTGAGTTCTTCGTGTTTTACTTGTCCTGCACAATGAGCCTGGGATCAATCAGACACCTGATGTTTTTGTGTGACAAGAATGTAAAACATCTGAAGTGCCTAAAACCTCTGCACAGTCAAAATCTGTGTTTGCATAACTTTTTTTTTGCAGCTTATGTGTTAAATTTTGCATTTACTATGACATTTATTTTTGGGTTGTCCACATTTGAAGTTGATAGGGTACAATATGTCTCTTTTTGAAGATCAGGCAATTGGCGATAACACTGTAAAAATGTATTTCGTAATGTGATGCATTCAGGGACATACTTTTTTGTGTCAACAATATGTTGTTAGTGGGCAAAGAGCATCTCTGATAATTCTTGTAGTGTCTGTCCTGACACTACAAGACAATGTAAATGTTTGTGCGTGCTGGTTTGCATGTACTGTATGTGTTGTGTAATGTGCTTCTGTGTGTTAAAGAGTTTTTTTGTTTGCATCCTGCAGGAGTACTGCTCTTTGATCGCTCTCAAGGTTTCTGGCTGTCGCACAGCATTCCCCATTTCCCCTCGTTCCCTGAAAGAGGCTACTTTTACCCCTCCTCTGGCAAAGTCAATGGCCAGACTGCTCTGTGTGTCAGCTACCAGTATGAACAGTTTTTCCTTATAGGTGAGTGGACACTCATGACGCAACAGGGCCTAATTTACTCAAACTCTGTACACAACCCAGACTTCAAAGTCCAAAATTCTCAGTTTGTACTGTGTTTGGCCATCAGTAGTTTCTATACATAAATCTATGACTCCAAATGTAAAACAAATTTGCAAAGTATTTGTTCAGTGATGTTTTAAAATCTCCCTACACTTAGATTTCATGATCTAGTACACAACTTATACTAGTGTGACATATTGAAGACTACACAATATAAAAATCTGAAAGTGTAGCTAAAAATATTTTTATTTCTAATGAAATTCCTTGTTGGTGTGTGAAGATGCTGCAAATGTAATTTGTGGTGTTTTTGATAGGATTTGACATTTTTTGGATTGTCTTGTGATTGCTTCTCTTTCAAACACTTTCAGGCAAATACAGTTGGTCATTATAGCAGCTTTTAGAACATGCTTTTGTTTTTCTAATATACAATATCTCTTATTTCTCTCTTCTTTGTGATGCGCTCTACTTCTTCAGTAAAGCAGATGGTCTATATTTATCCACGTTTCTATAACTGCTCTGTACCTGCTGCATTCTTGGTCGACCTGCCACAGTTGGCCCAGTTATGTGCGGGATCCAAACCTGCTCTGACCAAAGATAAGAGCGTGGAGCAACTTTTCTCTGTCCAAGGGGACAGGTTTGTCAGCTTTGTCAAATCGGAACACTTTGTAGATGGTAAGGTATTCCTCACATACTGTTGCTCATTTATATTTTAGTTTTTAGACATTTGCAATAGTTGTTATTTTGGGATTTTTAAAGATATATAAATATAATGAGACTAAAACAGACTGTGGAATTCCAAAACCACTATCACCAAAAAACATTAGTTTCACAGTAAATCTCACAGCGAAACTGCAGTTGTTTGCTTTGCATACAACTTCACCTCTTCAAATAATGTCTCTACTGACTGCACATTTCACTTGTGAACCACAGTCACTCATAATCAGGTGTAGAAGAGTTAAGTACATGAAAACACCCACCCAAAATTATTCAATACTCCTAATGTTCTCAGCTTGGTGTATTATCAATATGAAGGCTGGATTTGGGCTGTAAGAAGGGGCTCATTTAATGTATTTATCACCACAATAGTTACAGCATAATCACACATATAAGAACCTGATATTTATTATTTGTAAATGTATTTATTTATCTTCTGGGAAACTGGCAAGACCATTTAATAATTAGTCATTTATTTTAATAACCAAGTTTGCAAAATATGCTTTAATATGTCATTATGAATCATAATGCAGCTGAACTATTGCCCTCAGATATCTACACGGGATGGGTGGCTCAGGTCCTGGATGCCGACCTGCTTGTAGAGACCTGGCAGAGAATAGGTCACGAGCTGCCCTCCAACTGCTCCCTGCCCAAACACACCATGAACATCAAGAGGATTCAGCTTCCTGGATCCGTCCTGTTCCGGTCAGACTATGACCATTCAAAGTGGTGTGTGTCTCTGGCTTATGAGGATCAGCTGACCTGTCTCGGGGACCTGAACAGGGAAAGGGCCCAGCTATGGCGTGGTGGAGGGCTGGTCTGCTCCTTTAACCCTTTGATTTATAAGGCCTTCAGACAGGCAGTGGACTGGTATATTAGCTGCTAAATAATAAGAAAGATGGGGTGGTTAACCGTGATCACTATCACACAGAATGAGTTCAGTCATTTGAAATGTATACGGATAAATATAGATGTAAATATGATTACACATATAAGAACCTGATATTTAAATGTCAAGTTGTGTCCAAAAAGTGTACTTTTGCATTTCATAGATTTATACCCTAAAAAGACAGCAATGCAAATGATTATTGACCATGCTGTGTTAGTTCTCCGCACTATTTTGATATTGCCCCAGTCACTGTAGTAGTCATCGTCTATACACTGTAACATAATTGACATAATTTCTGACTTTTTTTAGGAAATTAAAAAGAACATATAATTTGTCTATGTGTTTATGTGATAAAAAAAACAATTCTCATTATTGAGTTAATATTAAGACTTTAAAAGATCAGTGACAGTGGTGGCCTAAAAGAAAACGGAATCGATCTTGGTAAGAAAAGAAAAAAAAAACAGCTGCATCTGAACTACTTCTCACTCATTTTCCATCTCCCAGTTACTCCAGTTGACTATGCCCAGTAACCAGCTGCAAAGGCTGTGATTGTACTGATAAGTATGTGTGTGTGGCATTTCTAAAAAAGACAGTTTAGTGAGTGAAACAATTCTGGTTTCATGAAGGACCCATAGTCCATCAACATCTAATCTATTGATATTTTTTTGTCAAATATTTCATGGGTGGAGAATGACCGTGCTTTATCATTATCTTATCTGGGCAGTTTGTATGTTATGAGGATGATGCACTGGGCTGCTAGGTTTTAGATAAACAGCATCACCTGGTGGTCAGACTGATTATACCGTATATCTATTATTTTCTCTTGCCTACCAGCTGTAGTCTCTCTTGTTTTAAAAACACCCATTTCTAAACATTTCCTATTAACAAATGGAGTCATATTATCATCCAAAGTGTCAGCTTCAGTTTTTTGTAATATACAAAATTTAATTTCCTGAATCAGCACAAAGCCGAGCATATCACCACAAAAAATTAAACATGGTACCCCTAAGAAAGCCAAGATATGAAGCCATCAAGATTGTCAATCCTGTTATTGTCCTGTTTATTCATGGTTGCCTACAGGATGCAATCTTTAAATACACTGTGTGACGAAACTGGTTTGACCAACAGAAACAAAGTGGACAAACGTGTTCTGCAGGTAAACAAAATGAACTTTTTATTTTAGCACTCTTAGTTTAACAGTCTTTTTGTTTCTTCCTGGAGTCTCACAGTGATTTCACTGAGCAACTGTGCTAATTTCTGTTGTAATGTTCTGGAAGTAGGTGGTGCAGAAATTCAGACCAACAACCTGTAGAGCCACATTTAACTTTCATAATGACATTTCTTTCTTACAAACATACAATCTTTTATGTTTTTTTGTTTTTAATATTAAAAATACTTTAGTATTTCATTTTAAGAAACACTCCATGGTTTTAATTTCTTTACTGTGTACAATTTATAATTAAGTTAGAATAAAAAAATTCCGTTTGAAGAGTATTCCAATCTTGTAAAGGTCACATCTGTTTCCACAGAAACAGCTTGTCAAACCATGCCCTAAAAATGAATGTCATTGTTAATGATGCTTGTGAATGAGGAACTAGGGAGGAGATAAGAGGTATGGGTTTCAATTTCATTTAACAGTGAGATACAGCTGTGATGGACTGGTGACCTGTCCAAGGTGTACCCCTGCCTTCCACCCGAAAGAGAACTGGGATAGGCTCCAGCAGATCCCCGTGACCCTAGTTAAAGGAATAAGCGGGTATAGAAAATGGATGGATGGATGGAATGATGGATGAAAGCCCAGTAGATGTACAACTTACTATGATCAGAAATGGAGGCAGCTCATGTAAATAAGTTGCTTATGTGACGGTCGCAGTAATTCACTCACACAAGGATCTGGTACACAAGTTGCTTTATATGAAAAGAAAAAGAAACAAATCAAACAGGCTCTCCCTCAAGACTGCAGGTAATGGCAATGACTTATATCAGGAAATGTAAACAATTATACACTTATAATACGGAGCGCGAAAAACTACGCACCCACAGCAAGCTTACTCGTTTCTGCTGTGGTACGGCAAGAGAGGAGGTACAAAAGGGGAGGTTCACCTGCAGTACCATGCAAAACCAAGCCGTTTTTCGGTCGCTATCTATTACCGTGATTGAAGCACCGTCGCGTTCAGCTCGATGAGGAGAGTGTTGCTTCCACTTTATTCGGCAATATCTTTTATTTTTCCGAGATATTCCAGGTTTTGTTGGAAAATCTTCCCATACAAATGAATGGGGTGAATGTTCAAATCCTCTTCAACTTTGTCCTCTTTCAGCTTTAACTGTGTCAGCATACTTTCAGCTAGAAACAATTCAATTCAATTTTATTTGTATAGCGCCAAATCACAATACAAACGCCATTCAACCTTTAAACGGGTCAGAAGGCATTAATCTATTAATATTGTATTCAGCTTTTTGATATCTATTACGGTTTTTCTTTAATCGCAGTTTATGCTTTATGGTATTTTAGGCTTTTTCTGAATTTTACATTGGTGTGTATGGGAACGGAATGTTCACAGCTAGTGGTGATATCATCGATAGAGTGGAAGAAGCTGTTAAGTTTATTGAAAAATTTTCTCTCTAACTCTCTCGTCATGGCCGCAATTTTGCCTCTTCATACACCGTTTTCTGAAAAGTAGTAGAGATTTTTGTCTTCTTTCAGGCAATGCTATTCTTATTTTGACAGGACCTACGGTTTTTCCACTAGGTGGCCAAACCCACAGAGTGACTACTCAATCTCTCATTCACTCCCATTATAAAAGAGGTCCAGTTCTGGTGAAAAACACAAATGAAGGCTGTTTCTAACTCGCCACCAATCCTTCATTTTTTTGTGGAATATCTGGTTTTCTTTTTCAACCATTCAGGTATGTTCAGCCGGTTATCCCATGTAGATAATTAGTGAGATAAAAAATGTTCTTTATTTGTTCACTGTGAATTTTGCCAGCTAATGTATGTTAGCTAAAATTTAAAAAGGTTATCAGCAAGTACAGAAAATATATATTTCCAAGGAATTTTATTTAGTTTAGGAAAAATTGTCCTTTTTGTTATTTTTATTCCCTGTTAACCACTATACGATCAGCCTGAATATGAAAAATTGCACTAAAATATATTGTATGTGAACAAGGTAATGTCGAGAAAGCGGAGAATCTCCCGACGAGAATGTCCATGTATTGTAGCCCAGAGATGACACATATAGAGGGTTTTCTTTGTCAACCATTCAGACAATAACACGGCTGATACCAGCACCCAGTCCAGTGTGGTAATTGAGAAAGAAGGCGTCAAGTTAACACAGGTCACAGTAGCAACAGCTCAAACAGCAGTAGCAGTGACCATAGCAGCCTGTGGTTGGTAATTAGACTGACTAGTTGCCTAATGTCCACTGCTGTTACACATGGGGACCATTCACAGTTATTTAGAGCAAGTGACTCCACCTTTCTAAAGTATAATGAACACTCAAATACCGTTCCAAAGCATAGTGACTATTTAAGCTTAAGACTTAGCTTTTAGTTGAGGGTCATCTCAATGCCACACAGCATGTTGTGCTTTGAAAATAAAAGCCTTTGTTAATGATTCTTTCAAAATAGAAGCCACAAACTAATAAAAAGTGGACTTTGGCTATTTGGCATACAGCTTTAGGCACCGACTCAGGCTGTTTTAAATGTCAGCCATGCTGTCATCTCCCAGCAGGCCATGTTCGGACTTTCACAATAAAAGTCTACAGTCATTAATAGGAAGATATTACATTTTTGTAAAGTATAAGGAACATGACCTGAAACAGTAACATGATCTTAAAATGGACGTATACAGGTTCAGGCACCAATTGAGGCCATTTTTAATGTCAGCCATGGTGTCTGCTCCCAGGACAGTGTAAAACTTTCACAATAAAAGTCTACAGTCATTTATAGGAAAATAATATATATTTGTATATTATAAGGAACATTCAAAATAAAGTCCAGATTCGAGTACAAGGTCCCATGAGTCTCTTATAGCACTTGTCCTTTCAAAATAAAAGCCGTTTTATAGCATAGCTAAAGTTTTATAGCATTTATAGCACAATAAAAGCCCTGAAACAGCACCGCGATCTTAAAATGGACGTTGGCTATTGGCATACAGCTTCAGGCACCAAGTGAGACCATTTTTAATGTCAGCCATGGTGTCTGCTCCCAGGACATGGTCAGACTTCCACAATAAAAGTCTACAGGTATTTATAGGAAGATATTACATTTTTGTAAAATTAATTCCAGATTCTAGTATAAGGTCCCATGAGTCTCCTGCAGCACTTTGTCCTTTCAAAATAAAAGCCTTTTTATAGAATTTTTCTCAAAATAAAAGCCTTGAAAGCCCCCTCACTACAGTTCATAGTTCTCAATTATCCCAAATGCGTCAGGCAATTGAAAACATGCTTCAGCTGTTTAGCGGCCAGCGATGCAGTTCGCCTCAAGCTTTTTGCAGCAGTCAGCAATCCCAACGCAGTTTCTTCAAAAATTGCATCATCTAGTTAGATGATGGTCTTTGGATCAGAAAAAGGGAATAATCAAAAAAATTGTTTATTGTTTGTTACACTATAGGATTCTGCACATTTTGTTTTTCTCAGAGCAACCATTTTATTAAAATGTTAACTACTTTTTTGACAGGCGTTCTTGAAATTGGAACTGGTTGGATTGCACTACTGGATGATTTAATCTTGCAGGTCCAGGAAATTACTTAATAGTAATGTTGAGCCCTTAGCTCTCTGATAACCCACTCCCTTTCTTCTGAAATCATAGTGTAGCACACACCTGGTTACAGTTCAGGTCCTTCCCCTTGAAGTCACACACGTACACTCAGTTTTGCCTTGTTAATTTGTTTGATTTATTTACAACGCTGTCTGAGGACTCCTGTCCTGTAGCAAACATCTCCAGGCCTCTGGCGTGTTGTCCGACCACCCCCATCACCCTTCTTCCTATATATATATTGAGGTGAGTCACTATCTGTTATGACTCTCAGCTGGAGCCAATTTTTATGAGGGTCACTGGCTGCTTGCAGCCCAACACATCAGTTTTCATGGTAACACAAAAGGGAGGTGATTTCCCACTGAAAGACATCTCGGCCCTTATCAAATAGTCAAGGTTTGCGCAAACTGTTCTCACTGAGGGAGCAAAAATTATATTTCCACAATACACAATAGGCCCTATTCAGAAGTGTTTCAGTTATACTAAAGTAAGGTGGATTAGGTCACTTGAGGGTAAACATTTTAATTTCTCTAACAGTTTCGAACTGAAAACAAGAAAATAATTATATTTCTCTCTCTTTCTCTATAATGTTTGGTATATTTTTTACAAGTTTCCTAATGTGAATGATGGTGGTTTCTCATATCTATGTATGTATGAGAGCACCAATAAATGGAAACTAAGCAGAAAGTCAATAAACAGTACTTCTGGCGCTCTTGCAAACACCCTGAAACCTCTTCTTGACTTCTATAAGAGAAAGGTGACATATTAAATATGCATGTTTCTGTTCACAGCAGCTTTCAATAAGCACGCAAAATCAGAGTTTCATTGGTAGACTGAAGGCTTTGGTTATATTCTGTATAACGATCAACCTCCAGATCTATATTTTGCATCTGCATCATTTGGCCATAGTAAAGGTGGGTGCAGCAGTGTCCTATTTGATTGGTTTGAAAGTCTGAAAGAATAAACTGTACTAAAGCTCAGTTTGTATAGCCCTTCTACTGCTGTACATCCTGAAGGGGTTGTGATGTTGTACAAACAAACTGGAGTTTGGCTCTCACACACCACACCAAAATTTCCAACATATTGCAAGAAAGACTTCTGGGCCATGGCAGCATGGTGGCTGAGTGGTTAGCACTGTTGCCTTACAGCTGGAAAGTCGTGGGTTCGCAACCTGGCCTTTCTGTGTGGAGTTTGCATGTTCTCCCTGTGCTTGCGTGGGTTTACTCCGGGCACTCCGGTTTCCTCCCACAGTCCAAAAACATGCATGTTAGGTTGATTGGTGAATCTAAATTACCCGTAGGAGTGGGTGTGAGTGTGTGAAGTTGTCTGTCTTTGTGTGTCTCTATGTGGCCCTGTCATGGACTGGTGACCTGTCCAGGGTGTACCCCTGCCTTTCACCCGAGAGAGAGAGCTGGGATAGGCTCCAGCAGATCCCCGTGACCCTGGCTTTCAGGAAAAAGCGGGTATAGAAGATGGATGGATAGATGGACTTCTGGGCCACCAGTGGAAATCTTAATGCTCAAGTATTTATGTGTGTTACTTACTCCTGCAATCAATTCAAAGAAATAGGTAGGTTAGGTCTGAGACCCCCCAAACCTTTCACATTGAGCTGCAATGTGTTACACAGTGAAGCTGCTACCCAAAGGAGAGACCCTGGTTTAGAGTCAGGAAGATGATCTCAATGAAAGGACGTGGTTTCTACAATTTTGCAAAATGTGGACGTGTTTGACGTGTGTGATGGTGAGTGTTTGCAGTTTCAAATAACATTTTATGTCAGGTTAATGATAAACCTGAGAAGTTTTAACAGAAAAAAATTAGAAACACCACTAGAAACACTCTTCGCTATGACAAGCTTTTTGATGTCCACTCAAACAATGTACAATGATAGAGGAGAGAGAAAAGAACAGCAACAATAAACAACAAATATACACTGCAGGTTGGTTGGGCCAGTAACTGCACATCAATGATATACAGCTCCAGGACCAGGGACACCTGCAGAAGGTACAGAGAGAGAGACCACAAACTAGGCGAGAGAGAGCACAAAGTTGCTCTCACCGCACCGGTCAAGGCAGATGGCCGCCCAAACTGAGCCCAGTTCAACTGGAGGTTTATTCCATTAAAGGGAGTTCCACTGTCTAAGTGCTTGCTCATAAGGAATATGTCAGGTTTCTGTTTTTTTTTTTTTTTTTTTTGTAAAGTGCTGTGAGGTAAGATAATTGTATTGTGATTTAGCTCTATACAAATATAACTGAATTGAATTGAATTGTAGTGTGTATGTATTAATTTATTAATGAAGAATAGTAGTGCTTTTATTTTTCAAATCATGTTTTTAGCATTCTCCTCTACATAACCAAGCTACTATTCCTTCAAAAGAAATAAATGAAAATGAATTACCATATTAATACAAAAGTACAATTTCAATATTGGTCCTATTCTGTTTCTGTTAATCGGTGACTACTGCATTTCAGCCACATTTCAGACTAAACTGAAAGGAAGATCCATGGGTAAAAATGAGTTGCTAGGCCAACTCCAAGTTCTTTCAACGAACTGTGCAATGTATAAATTTTATAAAATCTAGGGAACTGTTTGGTTCCATGAATAAATTAAATAATGTTTAATATTTGCCATCTCACCCTTCTGGTGTTCTAATGAAAGTCTAGATCAGCAGGTATTATATTAGAGATGAATTCACTTGTCCTGATAATATGCAGCAGTTTTTGAAATGCTGTTAACTCATTACCTATACATTAGATATATAAAAATTAATACTGAGCATCATACACATATTTATGTGAGTAAAGGCTGTATAAGGAAAAGCTCTTTTAAGAGAAAAATAGCATGAATTATTGAATTAATGATCAAATGCGAAATATTTTAGACTATAATCTGTAAACTTTGGGGTAAGAAATTCTGGACTTCTTGAATGAAGTAAAATTATTGAAACTGTCATGGAAAATTATTAACTTTAGATAGAGCAAAAATTTGATATAAATATTGTACAAGGGGGTTTGTGTCTGCTCAGAGCTGGTTCTCAACCCCCAGCACAATATAATTACGTATATAATACCACTTTTTAGGCAGAAATGTCCTGGATGGATGGATATGATTAGTAGAGATTAAAAATTGTTTTATTTTGCCACATGTGACAGGAAATTTACGTTTACAAAGCACTGCAAAGACGTATCATTGATACTACGAATTGTATTGTTGTAAATTGTACCCAGTGTTATTTCAAGATCAAATATTTATTGATATTATATCGCTGTTCTTTCGCCTCCTCACCACTAGGTGTCCCAAATTTTTTACCCGCCCCTACTAACTTGTTGTCTCCGGACGTGACGTAATGAGCAGACAGCGTAGCAGCCGCACACGTGAAAAAAAAAAAAGAAAAAGCAACCTAGTCCAGAAGAGGCGACTGACATAAGATGGATTTTACAGAGGTCCCTGTGGCTGAGGACAACAAATGTAAAAAAAGGAAGAATAAAAAGCCTAAGAGGAAGACTGTGAGAGCCGAGGGGGATGAAGGCAGCGGCGGCGGTGGCGGCGTGGAGGAGAAAGAGGAGGAAAAGATGGAGAACAGCCAGACAGCAGTTGCTTTTCCACCTACCTTCAGTGTGTCCGAGATTAAGAATAAACAGCGAAGACACCTCATGTTCATGAAACTCAAACAGGAGAAAAGAAAGGTAAAAATTTGCATCTGTAAAACAAACGAACAGTACAAAGAGTGTTCCTGTTTGGTTTGACATTTTCAGACCGTATTGCAAACTCTTTCTACATATAAGTGTACCTATTGAAAACTAATGCAGTCTATAAAAACATATTAGGTTATACATTTTGGGTTCAACAACAATATAACATTTCACATTTTATACGATCAGAGAATAATTGTCAGATTTATTTAATATAACGCTATATTTAATATTCTTCAGTCTTGCAATACTTCTGTGATGGAATAATATGAACTTGTCGAGGTTTTCTGCAATGACACAAACAAAAGTGGAAGCTGTTAAATTATATATTTAAATGCAATTAACCACAATAGAAGCTAAAACAATGAAGATATATGTTTAGATACAGGGCACCTAGAAGATCAACTGAGTAACTTTTCAGTGCTACAGTAAATACTAGTTAGAAGCACAGCCCTCATTGAATTTCTGATTTTTTGTCTTTACATTTCAGCAAAAGATGCAGCTGAAGAAAAAAAAGAAAAAAGAAAGGGAAGCTTTAGGTGACAAGGTGAGTCTTTTTCTCTATATTTTGTCCCTGGTGTTGCCATTGTCAGTCCGATATTCATTTTATAGCTTTGCTTCCAGGAATGATCTAGAGGTTGAATCATGGCAACTTGACTTCTAGTTTTTAGGTCGAAACAATTCACCACTCATCAAAGTAACTTCTTTTGTTCACCTAACAAGCCTAGTCAGAAACAGGTGTGAAGTGAAACCAACTCAAGAGTGTGGGTCTAATGACTCTTACCTGATTTACATAGCTCACCTAGTGAGCCTATGGACTAGAGGTGGAATGAAACCAACCTGAAAGATAAATTGGAGGTTCCATACCAGCTTCTCTCAGACTGTTGAACCTACTCGGATGAATGGTGAAACATTTTGACTAGAAGTCCAGTTGCCATGCCTCAACCTCTAGATAACTTCCCTTCGACGACTGAGAATCTCCACAGACATATTCCAGGAATGATGCATTTTGTTAAACAATGCAGTTGCATTGAATTTGGGTATTTTTTGTGTTGGTTCTTCTGTTCCTTATTTAGGCACCACCAAAAGAGGTCCCGAAGACGATAGAAAACCAAAGAGTGTATGATGAGACAACAGTTGATCCAGAAGATGAGGAGGTATGAGAAGTTTGGCTGAAGTTGTTTAGATGCTAATACGTGTAATGAAATAAGATTTATTTATGTGTTTGTTTTCCTGTCATATGCAGGTTGCATTTGACGAGGGAACTGATGAATTTTCTGCCTACTTTAATGGACTCACGAATCCTAAAGTGCTCATAACAACATCAGACAGACCCAGAGGGGTGAGGGGCTGCTGTTTGACATTTTACACACCTTTATCATTTTTCATGAGCAGAATCTGTCATCTTAACATCAGCTAACTAACTGTAAGCAAGGACTAGGGCTGCAGGATTACTGTTTTTCAGTCTTAGCCTTGATTCAGACCCCTATGTGAGCTCATTCGTATTTTGCATGTTTACATCACGCAGGAGATCTATTAGAGCAAACCCAGCACTCTTTCCTTGCTAAGCAGCTTTAACCATAACAGAAATACGTTATATCATGATTCAATTCTAAATGAAAAAAAATCTTAATATTTCATCCAGACTTGTGCAGCCCCAACAAGGACTTGAGACTTTTGACTTTTTCAAATTAGTGCCTACTGATACTTTGGACATACTTAAATGTATGCATATTTTATTGAGATGCAGATGAAATTTCACATTTACATCTTTGATCATTCTTGGTCCTGTTAATAAAATTATAGCAAAAAAGGGGAAATATACAGTCCTATTACTAGTCTGGGGATTGATTATTCAATTCAATTTTATTTGTATAGCGCCAAATCACAATACAAATCATCTCAAGGCACTTTACTAAAACTAAAACTAAAAACCCAACAATTCCCTTATGAGCAAGCACTTGGCGACAGTGGAGAGGAAAAACTCCCTTTAACGGAAGAAAAACCTCCAGCAGAACCAGGCTCAGTTTGGGCGGCCATCTGCCTCGACCGGTTGGGGTGAGTGGATAGAGCAGAGAGAAAAGAACAGCAGCAATAAACAACAAATAGACACTGCAGGTTGGTGGGACCAGTAACTGCACATCAGCGATATACAGCTCCAGGACCAGGGACACCTGCAGAAGGTACAGAGAGAACAGAGAGAGAGGGAGAGAGCACAAACTAGGGGAGAGAGAGCACAATAATAACTAAAGGCTCTGCCTCCCATTCTGCTTTTGGAAACTCTGGGAACCACAAGTAGACCGGCACTCTGAGAGCGAAGTGGTCTATTGGGATAATATGGTACTATGAGGTCTTTAAGGTATGAAGGAGCTTGATTATGAAGGGATTTGTATGTGAGAAGAAGGATTTTAAATTCTATTCTATATTTCTATTATTTCACCTTTGACTTGCTGCATAAAGAAGCTTTCAACTTATGGAGACTTTTTTTGTGTGAGGTGTTTGGATTTTCATTTTGCTATTAGTATTGTTTCAAGATGTGTACGTTCATTAGTTGTTGTGGTAGTTAGTTTTGAGTTTTATTCATTAGATGAACAGTGATTCTTTACTGTAACCTGACCAAAAAAAAAAACTTCCATAGTCTTATTCTGCTTTGTACCAAAATAATATTAATCATTAAGATTTAATTGTGCTGAGGTCATTATTTTCTGAGACACATTGAGTGTTGTTTCTCGTCATGTAGAGAACAGTGAGATTTTGTGAACAGCTGGCCACAGTAATCCCAAACGCCCATGTCTACTATAGAAGAGGTTTGGCCTTGAAGAGGATCATTCCCCAATGCATCGCCAGGAACTTCACCTACCTCATGGTCATCAATGAGGACCGCAAAATGCCCAGTATCCTCAGCAGCCGCCACGTCGGGGAATGATGATGATGCTCTGTACTGCTTTGAATTATCTAGCACTTGTTAAATTGTTGTAATTTAGGTAATGAATGAGAATTCTGTTTAGGTTGGTGCATTTTTTGATCAGTTTGATCATAGTTTAGGTTTATTAGGTAAACCTTTAGTGAAAAACAGTATAAAATGTGAAAGAACTGTTTTTTCTCTGTGGCCTGTACTCTGGAAAACTTTAATGTGAGCTATAGGGTTTCTAACGTCTTTATTGTCCAATTCCTTGACTGTAACTTAAGATGGAATGGTTCTCTGTCACCTACCTGATGGGCCGACTGCACACTTTAAGGTCAGCAGTGTTCGACTTCGTAAAGAGATAAAGGTGAGTACTTTCTCCATGTTAGCCATTATGGATATGAAAATACGTGATACTTCAATACTAATAAGGCACAATAAATATACATTAGATAAAAATGTAAACGTATACCTGAGGGTCCCAAAGCAGTTTGTGTGTTTAGTCTCTTTAATGCATTTTTACTTGCTTAATATGTTGGAGCTGACAGACTGTCCTTAGTCTTTGCCACTACAATTGCTCTTTCTATTAAGGCCATGTTATCTGTGCAGTTACACTGTTTTTTCTCTGCAGAGACGAGGCAAGGACCCGACTGAACACTCTCCTGAGGTGATCCTCAATAACTTCACAACTCGTCTGGGCCACAGCATCGGCCGCCTTCTTGCCGCCCTCTTTCCACAAGACCCCCAGTTTGTGGGTCGACAGGTGGCAACCTTTCACAATCAGAGAGACTTCATCTTTTTCAGGTTTCACAGGTGAACATTTAAAATGAATTCAGACTGGATCTCGACATGATGCCCTTGTTTTGCACACTCAAAAAAAAAAAAAAAAAAGGTTTCTTATTATTTTAGAGGACCAAATAAATAATTCTTTGCATTTTTAAAGGTATATCTTCAAGAACGAGAAGAAAGTTGGTCTTCAGGAGCTGGGACCCCGCTTCACCCTCAAGCTCCGCTCTCTACAGAAAGGCACTTTTGACTCAAAGTTTGGAGAGTATGAGTGGGTCCTGAAGGTGAGTTTCATTGCTCAAACAGCAAGGCTGGTCATTTTCTGTATTAACAGTATTTTCAGCAGTCCCCATATAGAGACTAAAACCAATGATGAATTGCCTTGAGGCAAGTTTCAAGTGTCTGTCAGTTTCCAACCTGGATTGGCTTATCTATTTTTTAGACTTCCGTTGTTTAAAAATGATTAAAAACACATCAACGTCTGGAACCATAAAGGCAACATATTAAAAGAATATTTTGGTCTTAAAAGTTTGTAATGAAGAGACAGTTGTTTTGAAAAACAGAGAAGTGTGAAACAAACCAGCTAATCCAGGTTGGGGACTGGTGGATATTAATGGTGAGTAGAAGCAATTCATTGTTTTTTTTTTTTTTGTTTGTTTTTTAAGAGTCTATATGAGTGTTGAAAATAGGGAATGATCAGCTTTAAGCTTAAACTAATGCTATAAAATGTCATTTGTGAACCCAAGTGAAACTATCATGCCACATTGTGCATTCTATTTGCATACATTTGTGTACATTGATCTCTTTGCTGCCTTTTTAAATATGACAAATAGTTGTGTTGCACAGGCTTTTTGTAAACCTAAAAACGATACTTTTTTGTTTCCAGCGCCATGAGATGGACGCATGCAGGCGGAAGTTCCAGCTTTGAATTTATGAGCTTGCTCTATGCTCAGACAAGGATGCCTTCATGTGTTACCCAATATATTTTTGTTGTGGACATACACTAATGGACTTGAGTGTGTCCCAGCTTCTTTGCGGATGATCAGTGGTGACAGTTACACTTCTACACAATGAGAGGTTCAACACTGATGACTGGATTTTATGAGATCACATTGCTGCAGAATCACATTGCCTCTAAAAGCTGCAGTGCTTTTGGAGCCCAAATGTGGGAAAGGTGACTGTAACTATCAATAAGGACTTTTAGACTCCACTGAGGAGAACAGTGTGGACAACCCCACATGAACGCCATAGTCTGTCTATTGCACATACACCTGGTAAGAGATAAAGAGCAGTGAATGAAATACAACACGTTTCACATATTTCTAAAAGTGTGTATGATCATTTTAATAAAAGCTTAACATTTTTTTCCCCCAAAAGTCAGTCATGAAAAAATGTACAATTTAAAAGGCACATGTGTTGATATGGATTAGTTCCCTAAAAGCAAGTAGGTTAAGATGTTTACCACATCAGCACCTGGAAATGTTTCTGAATGAGATTTTACAAAAGCAAACATTTAAAAAAAAAAAACACTTTAGTTTTATGTCCCCATTGTCCCTAACACTCCTGAGACGATTCCAGTCCATGGCATAAGGCACCGCAATGTCCAAAACCTGCAGAAACATCACAGCATTAGTAATACCAACTATATGGCATTTTCTCATATGTTGCCATACTACTGTACAGGCCAACTCCAAGTCTTCAACTGAATTTACAGTTTGTGCCACAAGTGGCGTATTGAACAAGCGTCACTGCTGATATGTGTAAAAATTAAATCTACCTTGATGTTAGATGCCTTAGGATGAGTACAGGTACAACAAGATACAGCTGTAAAATAATGCCTTATAGAAACATTAACAAGTGTCTACTACACATGCTTTCACTTAATCAAATACAGCCACAGAACAGTTTTGTTTTGCTGCCCCTTTGTTTCAGTCCTGAAAAGTTTTCCAGTCACCTAAAGTAAGCTGTTATAACATTTAACTAAGCAGCACATGTACTGTTGTGGCTTTCTGAAAATGGAATTTATGACTAGTAACAATTCTATTGTAGAGATCTGAAATGGGAGTTTTTCCTAAGAAAAACTATTGCAGATATCCAGAATGCACACATGAAATGTTATTGTGGATATTTGAAATTCAAAGGCAGGTAAACGTGAATGGCAAAATATGAAATGTTTGTCCTAGAAAAAAATGACATTGTAGGTATCTGACTTTTGGCTGAGAAAGTCTGCAATACATATCTAGTTCAATGAATAAATGTTAAAATGGTCACTTTAAGGAGTTTGAGTTTAGTTTTTGTTTTGACTAGTGAAATCAAAGTTGTTTTAATACATTACTAGTAAGAATGACATTGTGGAGTGGCTGTCTACCAATCTGACTAATAAGATTTTAAATGTGGCTAGGAGAAATGCTAAATCCAACGGCACCAAAACAAATCTGGACACAACAAAAATAATAATTACAATGAAAATATTATATAATTAAAGGTAAGTAAATATAATGTACTTCAGGTATATTTTCCTATTGAATTATTATTAAAGGTTTTCAGTACCCTTCTCATTCCAATTGAAAATTCCTTCTGAAGGCGTTAGAACAGGCCACCGTGTTCTGACTGAGATGGTTACATGATGTATTTTTGTTTGGATCAGACTATTATTCTGATTACTGCTGGAATATTAGGCTCCATGTTAATGCAGCAAATATCTAATGAGCATTAATATATTTGGGAATATTGCCTAGTGCGTTTTTTTTTTTTTAGGCCTAATTTAGGATGAGGAGATAAGGAGAGTTATGGGTGTGAATTTATATCTTAAACTGCCAAATTCATCTTTATTTAATTTTAGCTTCTTAATATTTTTAATTTTCTGACTGGTTCTGTGGTTGTAAGCTTAATGTCCTACACTTTTAGACTAGGTTTGGCATAAGACACAAAAACATTGCCATGGGAATTGGGAATATGATTTTTAATTATCCAGTTTGCTTACATTTTCTAGACCAATAGAGAAAACAAGTGGTACTTAAATTAAATTTCTGTTTAATTAAAAACAGAAATAGTTACTTGCCGTGCTACTGTTGTGTCCCTGTAAGAATCAAGCAGAATGAGAGATTTTGGCCTAATTGATTGAAAACTGAATTCAAGTCAAAATTATGAAGTTATAATTTGCTGAAAACACAGACAAGGAGCAGTGGTGGAATATAGTATGTTTAAGTAAGTACTGTCTTTAGGTACAAATTTGAGGTACTTGGACATTAGTATATTTTCCCCAGGCACTTTAAAGTTGTAAAATAAATGGAACAAGTAAAAAAGTATAATACTTTGAATTGTAATGGACTAGACATACAGTTACTATAAAAATAAAGCCTGGCATGCATAACAAAATGAAGAGCTTAGATAAGATGAAGCTTTGTTATAAATGTAGTCCCACCATACATACATTTAAATGATTAATGGGTCAATCAACTATTTTTTGGTAATTGTTGAAGTTATTTTATAAAAATGGAAAAAAAAAAAAAACAGCAAATTAGAAGATTCAAATGTCTTGCAGACTAAATTTCTAGGGATTTGCTTGTGTCTTTAATTTATTACATTATGCATTTATAAGAAATGTGATGTTTGAACTTTTAATTGAACAAAAGCAGTATAAAGGGGTCACTTTTGACAGTTATGATGGGCATTTATCACTATTTTTCTAACTTCAGTACATGAATCAAGACAATAATCCATTATGAAAATCTTCATTAGATGCATTCTATACAAAATAGCAAACAATTAACTACACCTCAATCACCTACAACATTAAAATCCAACTTTTACACCAAGGCAGTCTAATCATTAGAAAATGGTCACAGGGACCATTTTTCTGCAGTAACATCTTCTATTAATACCTGAGCATATTTGCCTTCCTATATTCATATATACACATTTCCAGGTATGGTTATTTATGTAAAGATTATTTGTTTTGTTCAACTCATCCAATTGAATTATATGAGATCACATACGTGTTGGGGCAGACACAATAAGAGTGACTTCAGATGCACCTTTTCATTTATATATATAATATAGATTAAATGTGATTGTTTTGTTCATTTTCTTCACTTCTCTATTTGTACAGATTGATGGCAATAGATCGGAGTATTTAAAGATTAAATGTGGCATGCCACAAGGCTCGGTTTTGGGGCCAAAACTTTTTATTTTGTATATGAATGACATGTAAAGTGTCAAAGATTTTGCAATTTATTTTATTTGTAGATGAAATTTAATAGATAATAGAAATTTCTTTAGTAATGGAGATAATATAAAAGTTTGGGCAGAAAACATAAAAGGAAATGGTCAAATTAAAAAGATGGTTCGATGAAAATAAGTTGTCACTAAATCTGAATAAAACTATTTTTATGATATTAACTAAAAGAAAGCAGGAGTTAAATGTTGAACTGTCAATTGATCGAAAAGCTATTGAAAGAGTACCTGAATATAGATTTCTAGGAGTAATAATGGATGACAAATTGATGTGGAAATCCCAAACAGCATATTTTAAAAAAATATTTTTATATTGAACAAAGTTAAACATGTATTAGATTACAATTTAGAGAGGTTAGTGAGTTGCAGACTTTGTTAGTTTTGCTTAAAGCAAAGAATGGATGATTACCAGAAAATATTCATGTTATTTGTATTTAATATAAAAGAAGATCATAGTTGAGCTTCAATATGCTAGGAGATTAAAACAGATGTGTGTTTTAGTTTGTAGGGGTAAAATGTGGAATTTCTTAAATAAATAAATAATTTAAGAAAAATATTCATTTAAAAAATATTTTAAAAAATGATTATTGGAAAATATGACACCAATATGTAATGTTTGACTATATTATTATTGGAAACTATTTGTTCAGTCATAAGGTTGGGGATTGGGATATGTATTTTTTGCATAATGTGTTGATTTTATGTTTTGAAAGGGACTTTCTTCATCCAGTTCCTTTTCGAACATGGAATGTGGTTTGAACATTGAGTATAGATGGTGAATAGAAGTGTGTGATGAGGGATTTTTGAGATTTATGCTTGAATTAAATTAAATTAAATGAACGAACTCATTTGGTCTTTATGTAATTGTGTTTAGTTATGTGAAATTGAAATAAAATTTTCAATCAATCATATGTTTGCAGGATTTTGCTTGCAATTGAGCATCTAACGTAAAGTATTTGAACTGGAGCTGAAATTGATTGTCGAAAACTATCTTGATGATCACTTCACACATTTCTCAAGCCAAACGTGTGAGAGGAAAAGACCAAATATCGCCAGACTTTAGATTTTAGATTCATTGTTTATATTACTTTATGGTGACATAATCTTTTAGCCTAAACTTTTTTTTTTTTTTTTGCTTTACAGCTTAAATTATAAAACTCAAAAAACAACAAAAAAAAACTAATAATAATCGACAGATTGGGCTGTGCTACTCACAGGCAGAGGGTCGGCCTCTATAGGAAGGAGCAGACTTTCTGTGGTCTGAACGGGTTGTTGCTGGAGGACATTCCGGTGAGCAGAGGGTCCTGCTGGGCGTTTTGGAGACAGAACTGCTGCAGGTCCGCTGCGGCCTGGGACACCTACAGGGAAACAACACAATCCGAATAAGTTCGACCACTTTTAATATACGAATAAAAGTCGAGAGTCCTAAAGAAACAGTGGTAACGCTGGTATTAACACAACAAATAACTGAGAAGCGGCACACGCCCAGAAACACTAACAACGTTAACTAACGTACGAGCTCAGCCGTTAGTTACCTTCACTCTGTTTATGCCAGCTTCAAGCCGTAACTGCTGGACGATTTTCTTCATCGCTATAATGTTGGATGATCCCGACATTGTTGAGATTTTGAGGGGGTTTAGTCCCAGCAACTACAGAATATAAGAGTTTTAAAAAGCTGATTGATGGTGGCGACTTAGCTCGTTCACCACTACTTCCTCCGCGCAGAGTTTCCGGTGTTGTGTCGAAAAGTGATTCTGGCAGAAAATGATCACCATCTGCGGGAGTGCGCACAGACTTCAGACGTAACAGTGGCGCAGTTTTTCTCCTCTGCCGTTCCCCCAAACGTTCAGATGATTTTTTTAATTAAATGGCCCAAAATCAATTGTCAGAATAACCAAAATTGCGATTAATCAGATGGTTACAGTTTTATAAAATGTATGAATGAATCATTCAGCGAGTTAGTTCATAACACACACTTTTATGCAAATAATAATGTAACACAACAGTGTGTCAGCCGAAGCTCTTGACTAATTCTCTGTCACATCACACAAGAACGTTTACCAGTCTGTCCGCGCTCCCGCGGACTTTGAGCAGTTTCTAGCAGAGTCACTTTTCGGCAAAACACCTGTTTTGTTTTTAGGAAGGCCCGCCACTGCTGCCTTCACAATTATTCTTCGTAAACTTACAGGAGTCTTGTCGCCCATTTTTGCCTTCACTGTATTCAGAAAACGTTATTCAGAAACTGGTTCAAATAATAGCAGGCGCAAACTACCATCGTTTTAGTTATTTGCAAAAAAATCAGAGTAGTGAAAATGAAACAGCGTTCACGTAATTTGCGCTTTGATTCGTTTGTATGCCAAAAAATTGTTTTAAACTTAAGATTTCTCGTCAGTTGTCTACGTAGTTTGGTTGGTCTCGGTGATTTAAACATCACGTCAAAAACAGCTACGTTTTCGATAGAGAAATAAACTTTCTCGATTAACGTAATAGTTTCGACAACTCCGACAGTATCCAAAAGCATCACCAAATCAATATAAGCGGTGCCCTCTAGTGGTGAACACACTACCGCGGGATAGCCAAGCATGAAAGACAACGTCAAAAACAGCAAATAACTTGACATAAACCGAGACTATTATCAGTATAACGTGAGAATGTTTTTCCCACATCACGTTTATTAAGCGGTTAATATTATAATCTTTTTTGGATCTAAACACACAAATGATTACACCATCGCTACTGAATTGACTTGTCAAAAGTATAACAATTCAACTGAATGAATCTTTGAAATCTCTAAAAAAAAATTAAAAGCACATCTGTCAATATTGATGCAGTTATTCACAGTGAAATTAAAACCTGAGAACTTATTAAATAAGTTTTTTTTAATCTTTAAAATTTTTTTAAATATATAGCTGCACATTACTACAAACACGAATGGAAGGCACAGACGGTGTCAGCTCTCGTCACCACAGATGGGATAAGCTTCTCTTTACTAGTTAACTTCTTCAGCACCAGAGCAACCACTGCTGGCACTCTCATAAAAAACACCAGTGGACGACTGTCTTCATCACTGTTGTTACTTAGCAGTCCAGAAAAAACAACAAAAAAACAAAAACAAAAAACGCTTCTCTCAGGTTGTCTTTGCTGAACTACAGTGAGAATGGAGCTATCCTACGAGTCCGCGAGATACCAAGAAGACAGGAGACCGGCCAGTTGCAAGGTATGTTAACGGAATTTATGCATCATAGGAAAAGTTTTTGCTCAGTTGAAGAATTTAGTGAACCTTAAGTGACATAGAGCAATGTATGGGCATTTGCTCATGATGCCATTGCACTATGCACATACATAAAGCCATATTTTTCAAAACATTTGTTTATGCGTTTAGTTTGTGGAGCTCCATGTCCTCTATGTGCCAGATGACCAGTGGAATGTGAAGCTTAATAAAGTCCCTGCTGAAGCCATAGAGAGTTTCATATCTGCAGGCTTCATCAGGTGAAACTGCTGTTTTATCAAATATACACACTGAAAAACAATAACTTTTTAAAACATATAAATATGGACTAGGATAGTGTAGCTGCACACATGCAGAGAGACTCTAATATCTGTATTATAAAGGGAGATTCCAAAAACAAAGATCTCAGATTTGTGTTGCTGACTGATTATTGGAAATTTTAGTGAATAGATAATTTAGTGAAAAGTTCTGTTTTGGTACAATAAACACATTTTATGTCAATTATATGAAAATCAATTTTAGGTAAAAGCAAAGACATAATTACATTAGATTTTTTCAGAGTTACTATTGCAACTGTAGTGGTTCCAGATGTCAGCTGTGATACACTATTAAAATGTATACAAATACATACTTGTCCTGTTTTGCCTATAGAGTCTCTCTGCAAATCAATTAGTCCCAACAGCTGTCAGAAAACATTGTTCAGCTCTCAAATAGCTCTTTTATCACTGTGTTGTTAGGGTTTATCCAGATATCACCCTTAAAACTCTGAGGAGCAAGCTGGGTGCTCTCCTTGGCACGGAGAAGAGCATCGACAAATTCTCCTTCCTGAAATGTGTGGGACGCAGTCTGGCACTGGTGAGTGCAGCTGGCTCTTTAGTGTACTTTTCTATAGCTGGTTGTGTTTCACCAGGCAGACAGCAGAGACAAAAACAATGCAGACAGTTTGATTAACAAGTTCACTATTCAACCTGCTACCCTAAAGGGTGTAAAGCATGTGTGAGAGAGAGCACACAGGTTTTACTGCTTTAACCCTTACAGCAACCAGATTCTTTCCTATTACAGGTTAAAAGTAAACAGGAGAGGGATCTCAAAGTGAAAACATTCGCTCCACCATATGTATGTAAAATCTCTGTTCCATCTTTACATTTAAAAGTCAGAATTGTCTTAAAAAATAACCAAAATATCTAAAGTCATCCTGTTGCAGTCCTAGTCACAACAGGTAGATTACCAGTGGTTCCCTCTACATGCCGTTTGATGTTGTCTTATTTGTTTATCTGACAATCATAATCAACAAATAGGATTTGTTGGGTGCCATGTTGGCTTTGATAATGTCTTGTTGTCTCCTGTTGGAAGGCACCGCAGCCGGAGCTTTACCTGCTGCCGAATGTGGAGAATGACAGCAGTGTTTGCTCACAGTCTCTCAGCCCAGACACCAGCAGCAGTTCCCCAGACCACCACACATATTACCACCCTCCCAAGATGTGCAGCCTGCCAGCACGAACAAAGACAAAGAAGCCTGTTAAATTCCCTGTCATCCCCCAGTTTTCCCATCAGCCACCTCCCTCCCCCACCCTGGAAGAGGAGGAGGAGGAGGAAGAAGAGGGGGATGAAGATGAGGAGCAGGGCTATAGTTGTTCAGAGGTAGAGGGAGAAAATGAACAGGAAAGTCTCTCCTCCAACAAGCCTGATTGGGCCAAGCAGGAGAATCAAGGGGCACCACTGCTTGTTTCAGTGACTAAAGGTAAAACTTAAAATAACACAAATGTAACTTCTGCACTGAGGCAAGGAATCAGGTTTAAGTTCTTCCTCTAACATTTGTCATTCATGGCATACTCATGAGCCCATAACTCTTCTGTGAAGTTATCACAAGGCAAATGAGTGTATGGCAAAGACAGCCAATTTGAATAATAAAACAAGACCCTGCTGATGTTTTGTTACCAAATCGCTCCCGTTTACTGCTATTATTTCTCTTCATTGAGGCTCTGAGCACTGGCATTTTGTAATTTGGTTAATCTTGTATATTTTAAATTGGTCGAAGCCTCCTATCCACGCAACTTTTAGTCCTTTTAAAAACAAATCTTCCAGATTTCTCACTATGGTACTAAGTTTATTTGTTCAGTAGCATTACAACGACGTGAACCCCATTCAGCTCAGCTGAAGGAGACAGAGGAAACCTGCAACAAAAAGACACATTACCACAGAAGAACCAGAGCAGCCAGAGATTCAGGAGTAGCGGAGTCCCTGGAGGACAGAGATTCAGGTTTCTCCCTCACAGATGGGTATTGTGCAGCCAGCATACTGATATAAACCATATCTGTGCCATATTCGTACTCTGCAGTTAGTATCAGTACTGGTGTGCTCTAACAACCTGTCTAATTACAGGCTTAGGAAATCGAAAGATGCACATGCACTGAAGTCTAAATCAACAAATGGGGTAATGTATTGAATTACTGTATCAGGAAACTAAAACTAATGAAGAAGTGAATGTCTCAGCTTTTCCTTAGCATATAGAACAGTTTGTGCGAGACACTGTCCTGGAAATATTTTTACAGGGCTTTAAAAAACAGCAGGACACAGACAGTCTCTCTTAAGTGGTTTGGTGCAGTGATTACTACAAATTCCACCTCTAGCATTTGAAATGAACAAAGGACTTGAATCCACACAAATACATGAAAATCTATTCAGCTAAATAATGTGCTCCTGTGTTTATTGCCTGTGTTAAGGTGACAGAAACTCCAGCTGTGCTGTCGCGGCCTGTTCGGTGTACCTCCCCACCTCCAGGTCTAGTTTTGGCACCGGCCACCCATAAAACTACTGCTTCTCCAGGCTTTCAGACGAACAGTAAGCTGTAACTTTGCCCACATACCAAGAATTAACGATCATTCTTCTTTTGAGACAACTGATATGGTACATTTTTGTTAGGAGAGGAAGTGATTGAGGAAATCAAACTAGTGAGGGAGGAGAGAAAGCAGTTGGAGTGGACAAGACAAGAGCTGCTAAGAAAGGGGAAAGACTTACTGGCCCAAAACAGACACCGTAGGAACCAAGGTGAGCACAAAATACAGTTTATCCAAAAAATGATAAGAGAATCTGTTAATCAAAAATAACTACAATTTGGTGCTTTCTTCTCTCCTCCTTAAACATAAAGCACGTGATGGTTGGAAAAAGAAATATTTTGAAACCAAAAAGGCCACAGCACCTCTGGAAGAGAACCTGAGAAACTTAAGACAAGAGTTGGAGACATTTTACAACAAACTCCTGCACCAGCTCCAGGTCAGAGACAACAGAGGGAAGCCAAGACGGCAAGGGAGATCTTCTATCAAGGTAAACCCTAAGTTATATTTATTTGATGTATTTTTGGTCTGTTTCACCACATAGGAAAAGAGAGCATAAATACAATATAGTCCCATACAGTGTGTCATGGTTATTATCTAATAAAGTGTGTGTTGGCTGAAAGCCACCAAACAGTAGAATTCATATAAATAATTGAAGGAAAGATCATTTATTTCAGAATGAGCTCATCATTCAGATCATGACAGAGAGCCATGAGATTGACGACTTGAGGAGGAAGGTAGAAGATGCCAAGATGAAGCTGATAACAGAGATAAAGGTAGATGATTTTCTGCCTATCAAAATATGACTATAAACTTATATCATAGCTGATATATTAGTTGGTAAGGAGATATTAGAGAATAATTATTCTCATAGATGTTATCACTACTTTTTTGCTTACTAAAGATATGTCTGTTTTCACAAATCGTCTTTTTTTTTTTAATAAACGGCTGTGCAGTTGCGGAAACAGGCTGCCACAGAGCTGAGGGCCTTGAAGGCCGAGCTGGCCCAGAAGAAAAACCAGTCTTCTCATCCTGGGCCCATGTCCTCTGTCAGTTGTGGAAATACCACAGGAGACAGACTGCAAGTTCAAAACACCTCCATCTAATCCATCATTGTATGCACAGAACTGTGCTTACATCTGCTTTCAGGCCTTCACTCTGCTGGGATTTTATGCAGTTGTACTTCTTATGTAGCTTTCTGTTTTGTATTTTTGTGCTTTCATTTTCTACATTTTATTATTACATCACTGCTGACTTATTTTTTAGGTGGTAGAAGCTTGTTGCTAAAGGAAAAAATACTCAAATATCTAACAGACATTTGACTTTTAGTGCATATAATTATAGTTATATAATTTCAACTTTAAAGAGGTTTATCAGAAAATGTTGTACAAATTTGTGTAAATTATGTACAAAATCAAAGTGCACAGATCTCAGCAATCTCAACATGGGTCAAGCAAAAATACTTCTGTACGTGACATTAAAAAGATTGGCTGGTGTTTTTAAGGGGATCCCATTTATTTTAGTTAGTGCAGAGGAATGTGAGACATTCAAAGACAACAGTGATAAAAACCACAATAAACTCTAAGCGTAAGTATGCATCCCTGAACTCAGAGAGAAGTCACACCCCGTCACTGCTACAAAGGGATATATTGACTTAGCAACAAACAGGAGTGGGCTCAAAGGTGGTGTAAATGTCTGCAGCAGTGTGAAGTGTATCCCAGCTAGCATCCTAACAGGGCATTCCACATCATTGCAGTCTGTTGCCTGGAGACAGGTTCATCGCTGTAGTCCAAGATGTTGCCGTTCCACATGCCAATACCCCTCAAACCTTTGGATTTCACAGAGTCCGCCTTGGGACAAATACTTTGTGGGTCATCATACCAAACCTGATGAATCTGTCCTTCCTTGTCCTGAGAACAAAATTAAAAACAGTGGAAAAAAGATAAACTCAAGATGTCACCATCTTGTGCTATGCAAAGTCTTTTGCACCCAACAAAAAGGTATTCACCAGTAATGTTTTATTGCTGCTTTAAAGAGCTGATTTTTTTTTTTTTTTTTTTTTGAGAAGTGACACTGTGGTCACTTGGGCGGCCGTGCCGGCAAGTCCTTGCCTGAAATGCCCTGCTGATTTGTTGAGTCGTAATTTCTTAGGACTAAGGAGAAGTGAACCTCGAACTTGGCAGAAAGACAAATAAACCATGAAATGGGCACCCCCCCTTTGCTAACAACGAAACATCTAACACAAACATAGTCGTATATTTTTAAGTACTCCAGCAAATTACAATGACACTACTATAATTTAGAGGGACTCATGACAGAGAGAATTTATATATTTATGGTCAAAATAAGAGACCAACATAAGATGACTTTTAGACCCTATTGTGCAGGAAGAACACTGCAGCGTACAGTTTTGAAGTAATAATGCATTGGTGTTGTATTTTCTCTCTGCTAAATCTTATCCTCTTTCATACTCCACGCCCCTAATGTGGCACAAAATAAATACGTCACTGAATCCAAATGTTCAGATATCACAGCATTTGCAGGCCAACTAAGTGGGTGTGTTCCCACTTTCCCAGAAAGTCCATTAACAGTTAACATGTAAAATATCAGAATTAAAAGTTAAAATGAAAAAATAAAAAATAAAAGCACCTTGTAGTTGAAGTAGGGAGCCTGCTGCTTGCTGTCCCACAGCCTTCCAGTCAACGAGCTGTTGACCTGCTTTAAGATCCACTTATATGTCTTCTGTTTTCCAGCTGCATCACTGCAGTTTGCTCCACGGAAAGGAACTTTGGCTATAGAGCATATTCCCTCCTGTCACGGGAAAAGATATTTGTGTTTAAATCTCTGACACAGCTTAAAATATGCTGTGAAAGTAAAAATAGTCAAGGCAAGTTTTATTATATTTGTACTGCAGGGGTGGTCCTTGAGGGCTACTACACTGCTTATTTTCCAACTATGCCTACAATACCCACTGGTGATTACCTGGGCCAGGTGTGTTCAGCCAATCAGAAGCTGGAAGGGGAGTGTTGATAGGAAAACAAGCAGGGCAGTGGCTCTTGAAGACCAGGGTTGGCCACCCCTGTCAGACTGTATTCCATAGACCAGGAGTAGTCACCCCTGGTCCTTGAGGTCCACTGCGCTGTTTGTTTTCCAACTATCCCTGCCCTGCCCACTGCTGATTATGTGCATCAGGTGTGTTCAGCCAATGAGAAGCTGGAAGGGCAGGGATAGTTGAAAAACAAGCAGGGCATTAGCTCCCAAAGAATATAGTTGGCTACTCCAGGGATGGACAGGCGGAGTACAGAATACTGATTGGAGACTTTGTGGAGTGGTCCCAGGCCAACCACCTGCTCCTTAATGTGGAGAAGACCAAGGAGCTGGTGGTGGACTTCAGGAGGAAGGGGACACCAGTGGAGCCCATCATCATCCAGGGCCAGGAGGTGGAAGTTGTGGACTACTACAAATACCTGGGGGTTCATTTGAACAGCAGGCTGGACTGGAAGGACAACAGCGATGCTGTGTACAAGAATGAGCATGAGTAGACTCTACTTCCTGAGGAAGCTTAGGTCCTTTAATGTATGCAGCATGATGCTGGGGCTTTTCTACCAGTCTGTGGTTGCGAGTGCCCTCTACTTTGCTGTGGATCAACAAACTGATCCGGAAAGCAGGACACATTGTTGGCAGGGACGTGGAGATGTTCAAGTCAGTGAGGGATAGGAGGACACTGGACAAACTGCTCTCCATCATGAACAATTCTTCACTCCCACTTCACCAGATCATATAGGGTCAGAGGAGCTCATTCTCCAACAGACTCATCCAGCTCCACTGTCAGTGAACGGTACAGGATTTCATTCATACCATTCTCCACCCTTCTGTTTAATAACTCCCCCCTTTGCAGCAGATGACTAAACCATCCTCCACCGTAGTCTCTTCTCTTCTGTGGTGTTAACTACTTATATTATGTCGTTAACTATATATGTTTGTATATACTGTATATTTACTGTGTATACTGTATTTTAGTAATTTAGTATTTTCTGCTTTATTATTATATACTTATTCACCTATTCATTATATTTTACATTCTGTTCTATTTTAATTATTTAATATTTTTCAAGAGTGTCTGTGTGTAACTGAGCTACTGTGACCAAGGAATGTCCCTGTTGGATCAATAAAGTTTATCTAATCTAATCTAATCTAATCTACTCCTACCAGAGGCTATAAATCCATAGGTAATTTTAAATGTTTGAAACAATTCATTAAACCATTGAACTGGAGGTTTTGTTTCTATCAACAAATTCCATAAAAGTACCACCACAATACATACATAGTCTGCACCATACATTGCATAAACAGTATTAAATAGTACATTTGTTGGTAACTATGAGCTTCAGATCAAGGCACATTAGTGAGTACTTACAGCAGTCTCATGGTTGATTATGAATTATTATGAACAGCTCAAAATAAACTAGAGGTTGTAATGAAGGAACATATCACTAAGTCTGTCTCACTGGGAGGAATGCTCACAATGACAAAAACAAGCAACAAGCTGATGCTAAGTAGGTGCAAGCTTCACCATGATTTTAGTTCAGTATCTTTGCATGTGTTTATTAGCACTAATCACAAGTACAACAGAGACTGATATTTTATGGTAATGCATCCAACAGTGTTTTCCGTTCCTGAAGCTAAGTGAGCAATATCTTACCTCAGAAAGGTTGAGGCAGGGGTAGTCGTAGCCGTACCATGGCACTCCCATCACCAGCTTCTTTGGATCAATTTTCAAGTTTAAGTACTGATCATAACCTTAAAAAAAAAACAATGAGAGGCATTTCATATAGTGGTGATGTGTAGTTTTGCATCGACAAGATGACTTGTTGTCATTTATTACTACTCCGTAGGACAACAAACCATTCAGTGTTTGAGAGAGCGGGGCGTTTGCCATTGCAATACAGTCTCCCATGATCTGGCTCTGCTCGTCGTAGGACATGACAAACAACAGGTCGCAGGATTCAGCGATTGAGACGTAATCATAGCAGCGCTTGTCAATGCATTTAGGTGACCAAGCAACATCGAATGACACCTACAGATCAGGATAACATAAATATCAACAAGATGGATTTTTAATATGTACTTATCAGACCAGGCAGGTTATGAAAGGTTTACAGCACTTAACACGTTCTTCACCTGAGATCCTGGGATCTCCCTGTGGAACGCCTCAGTGGTCTCTTTGACCAGGGCTGTCAAAGCATGGTACTCGGGGGACCCCTCTTCCACTGCTTGCTCGATGTCGATGTTGATCCCATCCATAAACTGACTCTTTGCTAAACTGACCTTCTCTGCTATCCATGCTGTCCTGTTACCTTGGTCCACAATGTAGTACAGGGGAACATCACCTTTTACCACCAACAGGGAGAGAAAAATGGTAATTAGAACAACCGCCCCATAAACACTAAAACACCTTCAGCCCTGGACTTTTGTCAAACCAAAGACTCCACACAGAAAAATCCACTTTTGTGCAGCGATAACATATCTACCTTTGAGGACTACTCGTGCTCCATGGGAGTGAGCATAGCACATGAGTTCTGGATCATATTTTCCAAACGCTGCCACCGTCGTCACCATGCTCCAGTTGTAGGACTTCCATGTCTTTCCTCCCACATCAAAAACAAACAACTGAAAACAGGGAAGCCACACTAAGTCATAACTGTTAGGACACATAACCACTCTAAAAATGCTTTTTTTTTTTTTTAACTGATAAATCCTCAAAAGCAAAACACTGTACTGTGTCTTTTAGTGGTTGTCATCTCTCTGGAATATTAACTCCAAATAATACAGTCGACCGCATTGATTATCTATTATAGGTCAATTCACTACTGTGTGTGTGCACTTTGGGTGGTAATAGAATTTCCCCATGGTGGGACTAGTAAGGGAATTAAGTTAAGTTAAGTTAAGTTAATTCATCATTTTGTCCAGCCTCTAAAATGTCAGAAAGTTACCAGAGCCCTTCTGATTTCTGATTTTTTTTTTTTTAATCTCCCATCAGTTCACTATTGTTTAGTTACAACAAACACACATTAAGCTGAATACGCATTTGTAAACAGGGGTTCCATACACTGATGATTGCACAGCTACAAAAGGGTTGATATGAGACAACTAACAGGAGTCCAAAAGGCCACATGTGCCCAAAAAGGGGAACCTTCTCAAATATCATGCAGCACAGCACATATAAAGAGGAACAGCAGCCTAAAGCCAAAGCTACTGAAACTACAGATAGGTTTGATTACCTATAAACATGCAGTGAGCGGTGTTTATAGAGGTGTTAACAGCTCTCAGTTTCTAAAAAAACCTTTAACGGCAGGAAATGGATAGAAATGTATTATTTTAGCTGCACTATTACTAGAGTAAATCCTAAAGTTCATATTTTTTGATTTATCAGGTTCTCCACTGCACAACTTCAAGGCTTTTAAAGGTTTTTATTTCAATGTTTTCTGTAAGGTTTTAATTTAGTTTGATCTATTGCCAAACTGTTTTTCTTACAGCATTGGAGTTGATATTTCATTAACACCCATTTAAATGATTTGCTATCCTAATGTCCTAATACACCTGTCAAAATAGACTACGTGTGTCGAGGCTTATTTTAGCAGCTATTCCTGTGTTTTTGATCAGGTCACATAGTTTTCACAGCTTTGTACTGATTTTGGAGTGAGCACCCAAAACATATGTGAGGTCTTTTGAGCTAAAGCTGGAGATTCAACAACTCAACGTCAAACCAGCTTTAAACACGAAATGCACTGAGGAGAAAGGTTAAGTTAACGTGAACTACCTCAAAGTCTCTCTCTCCACGGATTTGTTGACAGACCTCCGGCCTCTCACACGGACACGCATTGGCCCTGAAGACAACAAGAATCGACGAGAAAATCACAACAAGCCGGGACATTTTAGCGACGGGAGGACTTAAAAGCAAATGAACTCAAACGAATCCAACTTGTCCTACTCTGAGTTTATGTACGGGACATGACAAGGGACAAATTTCATACAGCGCAAACTACAAACGACATTGTAGTAAAACAATGAACATGTAGTGAACTTAAACAATGGAAACTAAAAGTGTCCCACAGTCCTTATTGTGTCCTTATTTTTTTATTTGTCTTATTTCAAATTAATTAAAAAATAAAAATTGAATTATCTAAACATTTTGCAAATGGAAAACATTTGGAGTAAATACCACAAAAACAACCTGCTTTGAGTTTGTCAAACAGCATTTAAAGCACTCAAGAAAAAGATTATCTGGTCTGGTGAAACAAAAATTCAATTCACTGGGCAGTTAATTCACTGGTCTAGTAGGAATTACGTTTCTGTTGCCTGCATGAGCTGAATGTCATGTATTACATGTGAAAATGACAATAAACCCTGAACCTGACCCTGAATATAGAGTTCAAAAACTTGGCTCAATGATGCATGAACAGGGCAATGTGATAAAGAGTGATTAATTCATTTGCTTGACCCAGCTGCTTGGGCACATTACTAAGTCACAGAGTTTTTAAACTATCTGACAACACACACATGACCTTTAGCTTTCAGGAAACCCACATCCCTGCATTTTGAATAGCCTTCTTTTCTTTTCCAGTGTTAGATCCTATGGCAGGTCTTGAGGCTCAAGGCCATCACCAATGTGGCCTATATGCTCTATAATGCATTTCATATATATGTTCTGAAGTGAAGAGTAATGTCTTAGTATTTATATATAAATTTAATTCAATGCATGTTTAATGTAGTTGTTTTCTCAGTCTTGAGCTGAAAAGTTTTTTTTCTTACATACCTTTCTTTGCTTTTATTAATCCTGCTTATAACTGGCGATAGCTGTATTAAACAGCCCAGTAAACAAAATATGTATAACACTAATGGGGGGATAAGCAGGAAAAAATGTAAAGAAATTCTTTCACTAGGCTTTTCATTTATATTACTATTATTAGAGTAAATGAGACAAGTGAATCCTATTGTGTTTTTATATATATCTTTGGATTATAGCATATAATCATACTAAAGCATGCTATATACAGTCCAGGAAAACAGGTTTTGCTGGAGAGGTGAATGTTTTAGAAAACATTTATAGTTAGTTCATCATTCCGTTCATCTCACCCTAGTCTTCATTTTTTGGTATTCAACTGGCAAATTCATATAAAAATGTGTTCACTACATCTTGAGTCTTATATTAATTTGTAGTCTCTTGTAAGGCCCTGCTGCAGATTCTTTGGCATGACACAGGAAAATGTATCATCATTGACTTGATTTTTAATATATTTTTATTTCTCATTGAATTATCTTGACTGACATTGACAATGAAAGTTATGTAAATATTTATGCTTGATTGTTGACTTGAACACGTTGACAAAATTACAGGTCAGGGTGGAATGACATTTGATTGAAAGCCAGGAAACTTTGCCTGTTTAAAAAAATGTAAAAAAAACATTGTTTAAGCATTTCATAATAACTGCTTCCAGTATATGCTTTTAAATAATTTTAAATTATTATAACTTTATTACAGACTCAAGGTCCAGATCAACAAATAACAAGACAACACACAATAATGAAGTAGCATACATTATAAAACAAAAAATAAGTTAATGTTATTAATGAATAAATATTATAAATGTGTAAAATGTATTTTGTATTGTTTAAAACAGCACTGCATCCTATCTGTGTTAAATGTGCTGTGTTCCAATGGAAAAATATCTTATTTGGGACATAGAACAGGTTGTGCCGCTGAAGCCAAGAGTCAGGTTAAAACAACTTGTTACATCTGGGACATTTTTCATTGACTGTTTGCCTAATCTAAATGGTCAGGGCACAGTAACATTAGTCACAATGAAAGCTGATATTTCGTTAATGATACATTGCGATGGGCATGCAATCAGCAAAAACTGGCTATATAAGGAAGCCTCTGGTGACTGTCAGTCACATCGACCAGCCATGAGGGTTCTTGTGCTAGCTCTCATTGTGGCCCTTGCAGGTAAGTATGTCTTACTGCTTTTAAAACTCAGTAAACTTAACTTTAACTAGACTTTAACTTAATTTTCTAAAAACACTGCTCTTTGTAGAATAAGCACTATTTTGGAGATGAACAGTAATTCTACATTGATATTTAGATTATTAGTAAAAAATTAATACTAATTTAAAATGAATACTAACACTGGCTGGCAATGTAACGTTGTTGATTTACAACCAGTCATAGAAATTAAAAAATATATTAATTTCCTCTTTTGTACCTTTGAACATAAAAATAACCTTATTTATCTATTTTGTCGTAGGTGGCCAGGCCAACCTTGGTAAGTTTTCTAACTTTATACTAAACATATGCAATAATTGAACACACTTTTTAAATGATTCTAGAAAAACTGGTGCATAAATATAGATTGAAAGTAATTGGTCCGTCTTACATTTTGTGTTTTACTAAAATACAAAGACGTTGATGAAATTAATTCTCTTGGCTATTTTGCATTGAAAGTCTAAAACAAATTTCTATCAGCCATTATATATCAACATTATTTGCAGTCCCACAGTTTACTGCTGGAAAGACCTATGTGTACAAATATGAAGCATTTCTGATGGGAGGACTACCTGAGGAGGGCCTGGCACGAGCAGGCATGAAAGTCCGAAGCAAAGTTAAGATCAGTGCAGCGGCTAGCAACACCTTCATGCTGAAGGTAAAGACTATTCATAACTATTTAAAGAATTCTGTGCATGTGTGAACACTAATAACCATGTCATTTGTGTTCAGATTTGATTCAAACTGTCACTTTTTCCTTGCAGCTTGTAGACCCTGAAATCTCTGAGTACAGTGGCATTTGGCCCAAAGATGCTTTCACTCCAGCCAGTAAACTCACTTCTGCCCTGGCTGCTCAACTCTTGACACCCATCAAGTTTGAGTATACTAATGGTGTCGTGGGAAAAGTGTTTGCACCAACTGGTATCTCTGCAACTGTGCTGAATATTTTCAGGGGAATCCTCAACATCTTACAGCTGAACATCAAGAAGACTCAGAATGTCTATGAGCTGCAGGAGGTATGAATTACTCATTTTCAGTGTTTCACACACAAAAGGCTGCAATACTTAAACTGACACACCATATTTTGATTTTTATGAACTAGTCTGGAGCTCAGGGTGTGTGCAAGACCCACTATGTTATCAGTGAGGACGCAAAGGCTGAACGCATGTTTCTGACCAAGACCAAGGACATGAACCACTGCCAGGAGAGAATTGCTATGGACATTGGCTTGGCTTACACTGAGAAATGTGCCGAATGTCAGGCTGTAAGTGCATTTTCCATAACACTAGCTGTCTTCTAATCTGGTACACTCTTCGAGTGGGTGTGATTATGTTGTGTTTTTATATGCAGAGAGGGAATGCCCTGAAGGGAGCTGCTGCCTTTAACTACATAATGAAGCCAGATGACACAGGTGCTCTGATCTTGGAGGCAACCACTACAGAGATGATTCAGTTCTCCCCTTTTGAGATCATGAATGGTGCTGCCCAGATGGAGGCTAGGTACGTTGTTTAAACTGAAAATGAAAGTGAAATCATAGTATTGTAAATATTATTCACAGCACAAAATGTCACAACACAGTATAAGTGAATTCTCATGTATACTTACAGGCAAATCCTGACCTTCGTGGAGATTGAGAAAGCCGCAATTCAGCCCATCAGTGCTGAATATATTCACCGTGGATCCCTGCAGTATCAGTGGGGCAGTGAGACTCTCCAGACACCCATCCAGCTTCTGAGAGTCAGGAATGTCGAGGCTCAGGTATACAGGTGTTGTCTCTTAAGCATTTTCACTTTCACAAGTTTTCTTGAATCCATTCTGCAGCAACACATTATAATATGAGAAACACTTCACTTTCTGTTAGACTGTTGAGATTCTGAACCACCTGGTGACCAACAACATGGCCAAGGTCCATGAAGATGCCCCTCTGAAATTTATTGAACTCATCCAACTGCTGCGTGTGGCCAGTCCTGATGGGATTAATGCTCTCTGGAATCAGTATAGAGCTAAACCTGAACACAGGTAGTTGCAACATTTATTCAAAAGAAAGCCATGATATAAAATTGTCATGAATATAATACTTTAATGTAGCATTTTTCTATTTTAGGCACTGGATACTGAATGCCCTCCCTGCCATTGGTAATAACGTTGCTTTGAGGTTCCTCATGAACAAGTTCCTCGCTAATGAAATGACTGTTGCTGAAGCTGCTCAAGCCCTGATGGCATCTGTACACATGGTGACAGCCAACCTGGAGACTATCAAAACTGCTGAGGCAAGTCAGCATTAACAGTGGTTTTGTGTATTTTCAAGCATGTCATGTGAATCAGTTCACATGTAATCGGTTCTGTATTTTTACCACTTCATAGAGCCTGGCTATGAACCAGAAGATCCAAGAAAATGCAGTTCTGCGTGAGATTGTCATGCTGGGCTATGGCACCATGGTTGCTAAATACTGTGCACAGAACTCAACTTGTCCAGCTGACCTTGTCAAGGTATGTCCTGCCTGTATGTGTGTTTTATCTAACTAAATTTTACTTACAACAGTGACATTTATGCTTTACATTTCCTCCCCTAGCCCATCCATGACATTGCTGTCAAGGCTATTTCCAGTGGTGAAATTGAAAAGCTTGTTCTTGCTCTCAAAGTTCTGGGTAATGCTGGACATCCTGCCAGCATCAAACCAATTATTAAAATTCTGCCTAAATTTGGCGGTGCTGCTGCAAATCTTCCACTCAGAGCTCAAATTGATGCTGTTCTTGCATTGAGGAACATCGCAAAGAAAGAGCCTAAAATGGTGAGACAAAATTTTCTGATTGCTTCCAGAAATATCAGTGAATCATTACTTGCCTTGCTATGTGCAGTTTTGTCTAAAACATTCATCTTTGTGAATTAGGTCCAGGAAATAGCCCTTCAGCTATTCATGGACAGGGCTCTCCACCCAGAGCTCCGTATGGTTGCTACAATTGTGATGTTTGAGACTAAACTGCCAATGGGTCTGGTGACTGCTCTCGCTGACTCCCTCCTGAAAGAAACAAACCTGCAGGTCGCTAGCTTTGCCTACTCTCACATGAAGGCCATGACCAGACACACCGCACCTGACTTTGCTTCTGTGTAAGAACCTAAATTATATGAATGTTTACAATTTGATTTTGATTTGAATTTAAACCTATTAGCTCCTATAATCTTATGAATACATTAATGTTCTACTTTCAGTGCTGCTGCCTGCAATGTTGCTATCAAGATCTTCGGTTCTAAATTTGAAAGGATGAGCCATCGCTTCAGCAGAGCTTTTCATCTGAATGCCTACCACAGTAAGAAGATAAAATGAAAAATTTACCTGCACAGAGTTTAGCTTAACATTTTAGATGTGGCTTCATGGGTCATGTCCTCTTTCTACAGACCCTTGGCTGATGGGTGCCGCTGCCAGTGCCTACTATGTTAATGATGCTGCAACTATTATGCCAAGAGCCATGATGGCCAATGCTCGCACCTACCTGGCTGGAGCTTATGCTGATGTCTTTGAGGTAAGACAATCATGATGGGCATAGCCAAATGACACAATGAATGGTCTTAAGAAGACTTCAGAAGAAATGATAATTATATGATGTATATCTGGTATATGGCTCCAATTCCCAAAGACCTATGCAAAATGCACTATATGAAACAATAACATCAAAAACAAGAAAATGTAACCACTGTTTGGAAATAATATTTATATCTCAGGCTGTTTACAATGACAATAATCATAATTGCTATAATTTCAAGAATTTTAACAGTTTTGTCTGCTATGTTGAATGTACTTTTTAAAACATTCTTAGTTAATACGGCTATGTACAATGAATTATGTTTCTAGTTATCATTTCCAAACATACTTACCCATCAAGTGATATTTTTCTTCATTTCAGTTGGGATTAAGAACTGATGGAATCCAGGAAGCCATTCTGAAAATTCCTGCAGCTCAAGACGATGCTGACAGAATCACCAAGATGAAACAAGTTATGAAGGCTGTAAGTTTAAGGGCTCACTCTACTGCTCAAATATTTCTTTTTAAAAATTATGTAATTAAAGTGCATTTTATTTATATAAGTAACAATGCTTAATTTACCTTTCCTTCCTACCAGATTTCTGAGTGGAGGGCTCATCCTTCAAGCCAGCCCTTGGCGTCTGCGTTTGTGAAAGTCTTTGGCCAGGAAATTGCATTTGCCAACCTTGACAAAGCTGTACTTGATCACCTTATTGAGGTACAGTGTCTTCCACTGTTATGTACTGCATGACTGCAAAATGGCAATTACACTATGAACCAAAACCTTAATAAGACATTTTGTGTTTAAAGATGACCACTGGAGCTGCAATTCAAACTAGGGGGAAAAAGATTTTAGATGCTGTGCTGTCTGGTGTCACACTGCATTATGCTAAACCACTGCTGCTTGCTGAGGTTCGTCGCATCCTCCCCACTGCTGTCGGTTTGCCCATGGAGCTGAGTTTCTATACAGCTGCAGTGGCTGCTGCATCTGTTGAAGGTAAATGCCACAGGCACAGCTTAACTGAGCTGAAATATTTTTTCACACTGATACTAAAAACTTGCTGGTTTTTGTAGTCCAAGCCACTGTGACACCTCCTGTGCCTGAGAATTTCCATCCTGCCCAGCTTCTGAAGTCTGATATCAACATTAGAGCTGCACTTTCTCCAAGGTAAATTGGTTGTAGCTTGCTTAAATGAGCAGCTTCTCATTCATTTACCAAAATACTAACTATTGTAACTATTGTACAATGTATCACTCAAGGAGATAACTCTTAAAGTTTGTATTTTCTGTCTCTTTTAGCCTTTCCATGCACACTTATGCAGTCATGGGCGTGAACACTGCTTTTATCCAGGCTGCCCTGGTGTCAAGAGCCAGAGTTCATACAATTGTTCCTGCCAAGATTGAAGCAAGACTTGACATGAACAAGGGAAATTTCAAGTTTGACTTCCTGCCTGTTCAGGGCATTGATAAGTTGGCATCTGCAGTGTACGTACTCTTAACTGTTACCTTGTAACATGTATCACCCAGTTTTGAATGCCCAGTTTTAAACAGTCTTTTCTTCTGTACAACAGTGTGGAGACTTTTGCTGTGGCAAGAAATGTAGAAGATCTCGCAGCTGCTAAAATCACACCAGTGATTCCAGCTGAAGGTACATCACAACTGTCAAGAGAGACCTTCTCTTCAAAGAATTCTGGGACGGCATCCTCTCTGGGTGGTGGCAGGGTGAGTTTCAATTACTTGATCACCTTTTCAAATACAAAAGTCTACACTTTTCCAAAATAATGTGAAGATCTTTGTTGTGGTTTCACAGAGAGCATCATCTGAAATCATTCCTGTTGACCTGCCTAGTAAAATTGCCAACAGACTGAGAACCTCCAAGGTTATCTCGAAGAAAAAATGTACTGTAGCTCAAACCTTTGGAATCAAGGCATGTGCTGCGCTTGAATCTCGCAATGCTGCTTTCATCAGACGCTGTCCATTCTATGCCATGATCGGAAAACATGCTTTGTCACTTGAGGTTGCTCCAGGCAAGTGAGACTGATCACATCAAAAACCTAATGAAAGTATCTTTGTAAGAAGTGGCTAAAAAGCAATATATCTATTTATCTGTCTGCAGCTCCTGGACCAGTAATCGAGAAGGTTGAAATTGAGATTCAGATTGGAGATAAAGCTGCAGAAAAAATCATCAAAGTGATTAACTGGAGTGATGACGGTAAACCTCTTGAGGATAAGAATGTCCTGATGAAACTAAAGAAAATCCTGGTTCCTCGTCCGAATAACAGCACAACAAATCTCTACAGCTCTAGCAGCTCTCGTTCTCAAAGCTCTCGCTCCAGTAGCTCCCGTTCAAGCACCACCTCCTCCACATCATCCAGGTCTTCATCTAGCTCCGCCTCTCGCCACATTACTGAGATGGTTGACACTGCTGCTGCCAACAGCAAGGCAAAAAGAACAAGCAGTAGCTCCAGGAGTTCCTCCAGGAGATCCTCCAGGAGGTCCTCCAGAAGTTCCTCCAGCAGCTCGTCCAGCAGCTCCTCCAGTAGCTCCTCCAGCAGCTCCTCCTCCTCCTCTTCTTCAAGGCGGTCCTCCAGCAGTGCTTCAAGCAGAAGTTCCCGCTCCAGCAGATCTTCCAGCTCCTCCTGGTCCAGCGCTCAGATCAAGGTGAGGCACAACTTCACCTCTGACATGTAGAAACTGTCAAATCCAAAAGTATGTAGGCTACATGAAATAATCTACACATTTTCTATTGCAGCATGAAGTGTATGACATGCTGTTTAGCAAGAACCACATTCATCAGGTAATTATCAGATAGTGTCATTAAAAGTCTGGTCACAACCATATGATGTACTCTATTTGAGTAGGCTAACTGTGTGGTTTCTTTGCAGCACTCTGTCCCCACAGACCGTCCAAACAGCCAGAGCAGTGCCCAAAGCCTTGAAGCCATTTTCAGAAAAGTCAGTCAACAAGCCAAGTAATTTAGTGTCACATATTCAGTGGGAGCAAAATCTAAACTTTCATTAACTTTATTCACTGATGTGCACTTTCAGGCCAAGTACCTCGCTAACACTGTTGCTCCTGCTGTGACCATTCTTATTCGTGCTATGAGAGCTGACCACAAGGTGCAGGGATACCAGATTGCAGCTTACTACGACAAACCCACTGCCAGAGTGCAGGTCATTTTAGCCAACCTGACTGAGGGTAACAACTGGAGAATCTGTGCTGATGGTGTGATTCTAAGCAACCACAAGATGATGGTAAAAAAAGAAATTAATTTTGGTGACATGAACTGAGTTGACAACAGTTTTGTATGTAATGCTTGAGATGAAATTTTAATTTAAATTGTTAGGCCAAGATTGCCTGGGGCATTGAATGCAAACAATACGCAACCGAAGTCACAGCTGAAACTGGTTTTGTTAGTAAAGATCCTGCAGCCCGCCTGAAGATCTCCTGGGACAAACTTCCAAGAAGGATGACCAAATATGGAAAGAGGTAATCATGAGTCATCATGAACATATACATAAATTAGAACTGTTTGGTTTGTGTATGTGTTTTAATGGATATGCAAGTGTGATGGAATACTTTCTTTTGTATTATATAATTTTCCTACACACCTACAGTATCTGCCAGGCATATATTTGTCAACAATTGACAATTCATTTAAAAAAACATTAATTCATATGTCTCTCTAGGGTTTATCGATACTTCCGCAGATTCAATGAAGAAATCGGTGTAACTGTGGCAAAGGCGAAGAATGATCGAAAAAAGCTTAAACTGACTGTGGCTGCTGCTTCAGAGACAAGCGTGAATGTTGTGCTGAAGACACCAAGGGTGTGATTTCATTTCCCACTTTTATTAATATGGAAAATGTCGGCATTAAACTTTGTCACTCAGATTGTATACTGTATGTACTCTCTAACTGTTCTAATATAAAATTACAGAGGACCATTTACAAAGTTGGAATGGGTCTCCCTGTTGCTCTGCCAATCAGAAACACTAATGAGATGGCACCATTCCAAGACAACTTGGCTGAGAAACTTGCCTACTTATTTACCAAGGCTAATGCAGGTGAAAGCATTTAAATGAATCAGTTTTACATTTTTCATTATCAAATCAGACTAAATTAGTCTAGCTGAATTACTGATGTTTTTTTCTTTCCACTCCAGCTGAGTGCACTATGATCAAAGACACAGTGACCACATTCAACAGCAGGAAATATAAGAATGAGATGCCCCACGCTTGCTACCAGGTTTTGGCTCAGGATTGCACCCCAGAACTCAAATTCATAGTGCTGCTGAAGAGAGATCAAGCACAGGAACAGAACCAGGTCAATGTGAAGATCGCAAAAATGTAAGATCAACTACTATTTAAATCTACATTATGGGAATGATTAAAAATAATAGACACAATTCTAAAACTATAAAGAAAAAATATATAATACAATTATTTCATTGTTTTTTTTCCAAAAGTGATGTCGACATGTATCCAAGGGACAGTGCTATCATGGTGAAGGTTAATGGAGTAGAAATCCCTGCCAGCAAACTGCCATATCATCATCCAGGAGGTGTTTATTTTGTTTATTCAGATTTAATGTTATTGGTAAAATTATTCAAAGTTTAAAACCACATATTTATAATGATTGCATTTATTTTAGGCAAAATTGAGATCAGAAAGGAAGGTGAGGGCATTGCTCTCCAGGCCCCCAGCCATGGCCTTCAGGAGGTGTACTTAGATTTGAACACCCTAAAGGTAATACAAAAAAAAAAAATCTCTATTCTGGTGTAATTACAGCACTATTCCGCAAATACTAAACCGTTGGAATTTTTCATCAGGTTAAAGTGACGGACTGGATGAGAGGACAGACTTGTGGACTCTGTGGAAAGGCTGATGGAGAAATCAGACAGGAGTACCGCACACCCAATGAACGCCTGTCCAAGAATGCAGTCAGCTATGCTCATTCTTGGGTTCTGCCTGGAAGAAGTTGCCGCGATGCCTCTGGTAATACCTACTGTACCAATTTCATCATTTTCTATTAGAATATCACTAAATGGAAGAATTAAAAAAATAATGGAATTTGTTTAATAATAAACGCAAACTAAAGTACTACCTTACTGGTTAATTGATAAAACACATAACTGCTGTAGGCAAACATATGACCAAGTGCTTACCTTAATTTTTCACCTTTTTCCAGAGTGTTACATTAAGCATGAATCTGTGAAGCTGGAGAAGCAGGTGATCCTCAATGGTGAAGAGTCCAAATGCTACTCTGTTGAGCCTGTGCTGCGTTGCCTTCCTGGCTGCATGTCAGTGAGAACCACCACCGTCACAGTTGGTTTCCACTGCCTGCCTGCTGGTGAGTCTACAAGAAATCACAGCTGAATTACAAAACTGAATGACACAACTATTTCTATATTGGAGCTAATGGATTTACTCTCCATTGTTGCAGATTCCAACCTGAACCGCTCTGGTGGTCTGAGCAGCATCTATGAGAAAAGCACCGACCTGTGGGAAACAGCAGAAGCTCACCTGGCCTGTCGCTGCAGTGCTCAGTGTGCTTAATCTCAGCGTCTACAGGCATATTAGATTATTCACTGTTTCATGCAAGTATTCTTAATTACTGTGTATGAACTGTAAACTTAAATAAATTGCCAAAGCATGTGAAGCATGTGTTGTCTCAAATTTATCACAAATACAAATACAACAAACTGAAAGGTCATTTATACATCATTTATCCCTTATATCATTACACAATTATCTCAAGGCAATTCAATTCAATTCAATTCAATTTTATTTGTATAGCGCCAAATCACAATACAAATCATCTCAAGGCACTTTACAAAAACTAAAACTAAAAACCCAACAATTCCCTTATGAGCAAGCACTTGGCGACAGTGGAGGCACATCACAAGACAATCAAAAACAAAACAAAACCCAACAAATCCCTTATGACAAGCACTGAAACCTTCAGCAGAACCGGGCTCACTTTGGGCGGCCATCTACCTTGAACAGTTATTTTCTTTAATTTATTAACATCTGCTGTAATGCAATTTTCTCCAAAACGCTGCATGATCCATCTATACCCGCATATTCCTAATTCGGGTCACAGGGATCTGCTGGAGCCTATCTCAGCTCTCGTTGGGTGAAAGGCAGGGGTACACCCTGGACAGGTCACTAGTCCATTGCAGGGAGACAGACAACATAGACAACATAGAGACAGACAATTTTTATGACTGAGGGAGGTTGATTCATTTAGACTCACATATTTATCCGGCTTCAGGAGATTTCAGTAAGACAGAGTAAGTCAATTTGATAATCAGTTACCAAATCATTTACTAACAGAGATACAGATGAAAGAAATCTGATATTTAATAATCCACATTTGACTGTTTTGTTTTTCTGTTCCGTAAAATGAGTAGTCTTAATTCGTATTTTTTCACACCATCCAAACTGGAATGGATGTTGTCCCTCACTATGAGGCCAGGTTTTCCCCAGAAAGTGGCCCAATTGTTGAAGTCCACATTGTTTGCTGGACACCACCTAGACAGCCAGTGACAGAACGACGGTATGTGTCGCACATGTCATTGCTTGTCAGGTTGGGGAGAGGCCCAGAGAAAATTACGGAGTCCAACATTGTTTTGACAAAGTCACACACCGATGTGCTGGGGACCCTGGCTGAGTGGATGGCGCTGAAGAGTCAGGCTGCTGCAGTGCTGGAGGCTCCAGCAGCAAGACGGCAGCTCTGGGCTCAGGCGAGGAAACCGCTGCAGGACCGGAGATGCTTCTCTGACAACACTGCTAGCGGTGGCTACGCTACAGCAATGGCAACAATGGCTGAGGGCATTGGAGCTGGGCTAGGCACCTCTGCCTGTCCAGAAGTCTTCAGACTGTGTAGGTCGGGGCATCGTCTATGAGTGGTCAGGGGGCTTTAGATGGCTAACAGTATCTGGTTTGACCTGAGACACATGAAACACCGGATGGACTTTCATGGTTACAGGGAGGCGCAGTCGGGCCACCACTGGGTTGATGATTTTTTTCCAATAGTGAAAGGGCCAATGAATCGGGGGGAGAGTTTGCAAGGCTCAGTTCTGAGCGGGATGTTTTGTGTGGACAGCCAGACTGACTGGCCTGGCTGGAAGGACGGAGCTGGTACCCTGTGGCGGTTAGCTAGCTGATTCTGTTCCGCCATTCCGGTGAAGATGATGTTGTAGAGATGGGTCAGCCACCTCTGACTCCTGGGCCTTGAACAGAGGTGGCTGGTAACTGAGGGAAGCTTCAAAGGGGGTTCGGCTGGGGGCTCTGTGGTGTGGGGGATGCCGGGATGGCAGGTGAACTTGGCTACAGGTGAACTTGGCCATGCAGACCTACTGGCTGCAGGTGAACTTGGCCGTGCTGGGGACATAAAGATGATTAGCAGTTTCTGTTGCAGGATCGGGCTCAAGGCTCTGGGCCTGCTTCACCTGGATCTCTATCTGAATTTCCCCCATGGGGGATGAATAAAGTATCTATCTATCTATCTATCTATCTATCTATCTATCTATCTATCTATCTATCTATCTCGTAACTGCGGCTACGAGGAAGGATGGGCTCGGGCTCTGAGGGGGCGAACTGACGGGAAAGGGCGTCGAGTTTAGTGTTACAGTGAAGTTAAATCGGTTAAAGAAAAGGGCTCATTGAGCTTGCCGTGCATTGAATCGTTTAGCTGACTGAAGGTAGACCAGGTTCTTGTGAACAGTCCACGCTATGAATTCTTGTTCCGCTCCCTCCAGACAGTGCCTCCACTCAGCTAAGGCTAACTTAATGGCTAGCAGCTCCTTATTCCTCACATCATAATTCTGTTCTGCCGAGGACAGACACCGGGAGAAGAAGGCACAGGGGTGAAATTTATTATCTGTCTTGGAGTGCTGGGACAGGATGGCCCCAACACCCATGTCTGAGGCATCCACTTCGACAATAAACTGTTGTCATGGGTCTGGCTCAACTAAGATGGGAGCTGAGGTAAAACAGTCCTTCAACTCCTTGAAGGCCGCATCCACCTCCAAGAACCAAAGGAGTAAGTCTTGCAAGGGGCCGAGCGACACTGCTGAAGTCCTTAATAAAACGATGAATATGATGAGTGGTGGGCCATATGTCGGGGTGAGCTCACATCCTCCCACCCTCAGTGACCAGCCCCAACAGACTGGGCAGACCTAAATGTATTGTGAGGGTCTGTGGGGAATGTTTGGCCGAACCCTCTGTCAGAGAGGTCTTCAACTCCCACATCCAGGAGAGCTTCAACCAGATCCTGAGCGAGGTAGGGGACATTGACTCTGAATGGACCATGTTCTGCACCTCTATTATCGAAGCAGTGGCTCGGAGCTATGGTCATAAGTTCTCTGGTGCCTGTCATGGTGGCAACCCCCGAACTGGTGGCGGACACCAGAGGTAAGGGATGCCTTCAAGCTTAAGAAGAAGTATTATTGAGTCTGGCTGGCTTGTGGGACTTCTGAGGCAGCTGACGGGCATGCATTCTGGCAAACCATACGACGCCTCTGGAGGGGAAAGCAGTGCTCTGCCAACACTGTTTACAGTGGAGGTGGGAAGCTGCTGACCTCAACTGGGGACAATATCCGACAACGGAAGGAGGACTTCTTCAATCCCACCGACGTGCTTTCCATAGAGAAAGCAGAGGCTTAGGAGTCACAACCTGATCCGTCCATCTCCCAAGCGGAATTCACTGAGGTAGTTTGGCATGTTGGACTCCAGCAGGACTACCCTTTTTCACCGGTTCCATTCATTATTTTTATGGACAGAATTTCTAGGCGCAGCCAGGGGCCGAGGGAGTCCAGTTCAGGGACCACAGGATTCCATTTCTGCTTTTTACAGATGATGTCGTGTTGGCTTTATTGATTCAGGACCTTTGTCTGCCCATGTTTTGCAACCGAGTGTGAAGCCGGCTGGGATAAGAATTAGCACGTCCAAGTCCGAGGCCATGGTTCTCAATCAAAAAAAAGTGGCTTGCCATCTCCAGGTCAGGGGTTAGATCCTGCCTCAGGTGGAGGAGTTCAAGTATACCAAGTCCCAATGTTAATAGTGAAAATGTGTAATTGATCATAAAAAGAATATGGGATTTTGTAATGCTTTGCTAATTAGCCATGTGGAGGAAAGTTACAATTACGTTTTATGTAAACATAAAACTGAAACTTGTTTCGTTTGTTAATAAACACTCGTAAAAAGGGTCAAAAATCGCCCCTGGTATACAGTGATTGTTAGGTAAATTCTTTTTAACAAATAGACTCAGAGGACGAACTTCAGTAAGATTATATAGAAGTTTTACTTGCAAGGAGTAACAGTCACACAGCACCTTGGTACAGCATGAGGGTCACTGGCTGCTTGCAGCCCAACACATCAGTTTTCATGGTAACGCAAAAGGGAGGTGACTTTCCACAGATAGACATCTGGGCCCTTATCAAATAGTCAAGTTTAGAGCAAACTGTTCTAACTGAGAGCAAAAATTATATTTCCACAATACACAATAGGCCCTATTCAGAAGTGTTTCAGTAATACTAAAGTAAGGTGGATGAGGTCACTTGAGGGTAAACATTTTAATTTCTCTAACACATCCCTCCTGTTTATACTTAGCATAACTACTATATGTATCATGACACGGCAGTACCTGTCCTCCCAATTGCCTTGTGTCTCCATTCCCTTTCTACCTCAGTGTGTGTTGTGCTGTCTCCCTGTGTGTATTGTCTGCAGGTGTGCCACAAGAGAACAGTTGCTGCTGATGAGCGTCACCTGGTTGCAATTACTCACCGTCTTCAATAAAAGTTCTGGTTCATCTCTCCAGCGTTGCCAGTTCTTCCCGTTATCTACACACTGTAGCCTCTCGTCAGCTTCACTCAGTTGAGAAAATCAGCTCAGCCGAATACTTACCTGTTTTCTGTTTCTCCAGGTCCCTGCATGTCAGCAGTTACCTGTGGTGTGCCTGACCCTGTCATCCTCGAGCCACGCAGTCAGAGCAAGGCATTCGTCGCCCCGTACCTGCGTGAAAGATTGTCCCGAGCACCGTTTTTGAATCTGCCTTTGGGTCCTCTCCTATTCCGTCATTACTGACGTAACAACATGAAAATGTTTAGCAGATGATTAATGATAATTATTCTAGTAAAACACACAGAATTATTACTATTATGGGAAAAACAGTAAAATCATAAATCATAACTATGATTAAACAAACAAACAAGATCACAATCACAAATCTAAGCTGATTAGCATACTGAAATATAACTTGTAGACGTGAGAAATAAATGTCATAACTTTCCGTCTTTATGGGCAAACAGTCATCACAACATCACTTTCTGTAGGAAAGTCATTTGTGCCTTACAGTTCAGAAGTTAAGACAAATCTATCATAATCGGTGAAGGTCACAATCATGTTTGTTAATTGCTGTATCAATAAGGTGTTGACAAATGCCTTTAATACATGGAATGCAACAGCAACCACAGGTAACCAAAACAGCAGTCATCACAGCCATTGAGATGAGTTTGGACTGGATCAGATCGCTCCATTTACAAAACATTCCCTCCAGCCAAGAAGTGAAGTTGTTGTCAATACCAGCATTCTCAGTGAGCTCCTCAGATAAGGCTTGGAGTCCTTGTAAAGCTCGAGTGACAGATCCATCTGGGGAAGTGTTGTTAGGAATAAAGGTACAACAGGTAGATCCAAACATTTTACAAACACCTCCCTCCATTGCCAGCAACATGTGCAATGCCATCTGGTTCTGCCAGGTCATGAGACTAGTTTTACCTAACTGCTCTGCTAAGCCTCTGACAGCATCTCTAGTGTAGTTAATGAATCTCTGCTGGTTGTAATACAAATAATTTATCCAATCAACATTTTTATAAATGGTTAACCAACAAAACAGAAAAGATTCAAACCCTGCTGCAACTTGGTTTCTAGCTTTGTACTTATCAGGGACTCCCTCTGGGCACTCCGATGACATCAGTGTACACTCTGTTATCAAAACTGCCGGTGTTCTGTCGGGTCTTGCTGCTTTCTTGAAAAATGCTACCGCAGCGCGAATCGTTAGCGGAGACTGTCGAGTCGCGCTACCCTATCGAAAAATGCTACCCCTGTATTATTAACTAAATGGGCAGGGGTAGCATGATTTGACAGTCCATTTCCCCTAACGAATCATGCTACCTGTGGTAAAATCTTATATTTTACCACAGGTAGCATTTGTCCATATGTCCATTTGTCAAATCATGCTACCTGTAGTAAAATTATTCATAGGAAATATGTCAATCAATAGCAGAACAGCTTTGGACACAAAAGAAAACAATTTTGAAGACAGTCTGAATCTGGCACAACTGTACATTTATATATATATATATATATATATATATATATTATATACACATTTATTTTTATATACATTTATTTTTTACATTTTTTACAAAGATATGGTGCACCACTGTCTTTGTGATATTGGGCACATTCAAAATGTGCCCAACCATTACAGGAATCACACTGCACCTGAAACAAAATCAATAAAAAGGCATGAAGTACAAAAGACTCCACAATGATCTAAATTCTATGGTAATACGCACACACATTTGTGAGTAAATTGATCATACAAAACACAAATGTTTGTTACTTTACCATTTCAATGAAGCTCTTGTAGGGACCATCTTCAAGTCAGGCGCACACCATGCAGTAATCAACTGCATTCCCTAAAACAATGGTTTCATAAGGTTTTAAACAGTAGCAACTTCACTTATTCCATATTAGTAAATAAATGTTACACTACTCATATTTAAGTGTGTAGTAATAACACAAATATGTTTCATCAAGTATTTATACACACATTTAGTATACATAGATGTGAAAATGTTTATCAAACAACTCCCCTTGTTGCCTAGGAAAATCAGAAAACTACCTTTTTGACACCAATTCTCTCCTTTTGTGACCTGTGTGAATTCAGCAAAAAGTTTTCACACTGCTTTGTCTGTCAATGGGGAAACGCAGGAAGCAGACAAAGGGCAGGTAGTGCCATGGACTTGCTAATTTCACAGGTGATTCCATTGCTTTGTCTGTCAATGGGGAAACGCAGGAAGCAGACAAAGGGACAGGTAGTGCCATGGACTTGCTAATTTCACAGGTGTTGGAGTGGAATTCCCTGAAGAGCTTCCTTGCCTCTTCTTTGGTCTTGATGGCTCCTCTTTTTTCAAAGAAGAGGTCTCCATCTGCAGGAAACATTCATTAAAGAACGAGAATCATAAAAGAGCTATCTTGCTGAGACACTAGTTACATTTGAATGTATTTCAGGTCCTCACCCTTTACTGTGAATTTGGAGGCATACCTCCTAAGATTTAATCTTTGGGACTTGTTATACCCAGATGGGTATGTTCCCAGAGAGATGAAGTTGTACAATTCGTCCCACCTGTTCTCCATAGCTATGGATAACTAAGGATAACTTTATGACACACCAGTGTTTTCATTGTTATTACACGATAAAAATTTTGAAGACAGTCTGAATCTGGCACAACTGTACATTTATATATATATATATATATATATATATATATATATATTATATACACATTTATTTTTATATACATTTATTTTTTACATTTTTTACAAAGATATGGTGCACCACTGTCTTTGCGATATTCAGACTGTCTTCAAAATTGTTGTCGTTATAACAAAAAAAGTATTTACAAGGCAAATTGCTTAAATAGCTGAGATGACGATAACAAGAAAAAAACCTACAAAAGAAATGAGGAGTTGTTAAGTTTGTTTCTCCTCATTTAACCCTCTGTGGTCGACGCACGCGCCGGCGCGTTTTGACGCATCTTTTTCTGATAAGGCCGAAACAAACTGAAATTACTCCGTCAATTCTGATCGTACAGATAAAAGAAGTATATCATTCAAATCTGTAAAGGGTCTACTTTTAGTGGTATACCATCATAATAACAACAAAACGTTGTGCTTTTTTTAAATAAAGAAAGCCGACAGGGTGCGCTCTCGGACTTTTCTGTCTCTGCCATTTCTCTTCACAGACGCGTAAATAAAACAACCAGAATCTCAGCGAATACTTGGCTCATAAAAATAAGAATTATATGGCTAGAAAGCTTGAAATGTTTTCTTTTGAGTGAAACAATTCAAGTCAAAAACAAATCATCACTTTTTATTTAATCCGTATGAACGTAAGGAGAAATCCGTTTTTTCCCGTCTCACCTCATTACAGGTAATGCGGTCCCGCCTTGTACACTGTCCACTGTTCACATGTAAATAATCTCAGGTGAACCAGGTAAATATATGCACGCCCCCGAGAAATGACACAAAATATCAAACTTCATCATAGAATTTACTCACTTTTTCGGCGCGTTTGGATGATGGCGCGTTACGCACGTGAAGCGGCGCTCCTTACATTCCACACAGAGACAAATAGTTTAGCTTGTCCTCAGAGTAAAAACACTGATTTTAACTCAAATGAGGATCGTTTGCTCCTCATTGTGTTGTATTGTACAGCACTAATCCGTCCCATCTACATTGACTGAAAGGCTCATTATGCGCGCTGTTACTGGCCTGGCCCTTTAAGAAGGTGGGATTGTGGGTAGTTTTTTTGTTGTTGTGTTAGCGGGCGAAGGGGAGGGGTCTCTCTCTCTTCAGAAGCCGCAGGAGATGAGCCACGCCACAGGAGCCGTATTCGAAGTTAGAAAAGCCGCGGCTATTACTCCCAGGTTAAGTTGTTATCATTGTGGTTTTGTGGTGCATGTTGTTCCAGGGAAGAGGTAAATAAAGTTGCATGTAGTTGGACTTCGCACCGCCTCCCGTGCCTACTTCATCTCCGACCGATAGCCCGGCCTTAGTATACATATTAGTAGCGTGTTACCAGCTACCACGAGCTACAGAAAGCCGATCAGCCTTCGTACCACGGTAAGAAGACAACTGAGAGGGGAAGAACGGTAACACTGGGGGCTCGTCCGGGATTGTCGGTAGCGAGTCGGAGATCGAAAGGAAAAAGAGAAAAAAAATGGCGGCACCCACTCCCTGGGATAACGACAACGTGGACATTAAGGGACAATTGAAGACAACAGAATATAATGTGAGCACAAATCCGTTTTGGTTAGACATGACTGGGACTGCTCGAGCTAAAATGAGCCCAACCAAACTGGTTGTGGACTATAACGGTAATAAAACCAACCCGTTCCTGGCTACTACGGAGCTAACTACACCCGCGGGTAACAAGCCTGGCCACAGACAGATGCTGCAACAGGGAGCGACGTGGCAGCTTACCCCACCACCATCGATATGCACGAACCCCTTCTTGACACCAATCATGATGACTGATTGTCAGTCTATGGCAGCTCGTCAAAGTGAGGATGTGTCACCGACACCCTTTGCTCCTGAGCAGGACACCAATGTAAATAACGTTGCCCAGACCTGTTATACAGCCGGGAACTGCCATTGTTCCACTCCCAGTGTTGCTGCACAAGCACAGATTACACCGCACTCTGTACCCTATGCTAACACCAGATATGCCATGCTAGCTCGAGGTTGTGACCAGCCCCTGCTCCACGATGCAACACGGCAACAGATAAGGGAGCTTGAACTGAGTGACGGTGGTCAACCCGGCCCGAGGCGAGCACTGTCAGTACCTCGCTGCTATCCCACACCCCTTGTGCTTGGTGACTACTACGACGGTAGTGATGAGGAATGCTACAGTACTAAGGAGAGGATCCCAACGTTGCAACCAGGGCAGTTTGATGGAACAGGGTCATGGAGAGACTTTATTTACCAGTTTGAAACATGTGCGCGAGCTAATAACTGGACTGAACCGACTAAAGCCGTCCAACTTAGATTTGGCCTGACGGGTGCAGCCGGTGCTATCATCCACAAAAACCCTAAGTCTGCTCATTGGAGCTACGACCGCATTAAGAGGGAGGTTGACGCTGCATATGGGCCGCATTCAGAACACGCTGTGGCCATAGGAATCGAGTTAAGACGGCGAGTAAGAGAACCGGGTGAAGCCCTGCACACACTCCGAGACGACATCTATGAAAAGGTGGCTATCGTTTATGGTGACCTAACTGAGTTGGAGCAGGACCGTGTTAGTGTGGAGATCTTCACCAATGCCATGGCAGATGCCGACATTATTCAAAGACTACTAGAAGAACAGCCCTGCACGCTAGCCAGAGCTTACGGCATAGCCCACCGGTATGAAACCACGAAGAAAGCGGCCCAGGCTGTAACACGGATGATGCGTCCTGGCCTGGGCCCCCGGAGTTCTGCAGCAAGGACAGCTACAGCGATCGAGGAAGTCCCGGTAACTGTATATGACCAGCCAAAGCGTACACCGGCAACGCCTCACCAGCAACACCGGGGGGCATCACAAGCTCGCCAGCAGCGGTTTAACAAGGCCGAGTTCCAAAGGGGTGCATCTGGGGAGGTCGTCTGCCATAATTGTTCTGGTGTGGGGCATCTACAAAGACAGTGCCCTTCCCCACGCCGCCCCCCACGGAAACAAGGGGGTTTTATTTTGAACCCACCGCCTGACACCAGCGAACTGATCGTTTGCAATAGGAGCCAAGAGGAAGAGGTGTCCATTCAGATACTGATACATGGGTTACGACTTTGTGCTCTATTGGATTCGGGGGCCCGAAGAAATGTGCTGCCATTACATCACTTCAACGCCCTCCCAGCTCATTCTAGGCCCCCCATACAGCCAGCTACGGCCAGGGTCCTGCAGGGGATAGGGCCTGGGGGTTTAGCTGTCCTGGGAGAAGTTGTACTGCCAGTCCAAGTGGGGGGTGGAACAACTGACGTGAACTTTATTATGGCAGAAACAGCCGAAAGCACGGAAGTTATCCTGGGGCACCCGTTCTTGCAACAGTCCAATGCCTGCCTGGACTATGGCCGTAACGAGATAACCCTTTTTGGGGAGCAGGTGCCCCACTACGACCCCAGCGGCCAGCCTGTAACTCACCTGGCACGAGTCGCCCGCACAACCACCCTGGAGCCGGGTCGCGAGTACATGGTGCCTGGTTTCTTCCGCACCCGATGTGCTGCCAGTGGGGACATGATGCTCAGTCCTACCAAGGCGTTCATTGAGAGACATCACGTCTTGGTGGCGCGCTCTGTCGTCCGACCCCAGCAATCTACAATGATCCCTATCCGGGTTTTTAACCCAGGGGCCACACCCGTTACCTTGAAGAGAGGAGCCGCCGTCGGTGTTATCCAGCCTGCCCAAGTATTGGGGATCTCGGAGGTCCAGCCTGTCCAGGTCTCTGTCCCACCGGAGCACATTAACTCTGTTTCTGTCCCTATGCATTTGCAGGCCCTGTATGCCGAGAGCTGTCCCAGCCTGTCGGAGGGTGACCGTCACAAGCTAGCCCGCCTGCTGCAGTCGTATGGCGATGTTTTCTCCACCGGTCCTGCTGATCTTGGGTGCACCAGCATTGTGGAGCATGATATCCAGACCACTCCAGGGCCTCCTGTGAAACAGCCGCCCCGCAGAATGGCCGCCGATAAGCAGTCAGCCGCAGACCAGCAGCTACAACAAAGTCTCGACGCAGGTCTAGCTCAACCCAGCAATAGCAGCTGGGCTGCACCAATTGTGATGGTGAAGAAGAAGGATCATTCCCCCAGGTTATGTGTGGACTATAGGCCGCTAAATGAACGGACAATAAAGGATGCCTATCCGCTGCCACGAATCCAGGACACTCTCGACACACTGTCTAATGCCAGGTACTTCAGCACACTCGACTTAACCTCTGGCTACTGGCAAGTGAGAATGACACCTAGAGCTCGCAAAGCGGCAGCCTTCTGTACTCGTAAAGGACTTTTTGAATGGAATGTGATGCCCTTCGGGTTATGTAATGCCCCAGCCACTTTCCAGAGACTTATGGACCGTGTCTTAGTAGGGCTCCAATGGGAGACTTGTTTAGTGTATTTGGATGACATTGTGGTGTTGGGGCAGGACAGCACCCAAATGCTAGAGCGGTTGGAGCAAGTTTTCACCAGGCTGCGACAGGCTAATTTAAAACTAAAACCACCCAAGTGTTGTCTGTTTCGAGAGGAAGTGGCCTACCTGGGGCATGTAGTTTCTTCCAGAGGTATCGCTACTGACCCCCAAAAGACCCAGAAAGTCAGAGACTGGCCCACACCTAGAAATGTGCCTGAGGTCCGGCAGTTCGTCGGGTTAGCCTCCTATTACCGTCGCTTTGTGCCACACTTCGCCAGTATAGCCAAACCTTTGCATGAACTGACGAAGAAATATGCCCGTTTCAACTGGACAGCTGAATGTCAAGGAGCGTTCGATGAGTTAAAAAGACTGCTGACATCGGCCCCTGTCTTGGGCTACCCCCTCGATGGTGGAGAAATGTTTCTTGACACAGACGCTAGTGACTGTGGGATCGGAGCTGTTCTCTCCCAAGTCCAAGGGGGTGAGGAGAGGGTGCTAGCCTATGGGAGCAGGCGACTGGCAGCCGCAGAACAAAACTACTGCACAACCAGAAGAGAGCTCCTGGCAGTGGTGGATTTTACTTCCAGCTTTAGGCAGTATCTGCTTGGCAGACCATTCACTGTTCGAACCGACCACAGCAGCTTACGCTGGCTGACCAGGTTGAGGGAACCTGAGGGACAGCTGGCACGGTGGCTAGAAAAGCTGGCTGAATATGACTTTAAGGTTGTCCACCGACCAGGTAATGTCCATCAGAATGCAGATGCACTCTCCAGACGGCCGTGTCGGGGTTCCTGCGCCTGCACCATACCGGAACCTGGGCCTAGTAGTGACCAGCGCCAGGACAAGGCAGTACAGTGTGATCCATGTGACTATCTCACACCAGTTCCACCTCTCACGTCCACCCCAGGGCAACATCTAGTGGGGGTAGTGAACACAGATAGCAGCAGCACTTCAGCCTTCCCAAGCATACACCGAGTGAGTGACTCACCTCAAACTAGTCTGTTCCAAGGTTGGACACTAGAGCAGCTCAAAACAGCCCAAAAGAACGACCCCGATATTGCACCAATCTGGCAGTGGGTGGATAAGGGGGAGGGCCGACCATGCTGGAATGATATAGCCGCTTGCAGCCCAGCTACTAAAGCCTACTGGTCCCAGTGGAAAAGACTATACCTGAAAGATGGAATATTACTAAGGAAGTTCTTTTGCAAGGAAGGCAGGACGTTTTATCCTCAAATCCTCCTGCCTCACACCTTACGTAAGGCTGTGATGGAGCAAATGCACGATGGCCCCGTCGGAGGCCATTTTGGAGGGGAAAGGACTTTAGCACGCCTTAAAACAAGGTACTATTGGTACAACATGAGGGACGATGCGACATTGTGGTGCCGTTCATGCACCAACTGTGCTGCTAGGGCCCGGCCTAAGAAAACGGCACAAGCAGCCATGGGCACGGTGCGGGTGGGAGCACCTATGGAAAGGATCGCAGTTGACCTCATGGGGCCTTTAAATGAGACAGAGAGACATAACAGATACATATTGGTCGTACAGGACTATTTCAGTAAGTGGGTGGAAGTGTATCCAGTTCCCTGTGAAAAAGCCTCGACAGTGGCTGAAAGAATCGTTTCAGAGTGGGTGTGCAGGTATGGAGCCCCACACACCTTACACAGCGATCAGGGCACTAATTTCGAGTCGGCGGTCTTTCAGAACATGTGTGAATTGCTGGGCATCAAAAAGACGCGCACAACACCTTTCCACCCACAATCGGACGGGCAGGTGGAACGTTTCAACGCCACCCTACAGAAGATGCTGGCCGCTACAGCAGAGAGGTGTCATTGGGACTGGGATTTAATGCTCCCTTATGCAGTTATGGCTTACCGGGCTACCAAACACAGCTCCACGGGCCTAACACCTAATATGATGTTGTTGGGTCGTGAAGTTACAGAGCCAATTGACTTAGTTGTTGGTCTGCCACCAGGGGATAGGAGTACCAGCTCCCTACCAGATTATGTCTTACAGCTCCGGGAACGGTTGGAGCTCTCCCACCAACTCGCACGAGAGGCTCTGGGGAAGTCTTCAGAACGTGCCAAGAAGCAGTATGATAAAAATATCTGCCAAGTTCAGTATCCAATCGGGGCCGCTGTGTGGCACCTGATTAAAGGCACCAAGAGAGTGAGGAACAAGGTACGGAAGTTTTTGCCTGCCTACGAAGGCCCTTATTTTGTTGTGGGCCTTCTGGACGACCTAGTGTACCAGATCAAAAAGGGGCCAAGGTCAAGGGTTAAGGTCGTTCACCACGACAAGCTGAAGCCATACCTCTCCAGGACCCCCTTGGACAGCAGCTGGGTCTGTCAGACCACAGGTGCATCGACACCACAGGAGGAGCCACCCCCTTTGTCTGACGAAGATTCCGACACCGAACTTGAATCTCTTCGGTTGTGGGGCATCTTCCCCGACGCCGAGGACCCCGCTACAGGAACCAGTGAGGACACTGGTTCCCTACTACCTGTTTCGTCCGGCGCCGGTCTACCTCCTACCAATCCTGCGCAGCCCCAGGAGGACGGGCTGACACCCAACATCCTGCAAGGGGGGCGCCCTTTGCCCTTCACATCTCCTCGAAGGGCGCAGAGGGCCAGACGACCGCCTGACTTGTATGGTGACTGGATCGGTCATTAGTCACCACAAAAAAAAAAAAAGTGTTTATATGCCGATTTGCTTCCATTGTTATTGTTCAGTGAGCTACAGGTTATGATCTATACCGGGGGGGGTCTTATGAGCCGATGGAGTAGCGGGTTGCTAAATATTGATGTTAATTGTTTGTAGCCTTTGGCGAGCTAAATGGCAAGAGGACATTCCCCAGGCGTAAGCTAATGCCGTTAACCCACTGTTTGCTCCCAGGTTGTCGACATGGACTTCTATGGACACATTGCTGAGGGGTTTGAGATTAAGGGGATGTAAAATTATTTTTATGTTGAGCTTTTGTGGACATTGCACAGTCTTCCTGTGTTATGGCCGGTAGAGGGAATTGTTTGATTTATAGTGTCCTTGTTAATTTGCCATGTATTAATGTGCTGGAGTGATGGTAAGGGATTAATCATCATCCAGAGTGGGGGTAGTGTTACTGGCCTGGCCCTTTAAGAAGGTGGGATTGTGGGTAGTTTTTTTGTTGTTGTGTTAGCGGGCGAAGGGGAGGGGTCTCTCTCTCTTCAGAAGCCGCAGGAGATGAGCCACGCCACAGGAGCCGTATTCGAAGTTAGAAAAGCCGCGGCTATTACTCCCAGGTTAAGTTGTTATCATTGTGGTTTTGTGGTGCATGTTGTTCCAGGGAAGAGGTAAATAAAGTTGCATGTAGTTGGACTTCGCACCGCCTCCCGTGCCTACTTCATCTCCGACCGATAGCCCGGCCTTAGTATACATATTAGTAGCGTGTTACCAGCTACCACGAGCTACAGAAAGCCGATCAGCCTTCGTACCACGGTAAGAAGACAACTGAGAGGGGAAGAACGGTAACAGCGCCTTTGTCTGGACGTTCAGTGCGTCTTTTGTGTTCTCAGGTAAATCACATGACTATTCATCCTCAGACTCACCCTCTTGCATATGGCCTTTCTGGACAAAAAGTGTCTTAGAAAATTTAAATCAGTGTATTGTTTTCTGTGAATGTGTGAACAAGATGACATTCACAGCACTCTGAAGTAAACACTTTAGCCTACAACATGCTGGTCTCCAAAGTCTTGTGAACCAATGTTCTGTTTGTGTTTTATGGTCTTATTTCAGTGAGTAAAAAATTGTAGTTTTTCACTAACCATGCATAAACACTTTTTTTTCTCAAAAACACAATAATGTATAAACTTGAAGCTCACATATTATTGTAGCCAATTTTGTGCTGATTACAGTGTTATTAGACTTTAGACATTAATATGTTTAAAAAACACTGAAAAAAGCACAAATGTCAGGACATGTCAAAATTTGTCCAGGCCCCAAAAACCCCCTCAATTCAATTCAATTCAATTCAATTTTATTTGTATAGCGCCAAATCACAATACAAATCATCTCAAGGCACTTTACAAAAACTAAAACTAAAAACCCAACAATTCCCTTATGAGCAAGCACTTGGCGACAGTGGAGAGGAAAAAACTCCCTTTAACGGAAGAAAAAACCTCCAGCAGAACCGGGCTCAGTTTGGGCGGCCATCTGCCTCGACCGGTTGGGGTGAGTGGATAGAGCAGAGAGAAAAGAACAGCAACAATAAACAACAAATAGACACTGCAAGTTGGTGGGGCCAGTAACTGCACATCAGCGATAAACAGCTCCAGGACCAGGGACACCTGCAGAAGGTACAGAGAGAGAGAGAGAGAGAGGGAGGGAGAGAGCACAAACTAGGGGAGAGAGAGAGCACAAGGTTAGTAACATTCAATGGTGGAATATACATGAGGTGGGAGAGAAGAGGGGGGAGGGTTAGTGTAGGGGAGCTCAGTGCACCGATGGTCCTCGGGCTGTTTAGGCCTATAGCAGCATAACTAACTAAGGGATGGTTCAGGGTTGCCTGAAGCCAGCCCTAACTATATGCTTTGTCAAAGAGGAAGGTTTTAAGTCTAGCCTTAAAAGTACAGAGAGTGTCTGCCTCCTGAACCCAGGCTGAGAGCTGGTTCCACAGGAGAGGAGCTTGATAGCTAAAGGCTCTGCCTCCCATTCTGCTTTTGAGAACTCTGGGAACCACAAGTAGGCCTGCACTCTGAGAGCGAAGTGGTCTATTGGGATAATATGGTACTATGAGGTCTTTAAGGTATGAAGGAGCTTGATTATGAAGGGATTTGTATGTGAGAAGAAGGATTTTAAATTCTATTCTATATTTTACAGGGAGCCAATGAAGAGAAGCCAATATAGGAGAAATATGATCTCTCTTGCTAGTTCCTGTCAGGACTCTGGCTGCGGCATTCTGGATTAATTGGAGGCTTTTTATTGAGATATTAGGACATCCAGATAGTAATGAGTTACAGTAATCTAGCCTTGAGGAAACAAACGCATGGACTAGTTTTTCTGCATCATTTTGAGACAGGATGTTCCTAATTTTAGAAATGTTGCGCAGGTGAAAGAATGCAGTTCTAGAAATTTGTTTTATGTGTGAGTTAAAGGACATGTCCTGGTCAAAAATAACTCCAAGGTTTTTTACAGTAGTGCTGGAGGCCAGGGCTATGCCATCTAGAGTAGCTATAATTTTAGAAAAGTTATTTCTGAGATTTTTAGGCCCAAATATAATGATTTCTGTTTTCTCCGAGTTTAAAAGTAAAAAGTTACTGGTCATCCAGGCCTTTATGTCAGTTAGACAGGCTTGAAGTCTGGTTAACTGGTTTGTGTTAACAGGTTTAATAGATAGATATAACTGAGTGTCATCCGCATAGCAGTGGTAATTAATAGAGTGCTTCCTAATGATATATCCTAAAGGAAGCATGTACAGGGTGAACAGAATCGGTCCTAGCACAGAACCTTGTGGAACTCCATAACTAACTTTTGTTCGTGTGGAAGGTTCATCATGGACATGAACAAACTGGAATCTGTCCGATAAATAGGATTGGAACCACTTTAACGCTGTTCCTCTGATACCAATCACATGCTCCAGTCTCTGTAATAAGATGTTGTGGTCAATGGTGTCGAATGCTGCACTAAGGTCTAGGAGGACAAGTATCGAAACAAGTCCATTATCTGAGGCTAAGAGAAGATCGTTGGTAACTTTCAACAGTGCTGTTTCTGTACTATGATGTGCTCTAAATCCTGATTGGAAATCTTCAAATAGTTCATTCCTGTGTAAGTGGTCTGATAGCTGCTTAGCAACAGCTTTTTCTAGGATTTTAGAAATAAATGGCAGGTTGGATATTGGTCTGTAATTAGCCAAGACTCCTGGATCAAGACTAGGCTTTTTGAGTAAAGGTTTGATTACTGCAGTCTTAAAGGCCTGTGGTACGTAGCCTGATACTAGAGATAAATTTACCAAGTCCAATAAAGATGAGTTCATTAATGGCAGGGTGCCTTTAAGCAGTCTAGTCGGGATGGGGTCCAAGAGACACGTTGATGATTTCGATGAAGCAACTACTGATGTAAATTCAGAGAGATCTATAGGAGAGAAGCAGTCTAAACATAACTGAGGTCCTACAGATGATTCAAGAGCTACTGTAGTAAAAGATTCATTTATTGCAGGTATAGGAAGCATCTGCTGAATTTTATCTCTAATAGTTGTGATTTTATTTGTAAAGAAACTCATAAATTCATCACTGCTGAGAGCTAAGGGAACACTGGGCTCAACGGAGCTGTGACTTTTTGTCAGCCTGGCTACAGTGCTGAAAAGAAACCTGGGATTGTTCTTATTTTCCTCTATTAGTGATGAATAGTATGCAGTTCTGGCTTTACGGAGAGCTTTTTTATATGTTAGTAGACTGTTTTTCCAGGCTAGAAAAATTTCCTCTAAGTTTGTGGAACGCCACTTCCTTTCCAGCCTTCGTGATGCCTGCTTTAAGGTACGAACATGTAAATTATACCATGGGGCTAGTCTTCTCTGAATCACTAACTTCTTTTTCAGAGGGGCTACAGAATCAAGCGTTTCACGCAGTGAGGTTACAGCGCTGTCAACAACATGATCAATTTGGTAGGGAGTAGGATTAAGGCAGCTGCCCTCCATTATGTTTATACTTGGCATAGATGCAAATAAAGATGGAATCATTTTCTTAAATTTATTAACAGCGTTGTCGGATAAACATCTGCTGTAGTGGAATTTTCTTCCAGACGCTGCATGATCCATCATTTTAAATTCAAAAGTTATTAAAGAATGATCTGACAAAACAGGATTTGGGGGGAAAATTATTAGATGTTCAATTTCGATGCCATAGGTCAGAACAAGATCAAGGGTGTGATTAAAACAGTGGGTGGGTTTATTAACGTTTTGAATGAAACCAATTGAATCTAATATCGAATTAAATGCAATGCTGAGGCTGTTATTTTCAACATCTACATGAATGTTAAAATCTCCCACTATAATGACTTTATCTGATCTAAGCACTAAATCAGACAGGAAGTCAGGGAATTCAGTTAAAAACTCTGAGTAAGGAACAGGTGGACGGTACAAAATGACAAGTAGAACTGGTTTTTGTGTTTTCCAGTTTGTATGTGAGAGACTAAGAGTGAGGCTCTCAAATGAGTTATAACTGTTCTGAGGATGAAAGTTTAATAATAAGTTTGACTGGAAGATTGCAGCTACTCCTCCACCTCGACCTGTGCTTCGAGGAACATGATAATTTTTATGACTGAGGGGGGTTGATTCATTCAGACTGACATATTCATCCTGCTGTAACCAGGTTTCAGTAAGATAAAGTAGGTCAATTTGGTGATCAGTTATCAAATCATTTACTAACAGAGATTTAGAAGAAAGGGACCTAATATTTAATAATCCACATTTGACAGTTCTGTTTTTCTGTTCAATAAGAGGAGTGGTCTTAATTTTTATTAAGTTTTTATGAATAACTCCTCTTCTGTTAACTTCTGATTTATTTGATTTATATGTTCGAGGGGCAGACACAGTCTCTATGTGGTTTGAAGGGGGCGGCGGCTCTAAGGAAACTGCAGAGAAGCGTTTTAGACTGAGTCTCTGCATCCCGGTCCCCACCCTGGATTGTCAGGCTTTAGGTCGGCTAAGAAACTCGGCCAAATTCCTAGAGATGAGAGCTGCACCATTCAAAGTGGGATGGATGCCGTCTCTCGCTATCAGACCGGGTTTTCCCCAGAAAGTGGCCCAATTGTCTATGAAGCCCACATCGTTTGCTGGACACCACCTAGACAGCCAGTGACAGAACGACGACATGCGGTTAAACATGTCATCGCTGGTCAGATTGGGGAGGGGTCCAGAGAAAACTACGGAGTCCGACATTAATTTAGCAAAGTTACACACCGACTCAACATTAATTTTAGTGACCTCCGATTGGCGTAATCGGGTGTCATTGCTGCCGACGTGAATAACAATTTTCCCATATTTCCGATTAGCCTTAGCCAGCAGCTTCAGATTTGACTCGATGTCGCCCGCTCTGGCCCCAGGAATACATTTGACTATGGTCGCTGGTGTCTCTATTTTCACGTTCCTGACTATGGAATCGCCAATTATCAGAGTCGGTTTCTCAGCGGGTGTGTCGCTGAGCGGGGAAAATCTATTAGAAACGTGAACAGGCAGGTGATGAGCCGTGGGCTTCTGCTTAGGAGTATGTTTCCTTCGGACCGTCACCCAGGCTAATTCTCCGGGCTGCTCCGGAGCTGCCCTTGGACCGCTAACAGACCCTGAGCTCGGTGGCTCCACACCAGCTAACGGGGCTAGGCTAGCTGGCTTTTGTTCGAAGGTGCGGAGCCGCGCTTCCAAATCAGTGATCCTCGCCTCCAAGGCTAACAGAACCTTACACTTAATACAGGTATCATTATCGCTAAAGGAGGCAGAGGAATAACTAAACATGTGGCACACCGAGCAGGAGAGAGAGAGAGAGGGAGAGGCCATGTTAGCAAGCTAACTAGCTAGCTAAGCTAACCGGTAGGCCAACGAGCGCTAAGTCAGGAAATAGCAACAAACACCGGTCAAAACATAAAGGTACCCGACCAGCACCGGAATGCAGCAGCCAGTGAACCGTTCAAAGTCTAGCCGGTTCCCAGGTGTGCCAAACCACAGCTAGTCTGCCGCCAGTCTGCAGACGAACCACACAACACACACAACACGACACGCCTGCAAGACAAAAGTGATTCGCTTACCCGGATGTTCAGCTACTCACCTCAGAACTCTTCAGTTCAGTAGAGGCAAAAAAAAAAAAAAAAAAAAAAAAAAAACTAACCAATGTGGGTTAGTGTCAGACCAATAGCGGTGGTTTTGTTTGTTAACTTCACCATTCACATAAAAGTTTGCCTCATCACTGAACAAAATCTTCTGCGTGAACTGAGGGTCCTGTTCCAATTTTTGTTTTGCCCATTCTGCAAATTGTGTGCGCCGATCTGGGTCATCCTCGTTGAGATGCTGCAGTAGCTGGAGTTTGTAAGGGTGCCATTTGTGAGTAGCTAATATCCGCCGAAGGGATGTTCGACTAATGCCACTCTCCAGTGACATGCGGCGAGTGCTACGCTGTGGGCTCTTGCTGAATGAAGCTAGGACAGCCACTGATGTTTGTTCATTAGTGACAGTTTTCATGCGTCCACATTTTGGCAAATCCAACACTGAACCAGTTTCACGAAACTTAGCAAGCAGTTTGCTAACTGTAGCATGGGAGATGGGTGGTCTCGTAGGGTGTCTTGCATTGAAATCTGCTGCAATGACCCGGTTACTGCGTTCACCAGATATCAACACAATTTTGATCCGCTCATCACGTGTTAACCTCTTCGACATGTCAATGGCTGTGAACAAAGAGAAACTTGTAAATAACTCATGAAAGAATAAAGTTACGTTAAAACCAAGCACACCGTTGTTTTTCTTGTGAAATTCCCAATAAGTTTGATGTGTCACATGACCCTCTTCCTATTGAAAACACAAAAGTTGGATCCAAGATGGCCGACTTCCAAATGGCCACCATGGTCACCACCCATCTTGAAAAGTTTGCCCCCTCACATATACTAATGTGCCACAAACAGTACGTTAATATCACCAACCATTCCCATTTTATTAAGGTGTATCCATATAAATCGCCCACCCTGTATATCTAGTGCAGAATTTGTTCATACAGGGTAAAGCCAGTCGTACTATTAGCTTAAACACTAACTATCTAGTTTTGTTCAAAAACCCTCGTGACAGATACCAAGTGGCACTGATTGCGCGTCAGATGTACCCTGGAAATACAAAATACTTTTTAGAGGCATTCAATGATGCCACAAGTGCACCAACGGGTACTTGCTAATTGATTATAAAGCAAAGACACCTGACCATCTGAGACTTAGAACTAACCTGCTCTCTAGCCGGCAAGTTGTGTACATCCCCAGACAGGGGAAGTGACCGTATGCGTAGAAATCTGCCATTGCTGGAGCTCCTGCATAAATCAGCGCCGAGGCAAAGACGTGCCATCATAAGCAGCTGTGACAACGACTTTATTACCGCTCTGTGTGAGATTGCCCTCAATGTGTTAAAGGGAAATATCCCTCTGAGTGACCAGCAGTATACACAGCTGAAAAAGCGCAAATCAGTAATCAGACTTGTAGCTGACAGGAAACTATCCGGCATCAGGAAGAGGAAGCTCATCAATCAGTCAGGAGGCTTCCTCCTCCCGCTGCTAGGCGCCGCCTTGATCATCAGTCTCATTAATAGTTGATGTGCATGAGAAGGCCAAAAAGTATGCGGCGATTCTACAGAGGTATCTCACACTGGTGAGATACCTGGTACCTTTCACACTCGTGAAAAGGGTGTGTTGACTTTGTCGCTGCCTCCCATGCATGGGTCTGCAGGAGGTAGTGGTGTTGGTGGTGATGATGAGAGTGTTAGAGCACCTGGCGATGAGAATGACAGTAGGATGCAAGATTTGGTGGTTGACGAGGTGCTGAAACATGTTCCCAAGAGACAGAGAAAAAATGCAGAGCACATCATGTCTGCACTGTCTAGATCACCAGATGTGTTTTCATGGTCAGCCCAGGGCGAAGTCAGAATCAACAATCGGACGATCAGAGGCACACACCTATATGATTTAATTAAAAGAGTCACTGCGCCCCATCGTGTCTCAGGGTCTCTGACTCCTCATGGGTGGGAGCAGTTTCTAAAAACACTTGCAGATCTGAATGTACCATTATCAGCAGTATCAAACACCCTGGCACGACGGGTCATACAGGAGTATAAGACAGGTAAAGATGAGCTAGAATCTAACTCCTCATACACCAGTGAAAAGAAAAGCAGAACTGCCACAGCTCCACCAAGACCCATAAGGGCTGCACGTCACAAACAGTCCTCTGTGCCATGGGCTCAATACTGACTCATTTAAGACTATTCTGACCTGGTATTTGTACTAATGATGAACTGACATATTGAATGTATTTTTATTTTATTTTATTTTATTTTATTTTTTCATATTGAATGTGTTTGTAATAAATTCCTGACATGCTGAATGTATTTGTCATGTGTGATTGTATTTGCAGGGCTACTGACAATGTGAGATGTGTTTGTGATGTCAACCACCATATTGAATGTATTTTTGAAATATTTGTTGTCCTGCTGAATGTATTTTTGAAATATTTGTTGTCCTGATTAATGTATTTTGACAATATTTGATGTCCTGATGAATGTATTTTTGGCAATATTTGATGTCCTGATGAATGTATTTTTGACAATATTTGTTGTCCTGCTGAAAGTATTTTTGACAATATTTTTGATGTGACCTGTAATAAATTTTCTAACATTTTGAATGTATTTCTGTGTACAAGGTCTTTATTTTATCTCATTGTAAAACAAAAACACTCCATGAATCAATATACACACAACATATCTTTATTATCATTTTATCATCTCAGACATACACATTGAACACATTTAAACATGCTTGCCGGTCACTTACCAAATATGTAAGGATGAATGTTAGAGTGAAATTAGGTTCTGGTCCTTTAAGAAGTGAGAGAAATATTGTATCGCGAGAAGAGAACGGAGAGAAGCAGGAGCGCAGAGTTTAGAGTGGAGAGAGAGGGAAGAGTGAGAACTGTGAGAGGAAAGGGCATACATTGTAATCATGGTGTATTACCCCCGTTCGAGTCTAATAAACAAGTGTTGAGACCAGTGCTGAGTTGCTGTTCTTCCTCCCGGCAACGACGCCGAGAATCCACGGAACGACGACGCAACAACGCGTTACACTGGTAGCAGTGGTGGTCGGCTTGGTTCGCTGGGATGCTTGTTATCATATTAGACGATGTGATTTCGCTACTTTGACCTGCAGAGCCGTGAACATATTTTTTGTGTATTTTTTTTTCGTGCTCTTTTGCAAGTTAGGGTTACGTGCATTCGCTCTCACACAGAATGGCGGACGACGAGCATGGCGCAGCTGCTGTACAGGGAGACGGACATGTTGCAGATTCAGCAAACTCACACCTGCCATTTAAGATTGATCTTCCTCATCCTTTTTCTGGAGATGGTACGGAGCCTTTTAGCGCATGGATACAGAGGTTTCGCACCTGTGTCGCACCTGTGTCACTGGATAAAGCCAAACTTCTTCCTGCTAAGCTTACTGGCCCGGCTTTTGCTTGTTGGCAGTCTCTAACACCTGATGTGAAAACTGACTATACTTTGGCTAAAGCCAGTCTGTCTGCTGTTTTTGGCCGCACAACGTTTTTGGCTACTTTTCAGACATTTTTGAATGCTCGTCCACGTAAACCACAGGAACCTCTTGAAGTCTATGCTGCTGAGCTCACAAATTTAGTTACTGAAGCATTTCCTCTAAATGAATTGCGAGATTTTCTGTAGATTTGTGACCAGGTTAGACCCGCTACTTCAACTGAAAATCCATGAACATGGCGCTGTGACTTTGGACAATGCTTTGAAAGTGGCAGCTCAGTGTGAACGTGCTCAACTAGCCATCAGTGTTGCTAACCCTACAACTGCTATGCCTGTGATGATGAGTCACCAACCATCAGCTACCTCTTCAACAGCTGGTCACCTCTCTGAACTGGGATCAGTTATATCTGAACTTCGGATGGATTTGCATGCCTTGCGCCAGTCACACCTTCGATAGATGGATGAACGCGTCAACCAGCTTTCGCGGCGGATTCCCCGTCTTCAGGACGAGATGACACCTTCCTCACACTCTACACATCAGACCTGTGCATCTGTGGATTACGACATCTCTACACGTCATTGCCAACCTGGCTTGGATGACCCTTGTCGCCATGGCAGCTGCTACCACACAACACCCACGAAGAGACAGACGAAACACCCGAGACGACTGCTATCCTCCACACCATCACCATAGCTACTCTGAACACGAACAGCCATTCCCAGACGTGGACTTCTGCCACAGACACTGTAGCTGTTCCCGTAGTCGTGAGTCACACATTCATCACACCACACAATTTGACAGACACAACCCTCCCAAACGTTATGGCAGCCCCAGATCTGGCCGTCCACTTTCACGGGAACGGCAGCATGATTATGACAATAGACACTTCTTCAACTTCACATAGTCCACAGTATAGACATTCGAGTTATCGCAGACATAGCTCTCCATCTCCACCCCTCCGTTCCCATAGTCCATCATGGTATCACACCTCACCCACACAACATGTACACTTTTCTCAGCCTCTCAGTGAGAAAGCCCGTTCCTTGCCACACCAGGGAAACGAGTAGAAGCTGTTACTGGGGACCAAATGCCAGCTTCACCCCCCATATTGGTCCATTCTGACATTGTTACTGCTAACTCGGCTCCGCCCACACCTTGTGTGCAGATCACTTTGGCTGGTACTGAACTTCATGCGTTGGTTGATACGGGGTCAGGTCTTTCTCTCATTACGGACGACTGCCGTAAATCCATACCGGCTTTGTCAACTCAGTCTATCAGTAGATCATTCGTTTTAGCTTATTCAGTTACTGGTCAACCATTGGACATACTTGGCTCTGTGACAGCCCCTATACATATTGGAGAAATCACATTCTCTCATGTTTTCATGTAGTGCACACCGCTACTCATCCCGTTCTCATCGGATGGGACTTCTTGATTGAACATAATGTTACTGTTGACATACCTCATGCATGTTTGGAACTATATCATACTTCAGTACCTCTTTCGCCTCCCCAATCACTGATTCCAGCTCAAAGTTTGGCGGTGACTGTCCCGCCTATGGCAGAGATGGTAATTCCAATCTCTGTCAGGAATAATGGTGTACCAACTCCTTTAACTGACACTTACGTAGGCATACTGGAACCACACCCTCCTCCTGTTGTAATGCTAGGTGTTGCCCGAACATTGACTTCCGTTAATCACGGCAGGGGCATGGTTCGAGTTGTTAACCCAACTACTGAACAGGTCTCTCTTGAGGCTGGATGCCCATTAGGTCAACTTTTCTCTGTTTCAGGCAATCCGCTTGATGAGTATACATTAGTCTCAACTGTGACCCCTGGTGAAGCTTCCTGTCCGATGTCTGATGTGCATTTGGCGGACACGCAGTTAAACGCTGATGAGCAGATGCAACTTAAGAGTCTGCTGACAGAGTATGCTGATATTTTCAGTTCTCATTCGCATGACTATGGCAAAACTAATTTGACCACACACAGCATTAACACAGGGGACGCCGCCCCGATAAAACTCCGCCCGTATAAGACATCGCCTGCTACTCTAGGCTATATTACAGCAAGAGGTGGCGAAACTCTTAGATATTATCGAGGAGTCTCAGAGTCCCTGGTTGGCCCCGGTTGTTTTTGTCCGTAAAAAGGATGGTACACACCGTTTCTGTGTCGATTATCGACACCTCAATGAGGTTACAATTAAGGATTCACATCCTCTTCCTCGGGTAGACGATACTCTTGACAGGCTTTCTGGTGCTAAAGTGTTCACCACTATTGACTTGATTGCTGGTTACTGGCAAATTCCACTCAATCCGAGTGATAAAGAAAAGACAGCTTTTTCCACTGGTACTGGGCTGTGCCAATGCCAATGGGTATCTCCAATGCACCTCCCAGCTTTCAGCGGTTAACGGAACTTGTGCTTCGGGCCTGCATTGGAACATTTGTTTGATCTACCTGGATGATATTATCATCTACAGTACTGATTTTATAAAACACAACACTTACGAGAGGTTTTCCAGAGGTTTCGTACAGCTGGTCTGAAACTTAAACCATCCAAGTGCCAGTTCGCACGCCCCTCTGTCACCTTTCTGGGCCCCCGTGTTTCCAGTGCTGGTGTAGAACCAGACCCATCGAACATAGACAAAGTGAAGACATGGCCAATTCCCACATCAGCCACTCAGGTCAGGGCTTTCCTAGGCCTGTGTTCTTATTACCGTCGATTCATCAAACACTTTGCGTGGACGGCTGAGCCTTTATACCACCTCACACATAAGGGTGTATCTTTCTCTTGGTCAGCTGAAGCTAATGCAGCTTTCAATGCTTTGAGACATGCACTGACTTCATCACCGATTATGGCTTTTCCAAACCTTTCAGCTCCTTTCCTACTTCACACAGATGCTTCCCTGCATTCTGTAGGCTCTCTCTCACAACAGGTGGAAGGGAAGGAGCATGTCATCGCATACGCCAGCCATGTCTTGTCAACTTCAGAAAGGAAATGGTCCACTTTTGACCGGGAACTGTACGCCATTGTGTGGTCAGTTCGTCACTTTTGCCACTATCTTGCTTGCCACCCATTCACTATCGTCACAGATCACAAACCTCTGGTTGGTTTGAGGAAACTCCCACTGGACCATGATCCTACTGGTAGACGGGCTCGTTGGGCCTTAGAATTGGACCTTTACGATTGGCATGTCGTTCATCGCGACAGAGCAAAACACCTCAATGCCGACGCCATGTCTAGGCGCCCGGACGCTACTCCTATGGAATTTGAGGGTCACACACTGGACATTGTGTCCACTTCTTCGGTGACAACTCAAACCACACAAATACCGGTACAACCAGAACCGGTTTCGACACACAGCCAGACATTGCCGATGTGTGAGAATGTTCTTTTGACCACAACCGTCCCGAGTCACACAACATCAAATCTCGTTGTGATTCAGAGCGATTGGAATGTGGTGGAAAAACAAAAGTCTGATCCTGACTTAGCTCTTGTTTTCTCGTGGTTAGAAACGGGGCATAGACCACCTTTATGGAGGTTACGTCATTCTTCCCCATACCTTAGGAAAGCATGGCACAGCATGGCATTCCGGAGGCCCTCCACTCAGATCAGGGCAGGCAGTTTGAATCTGACCTCATAAAACACCTTTGTAACTTGCTGTCAATCAAGAAACTCCGTACATCCCCTTACCATGCCAGTGCGATGGTGCTGTTGAACGCTTTAACAGGACGCTAAAAGATTAACTTTCCAAGCGTCTTTTTGAGTCAGGTTCGGAGTGGGACGAATATCTCTCGCCAGTAGCATTGGCTTATAACACTGCGAAACACACTAGCACAGGACACACACCCTTCTTTTTGGCCCATGGCAGGGAAGCCCGTGTCCCCTTGGACACACTACTGCAGGACAGTCATGCTTCCTGTTCGGCTACAGCCGGCACACCTGCAGCGTATGCCTACGATTTGCACAGGAGGCTGGCCTGTGACTACCGTTCTGCTATTGCTTTTACAGACAAGGCTCAGGATAAACAACGCCTCAACTATGATCGCCATCTGAAATATACACCTTACAACAGTGGCGATTTGGTTTTGGTGGATGACCCCGCTCACCGCCACAACAAACTTTACCCTCGTTGGGTTGGCCCATATGTGGTTTTGCGGTCATTATGCCCCAGGGGTAGTTCCACCCAGGTTAATTTTGAAGTTCGGGACATAACTCAACTTCATGCAAAACCGAAAATCATTCACTACAATCGCATGAAAGCGTACATTACTGACCCGCAACACAGTCACACCTTTGCCTCCCCTTCTTCCCCTGCTCGGTCAAACACCCTGAACACCTTGTCAGGACTCCTGCCACCCATTACTCCACCTGTTCACCTGTTCCACCAGTATTCCCCGCACCTCCGGTTCCGTTGGGACCGCCACCAATACCTCAGTCACAAAATCAGCCCCGACTACAATCACCAGGACCCCTGCTTCCATCCTGTCCTGTGGACTACGGGCCGGGCTCGAACTTTGGATTGTTGCTTCCACCACTAGACTCATCTGACACTGGGCTGTCGCCTGGTGTTTCGGACTCTCCTATTACTCCAGTGTCTACACGACGTGTACCCCCCAGGACACGTCGCCTACCTCACTGATTGGAGAATTTTGTTCTTTAATTGGTTATATGTTACTTTTATGAGTATTAATGTGTTCAGTTTCGTTTACTGACTCCTTTACTGGTCCTTGTTTTATTGTACAATGCTTCTGATTTTGGTGACGTGGTTTTGTATGTTCTGCATATTTTCATTTGTTTATACTGCCTTATGTGTAGAAATGAGGACATTTCTTGTTGGGTAAGGGAATATTATGTAAGGATGAATGTTGTGAAATTAGGTCTGGTCCTTTAAGAAGTGAGAGAAATATTGTATCGCGAGAAGAGAACGGAGAGAAGCGGGAGCGCAGAGTTTAGAGTGGAGAGACAAGGAAGAGTGAGAACTGTGAGAGGAAAGGGCATACATTGTAATCGTGGTGGATTACCCCCATTCGAGTCTAATAAACAAGTGTTGAGACCAGTGCTGAGTTGCTGTTCTTCCTCCCGGCAACGATGCCGAGAATCTACGGAACGACGACGCAACAACAACGCGTTACAAATATATAGCCAGCCAGTGCTCCCCAGGCAAGGTGGAAGGATCGGTGTTTACAATCACCGCGGCAGGACTTCTGGTTATTTTGAGTCTGGTCAGCTGGTCACAGGGCTTCACGCCCACAAAATAGGTTCTGAAAAATAGGCCAATTATCTTTTTAGCAGCGCCAGTCAATTCAATCGTGTTCATGTCTCAATAATAGTCTACCAGCACCTGTCTACTGTTTGACACTTCAATAAGTGAATCATAGACTGCGTAACAGATTAAGTTAACGGTGCGTGCCAGAGGAGTCCGGAACCTTGCTTCCAGTTTGACATTTCCGGTTTTGATTAAAGACACGTTTGCCCCTCCCCCGCCATCAGGCTCCAGGTTAAAGCAGAACAGGGCATACCCCTGACCAAAATCTTCCCGTGTAATGGCCAGCGACCTGTCTTTAAGATGCCGTCCGGTTGTCTGGATTAGCTGATAATATTTGCGCGCGTACTGACCCAGGGGAAAGTGGGGCTGAAATGCCTTAGCGGGGTGGGCCTGGCCGTCAGCATAGATACTCTAGGTCTAACTCCCTGTATGGGCCTCGTTGTCCACGAAGCCCAGGATGACAAATTTAGGGATGTGGCCCAGATAAAGATTGTCCTGACAGCACACCCCCGATTCCGGGAGGAATTGAGTGTGTTTTTAGCGCCACTCTGTCGACGCTGTATTTCGCGTTAGTGTGCTGCAGCACCCTGCTGTGGGCGAGTCTGAGGCTGGGTGAAAGTGTGACCTTTCACAAAAAGACTGGTAAGATTTTAACACAGTATTGTGTATTGGGTGCGGCCATCAGGCAGAATTCGTCTTTCGCCCTTATGAATTTCATGGAAATGTCGAGTCCGTTTAGTAGGAATTTTTCCTGAAAAAACTGGTCCACGTGTACAAGACTTCCTCTTCCCCTTGCTCTGGTCCCCGGCAGCTTTACGTTAGGTATTTGTGTTTATTAGTTTCACCTGGGTTTAATCATCTGTTGTGTTTCTCCCTATTTATACCTCCCTCCTTCTTTTGTTCCCTGCTGAAGCATTTGTTGTAATCAGTCCTGGAAGTTTTCAAGCAGTCTCTGTTACCGTCCCATCCGGTTCCCTAGCGTTTTGTATTTTAGTTTGTTTTCTCCCAGTCCCAGGGTTAATAAAGCCTTTTGTTGTCCAGCGTTTGGGTCCTATCACCTCTTTTTTCTCCACTCTGACACCAACTCGTGACAATTTTTGCACATATTTCACATTGTTGACAAAAAATTTTTAGAATAGTTTGTAAAACCATATGTTGTAAACACTTTGTTTACTAATCTACCATCCCTCCTGCTGACGTATGCACATTAGCATGTGTCAGTACAGCTGCATATCAGAATAAATGTTTAGGCAACACTACTTTTCATCATTACATCTTCAAACATTATTGTCATTTAATTTACACTCTTTTCTCTTTGTTTTTGTTGTTACCCATGTGTCTTTTCATTTCTAAGGTTCACTGTTCTGCATGTCTTTAAGTATCTGCTCATCAAGATGTTCAACTGTAACTGTAGCTTGTAAAGGCAGTGGTTTCTGTGCTACTAATTTAGCAACTTCGTCAGCTTTACAATTACCAAAAGAAATCATGTCTATTTCTCACATTTGTATCGCACTTACAATGAGCGACTTTTTTAGGTAACAGCTGTAAAATAAGATCTTTGTGTGTGATGGGCTTACCAGATGATGTAATCATTCCTCTGTTCTTCCACTGCTGAGCAAACACATGTACAGTTGAAAATCCATAATTGCTTCTGAGCTTCTATTAAGGTAATAAGTCTCACTGCCTGCAATGATAAATGAGAAGGTACTGATTCAGCTTTTAAAACATCTTTAAGGGTTACAACAGTGTATCCTGTTGAATTAGATCTTTCTGATTTTTTTCTTTTTTCTTTTTTTTTTTTTACAAGATCCATCTACAAACATTGTCATTTCAGCATCTTTATAAGGTGTGTCAGTGTGTCAACCCTGGACAACACTATTCTCAGTTTCAGCAATACAATCATGGCTCCCCATCCTCAACTATAGGCATTAATGTAGCAGGATTAAAAGTTGTACATCGTTCAATAGTGAGACGTGGCTGTGAAAGCAATGTAGTCATGCAGGATAAATGTCTAGCTGGAGACATGTATGCTATCTTGTTTTGCAACAACAGGACAGAGACTGCATGTGGAACCTTTAGTGTCAGAGGATGGAAGAACACGATGTTTGCTGAAGCTTGGAGGCTGCAGTAACAGCTTGAATACATACAGGCATTGCTCTTGCTATTGAATCCAATTGGGCAGAATAATAAGCAATAGGCCTGTTTTTGTCCCCATAAGGCTGAGTCAACACTGAAATCACATGACCATTCTTACAATTAACAGTTTGCATGAAACATTTTTAATGGTTAGGCTGTCCTAAAATAGAGGTGATGGTCAAGGTCTTTTTAAGATCATTAAAGGCTTTTTCTGCAATTTCAGTCATTTTTATTTTATTGTAAGTTGCCATTGGTGTGTCATAAATCAATTTCAACAATGGGCTAGACAACTCTGAATAGTTTGGTATCCATGCTCTGCAGAAGTTTGTGATACTTAAGAAAGACATTATCTGTCTTTTAATTTGTGGTCTTAGTACTTTAAGTATAGCTTATTTTCTGTCTGAGTCTAGAGCTCTCCTTTGTTGTGAGAGGTTGAAACCTAGGTATTTAATTCAGGTACCTAGGTATTTAACTTCCTTTTTCCACAGCTGTAGTTTGTTCTTACTCACTTTGTGTCCCTATTCTGCCAGAAACTTAAGCAGAGCTATGGTGTTTGTTTTACATCGTTCTTGTGTTTTAGAGCATATCAAAATATCATCTACATATCTGAGTTCCTGTAGGAGGAGAAAACTTAGCTAAGAATTGATTTACAAGCTTTTGTACCAAAAAGGAATCTTATTTTCAAGCCTTGCACCAGCAATGTTACTTTTGCTCTTTTTTTCTTAAAGCATAATTTAAGTTACTTCTTCATGACTCAAATGTTAGCTTCAGTCAGATGTGAGTCTTGTAGCTTTTTCTGCTGTTCAGTGTGTGTATTTTGTATCTGACCCTTTTTTTGTTGTCTAATTATGCAGAGTAGCCTGCTCCTCCCTCCTGCTGCAGTGTGTCTTTCTCTGTGGGCAGCTCTTAGCCCAGTGGCCTGTCTTTTTACAGACATAGCAGCAGTCATGATCAACTATCTGCCAGGTCTCCGGCCGCGACCTCGTCCCCGCCCCCTGTCCTGATTAATCCTGAAATTTCAGGTTTGAGGCCATTTAAGAAAGCATTCTTTAACTGCTGCGCATACGGCCTATCCCCATTTTGTGCAGCACCTTCAGGTACTGATATTCCACTATGAGTGTTAAACACCTCTTTCAGTCTGTTAAAAAAAAAGCATATAGTTAGGGCTGGCTTCAGGCAACCCTGAACCATCCCTTAGTTATGCTGCTATAGGCCTAGACTGCCCGAGGACCATCGGTGCACTGAGCTCCCTTACCCTGATTTGTATTGTGATTTGGCGCTATACAAATAAATTGAATTGAATTGAATTGAATTAAAATAAGCCAGCACTCCCTCACTATGTTCTGCATAAGGAGATTGAGACTGAGGCACAGGATCAGAAGGTGCTCTGGGAGGTAATATTGCTCTACCAACAGCACCCTCCTGTCCCTGGGCGTAGCAAGGAAGCTGAGCCAGTGGTGGATTGTTAGGATGAGGAGGTGGTCTACAGTATGACATTGTTTGATCATCTGTAAATTCAACAGTTTGCTCTAAATACAATGTTGGTGAAGAGGCTTTTAAATGTTTTTCTATTTGCTTCTGTCTCTCTTCTCCTTCCTTTTTCTATATTTGTAGGATCCTTTTGTTGCATCAATTTTGCATCACTGGTGACTATTTTTTCTAATTTTGTATTCTTATTACCCACTTTATTTCTTTATATTCAGTTACTATTGTTTTATACTCACTCCTATGTATTTATTATTATTGTTATATTATCATACACTTATTATTTTAATAGGCTCCTTCTCCCCTTTTTTAAAATTAATATAATTTTTTAAATTTTTATGTTTTTATATTTTTATTTTTGGTACCAATACTCTCTCTTGGCCTTATGCTCAAAAGCACTTTCGACACTGCACCAGGGATCTTTTTGTTCCGGGTCTCCCACAGACCGCGGGGTTAGTTTACTTTGGGTCTCCCACAGACCACTTTATGGGTTTGTCCCGAGTTTCTGATTTCCTGAGAGCCCTGCTCGGCTTTACTCGAATACGTTTGAGCCAGTGTCCCCGAGGCTACACAAATTTTGGTTTTGTTTGAATTCCAGAACACAAGTCAAGTCAATGATATTTTTAGAGTTTCGTTTTGAAACTACTAACCTCTCAGCCTGGTCAGAGTTTCGTTTTGAAGCCACTAACCTCTGAGCCCGACACCAGCCAGTAACCCACTGAGATTCTACTCAGCTTGCATGACCTCATGTAAGCTTAGGTCCCAGCTTGCATGCAAGGACCCAGGACCCACCCGGGGCTCCCAGAGCCCACTCACGGCTTTATTTGGGCCCTAATTCCCTGAGACTCTACTCAGGTGATGGTTTTGTTTGAATCCTACAGACTCCCTGAGAGTCTACTCAGGTGACGGTTTTGTTCGAATTAGACCCACTGAGACTCTACTCAGTTTTACCTGATTAAATCTCTACTCAGATTACCTTACCTTACCTTACCTTACAGGAGTCCGTCTCTGGTCTCTCATTTCAAAATTCAATTGCATCACTCCTCTCCCCTCACAGCAGATCCTAGCCTCTCAATGCTCCAAACTGTTCCCTTATGGGACTTGGGTGGCGGGCTTTCAGTCAGGAGTCTTAGACTCCCCCGTGCACGGTTTGTAGGTCCAAACCTGGAAGGAAGAGCTGATGTTGCGAGCCAGGACGAGCCCCCAAGTTTGTTAGGTAAATTCTTTTTAACAAATAGACTCAGAGGACAAACTTTGGTAAGATTATATAGAAGTTTAACTTGAAAGGAGTAGCAGTCACACAGCACCTTAGTACAGCATGAGGGTCACTGGCTGCTTGCAGCCTAACACATCAGTTTTCATGGTAACACAAAAGGGAGGTGATTTCTCACAGAAAGACATCTGGGCCCTTATCAAATATTCAAGGTTAGAGCAAACTGTTCTCACTGAGAGAAAAAATTATATTTCCACAATACACAATAGGTCCTATTCAAAAGTGTTTCAGTAATACTAAAGTAAGGTGGATCAGGTCACTTGAGGGTAAACATTTTCATTTCTCTAACAGTGATGAACAAAGTCCAACTTCTCTACATACTGACCTGATGAAACGAATGCATCCCGGCTGCTAAGTGAAAAGCTATACAGGCAGGCAGAAAGAAGAAGAAAGCACCATTTGTCACACAGGTATATGAGCTGTCTGACATATATTTTAGATTACAATGTATTATTAGGGCCCTGTGAGGGACCGGTGACCTGTCCAGGGTGTACCTCTGCCTTTTACCCAAAGAGAGCTGGGATAGGTTCTAACAAATGCCCATGACCCTAATTAGGAATAAACAGGTATAGATAATGAATGAATGAATGAATCAGACCATGGAAAATATCAGGGACACTTTTGGTATCTTTAAATTTTAATGATGTTGCAACCATGTCAAGAAGTACAGTAAGGAAACACTGAAGACATTGAGAAAGCAAGAAGGACTTGTAGATATCAGGAATGGAAATGGCAGGAGAGGTCCTCTACCTTCCCCTTTTACCATCAAAAAATAGAGCCATGGAGCTTCTGAGATTTCTTCACCAGATTGAACTCATAATTGCAATTACCTTGCCAACTGTAGAGATGTTTCTCAAAACTGAAGCCACAAGGAATCAGGAACGACTTAGTGGACTTGCTTTAAGCAGTATTAACAGAGAATTTGCCCAGCAGATTTGTTATGATGACTTAGCTTAAAAAAAAAAAAAAAAAATACCTTTGTAGATGTCAATGGCCAAGAAATAATAAGAAGAGCTGGTGCAGATGACCCTTCATAATTTTTTTCTTTTTTTTTTAAAGTGTTGACCTTAGTTAAAGTTTGATTAATATGCTAATTTAAGTAAACATATAAAAGTACCAATAACAGGTTGTGTATAAATAAAAAAGGTTACAAATTATATTTGTTTCAAGTCCTTTTTATTTATTCTAAGAATTGAAGGGAAGGAGGTCAGGGGGCTTCTAATACAAAGTTTGCCTATGGAACCAGCCCTGGATATTTAGGATACCTGGGAGCTTACTCAGTGGTAATGATTGCAGTACGTTTAGTTCTTTTAGTACTTTTACTCTTTACTTTTTTAGGTCACTTTTAGTTCCATACTGGGTAGAACAGGAACCGGTATTAAACATTTTATGCTGCTCGGAATCTGTTGTTGTCTTAATATTATATAGTCTTTTCCCCCTGAGTGGATGTTATCACGTGGGTTTGAAGGGAAGGGAGGAGGAGTGGACTGGCTCCCAAAAGCAAGGGGGAGAACAACAGTAAAGTTAATTTAGTATACAGCAGTTAGGTTAGGGAGAGATGAGATCATCTTCAACAGAAAATCAAGATTAGGACCATTCATATTTACCAGTACATTCAAATCAAAATAGACAAACACCCAACTGAATTATCACAAAATAAAATTAAGGACTAAGAAGGGCTGGGATCTAGAAGTGCAATTTTGAAAGTACTGACCGGTGGTCGCAAAATTTTATTTCCGGTTTTAAGATAGACAGGTGACCTGTCCAGGGTGTACCGCTTCCTTTCACCTGAAAGAGAGCTGGGATAGGCTCCAGCAGATCCTCGTGACCCTGGTTAAGGAATAAGCGGGTATAGAAAATGGATGGATGGATGGATGGATGGATGGATGGATGGAAGATAGACAGGTCTAATGGATGTAATGTGAACGCTGATCCACGCTCTGAAGCAGTAGGAGGCAGTAATGCTTCTACTATGCAGGTTGCCAACTGCCGTTAGGAAGAAGAAGAAGAAGATGATAAAGAAACGAAAAAAGAAGTAGACGACTGAAAAAATATGTCCCGGGTTCTAAACAATAAAAATAATAAAGCTTATAAAATGTACATATAAATGTAGGGGGGAAAGAGGGTGGGAGCTAAAGAGTTCCTTAAGCTCAGTGATGTTCACACTCCAGCTCAGTAGGTGGCGGTAATGCACCATTAGTCAGGCTGCAAACTAACAAAAAAAGAGGTCCAGTTTGTTTCCCGAGTTAAGGGCTGTATGTTTTCGTGACTGTTTTAACCTGGTGTTGTAACATTACTGCTACATAGGAAGTTGTTCAGGATGCTGCTGGTTCTGTCAGAAGACCTCAAAGAACACCTCGCCTTCCTGCCGCAGGTTGACGCCGCAGGTAAATAACTGTTTTCTGACTGGTATAATAGAAAGTCAGGACCATGACAATATGCTATCACCAACATGCTCTAACCAATCAACTTCTCCTCTATGACTAATCGTTAACTGGTGACTGTCAGTGTCAGCTGAATGTCAGGGTTCACAGTTCTCGCAGGAAAAACTGTTTTTGTTCGAACAATTAAATGTATTTGTATAGCGCCAAATCACAATACGATCATCTCAATGCACATTAAAAGGAAAAATGCCTTATGAGCAAGCACTTGGCGACAGTGGAGAGGAAAAACTCCCTTTAACGGAAGAAAAAAACCTCCAGCAGAACCGGGCTCAGTTTGGGCGACCATCTGCCTCGACCGGTTGGGGTGAGTGGATAGAGCAGAGAGAAAAGAACAGCAACAATAAACAACAAATAGACACTGCAGGTTGGTGGGGCCAGTAACTGCACATCAGCGATATACAGCTCCAGGACCAGGGACACCTGCAGAAGGTACAGAGAGAGAGGGAGGGAGCCCAAACTAAGGGATGGAGAGCACAAAGTTAGTGACGTTCTATGGTGGAAAATACATGGAGGAGAGGAAGCTCACAGCACTGATTTAGTGTCTAGCCCTATAGCAGCATAACTAAGGGATGGTTCAGGGTTACCTGAAGCCAGTCCTAACTATATGCTTTGTCAAAGAGGAAAAGGAAGGTTTTAAGTCTAGCCTTAAAAGTACAGAGTGTCTGCCTCCTGAACCCAGACTAGGAGCTGGTTCCACAAGAGAGGAGCTTGATAGTTAAAGGCTCTGGGAACTCTGGGAACCACAAGTAGACCTGCACTCTGAGAGCGAAGTGCTCTTTTGGGATAACATGGTACTATGAGGTCTTTAAGGTATGAAGGAGCTTGATCATGAAACGATTTGTATGTGAAGAGAAAGATTTTAAATTCTATTCTGGATTTTACAAGGAGCCAATTGTTGTGTATAAGGTGCACTAGGAGGACTTAAGCTAAAGAAACTTAATTAAATGGAAAATTATTTGCATGCAGAATACATCCTGCTAGAATATTATAGGTAATGCATGGAAGTACAGTAGGCTAAATGACTTGATTGCATTTTAAATTGCCTATCCTTATGACCTCAGAACTCAAATCTGGATTGAACACATAGTTTTGTGTTTAATAAATTGAACATATGTTTCTTTTTGTTTTATTTTTTTATTAGTGGTTGGAGAATTTGGTCGCATAGCGCTGGAGTTTTTAAGGAGAGGATCCAGCCCCAAGATTTACGAGGGAGCAGCAAGTAAGACTGCATCTTTTATTACATACTAGTCCAGTCTTCTGCAGCACTGTAGTTGACCCAATGGGCAGACTAATCATGGGCAATATGGTATAAGAACAACATCAGAGAAGTCCAAAACATATCCTCATCTTGATTTACATGACTATATGTACAGTATTTGTTAAAGCAGGAGTGGGCAACTGCCTTGCTGTTTTCCAACTATCCCTGCCTTATCCTCTGCTGATCACCTGGATCTGGTGCGTTCAATCAGAAGTTGGAAGATATATCTCTGATGAGGGTCGGGTGGGGGAAGCTGCTAACCATAAAATTCTTTCATTGCCCTTCTAAACCAGCTTCAGCAAAAAATCCGTCCATCCATCCATCCATTATCTATACCCACTTATTCCTTAACCAGGGTCACAGGGGTGTGCTGGAGCCTATCCCAGCTCTCTTGCAAGTGGAAGGCAGGGGTACACCCTGGACAGGTCACCAGTCCATCACAGGGCCACATATAGACACACAGAGACAAACAACCACTCACACTCACTCCTATGGGCAATTTAGAGTCTCAACAAAACATGAAAATAAAAAAAATTATAACCTTCATGAAGAGGCAGGAGTTATAGCTAGGCCATTGTAGACTGTAGACTTAGTTTTAGCTAGGTGGGCCTAGTACAGTGACAATGTAGATTTCCCCACTGTGGGACAAATAATTCTTTTTGTCTTATGTTATAGTCATACTAAACACTGGAGGAAAAGAGTCAGTAGAAAATAGATTAAATTTTCTTGTTTTATTGTATATACACTGCCTGGCAAAAAAAGAAATAATTTTATTGTAATATTTTGTGGGACTGCTCTCATTTGCTCCAGCATTGTATTGGCAACATTATGCATCTTTACAACATTTATTTGTCTTTATTTCTTTTCTTTATCGTGGAGCTTTTATACATATACTGCTTATACTTATGTATTACCTGACAAAAGTAAATCCATAACACACCACTCCTTGCAGGGAAACTCTCTGTTTCTGTGGAAATGGTGCAGCATGGAGTGGAAGGCCTGATGTTCCTGATGACAGAGAGCTCCAAACATATGGTTTGATACTTTTGTCTTTAAAGTGGCAGATATTCTTAAAGTATCTGACATTGTTTAGTGCATCCCATTTACTCACCAACTGCATTTCTGATTAATATCCGATGCGTCTTTGCTTTCCCCAATCCAGAAGATAGATCTGTCTCTGAGACATGCATGTGCAAAAGGAGGGGGTAGCTCTGTCTCACACACATTGCAGACAGAACAGAGAACATAACTACTAAAACATACCGTAATTGCATTATGTGGTGTCATACAAAATCACATGAATGTGGATTATTGATTAAAGTAACCATTTGCCAGCAGGTTGTTACAGGTGCAGGTAAATTCAAACTCTCACAACATCACTTGAACTGTGGGTCAGAAATTCAGTTTCAGAGACTGCAGTAATTGTGTCTATCATTTTTCCACTTATGACATATCAATATCTGTAACATCTACTCGTGTGGTATTTTTTTTCTATATACGCAACTGTCTCATCATATTGTCATTTGTAAATGGTATTTTACCAGTTGTGGCAGACCTCAACTGTTCCCATTGTCACTGCCCTTGTGTGTCTGTGTGTTTTTGTAGATCTCTGAAGTGGACTTCCTGGACTCAGTGTTGGTTTTGGGGTTTAGTGATGAGCTTAACCAGATCCTTTTGCAGGTGACTTTGAATTTATTTTACTAATCTGAGTAGTTGATGTTACATGCTCTCACTTACCCACATTGTATTGTTCAGATTCTGAGCTCAGGGTAGGAGTCGTGGCACAACTGGTTTTAACCATAAAAGGGTATGGATGACAAAAACTCATAATTACATGAACAAAAAATGATTTATCTATAATCAGTTAACCAAGGGAGAGGGAAGGCAGGACCCACAGCAGGGCTGTGCTTCAAACAAAAGAAAGAAATAGAACAAAACACCCCTATCTGGTCTTTTCTACTTTCTAAATAATCCAAAGAAAAATCTCTAAAACAAAATACCTAACTACCTTCCCTAAAAACTGTTGAGTCCACAAAAGACTTACAGGGTCGAAGTCACAGCCCTCTTACTAGTGTTTCTAATACATTTAAGTATTTCCTCAGTGTGAGCAAGTGTATAGTAGAGATGGGCAAATGATACCGAGGCTTCGGCGCTTGTGTCACTCTTCCTGAAGCGGAGTGATTCGAAACACTGTGCCGAGGCTTGTATCAAAACACCAGTGTCACGTGACTGATGACGTTCGAGGCTTCAAACGTCATCACTGTTTCGCTTTGCGCTTCATTGCTTCAAAATGTTTCAAAGCTTTTCATTGGCTCATAGTCTTTCAGTGTGTGTCATTGGCTCGTGGTGTTTCAATGCATTCTGAGGCAATGACAGCTTGACAGGTTTGACCGATTTGAGTGGTTTGGTGCCATACCAGCTATATAACACGCATCATTCTGCTTCAGGATTTGGAGAGTGAGAGTGAGAGTATTTTGGCAAGTTTCATGGCGAGTCCCACCAATAAGCGACATTCTAAAGTTTAGGATCATTTTGATTTCAAGAGGTCTGAACTTTTATTGCTGTCATGGGATTGAAACAATGCCAGTGCTTCATTCGTGCTCTTTAAAGGTTGCTATGGCTTCAGTTGTCCACCAGAATGCACCGTCACTGAATTCTCGAAGCTTTGAATCTTTTTCGGCACAATTGTCAGGAAAGCCTCAGTGCTTCATGAGGCTTCACTTGCCCATCACTAGTGTATAGGGACCCCCGTCTTACCTCGGCCCCTACCTTCCACGTCTCCAGTCGCCCAACTGTTAACTCATGAATCCACTAATGTTACTTTCTGGCAGCAAGACAAAACAAATGCAACCTAAGTCAACTCTCATCACAGCCCTCCGCCTTCTGCTGCTCTTAGTGCTCTCCTTTAACCCGTCTGCTCTCTCACTGCCCTGCTTGGCTTCCCCCAGCATGATCAGGATCCAATCAGGCGACTTCCTTGGATCACGAGTTGAGGTCAACACCTGAAAATCATTAGAGAGAGAGAGAGAGACTCCGCCCTTTCACATAACAGTTGATTTCAATCAGTCGGTGTGTTAGATGTGTGCACTTCAATTGACTGCATGTGTGTGTTTATGGCAGCTCTATCTGCAGCACCACAGTGAGATCCGCAGTATCCTGAGTCAGCTGCCCTTGAAGATGCCTGCCTATCACAACCTGGAATGGAGACTGGATGTACAGGTGTGTGCGTGTGTCCGTGTATGGGTGGGTGTGTGTTTATGTGCAAATGTTACATAATTTAGAAATGATTGTGTGTGGTAGATGAAATGATTTTATTATCTATGTACAGCTCTTTTTTGTAATTGTGTTTCATTTAGTAGTTTTAAATAAATTACTAAGATCACTCCATATCTCAGTGAATCACTGTTCATCAGATTTTATGAGCCTGCAGGAATGACATGTGAAAAGACAGTCTATAATGAAAAACCTTTTTCACTTGTTATTCTGGTTTGCTCCTCTCATTCCTACTAGTTGGCGAGTCGTTCAGTCCATCATCAGGTGATTCCCATGCTGACAATGCATCTGTTTCTAACCAGAGGTTGTGAAAGTGACTGCATCAGCACTGTTCTCCAGACAGACCCCAGGATGCTTCAGCACCTTATCTCCACACTAGAGGCCGCCCTGGCCACCTTGAAAACCAGTCATTCTCGGCGCATATTACGCAATATCAAATAGTTGTCCAGATCATTCATATTTATGCCTCCTCCTGCAAAAGCCCACATTCCTGCCTTACAGTTTGTTGTGTCTGTATTCTTCGCACTAGCACACACACATTAAGATTCAGTCCTGGATGTTTTTTCACATTTGAGTGCAAAATATATGTACCAAATGGTACTGACTGTATATAAGATTTCTACAGTGCTTCCTTTAAATATTGCATTAAAGTGTTCTGTAAAGCATTTTGTGTTTCTTTATGTAAAAGGCAACAGTGCAAAGGCAAAAATACCTTGACTTCAAAAAGTACAGTGAATGTGTGTTAACATTTGGAACAGAATATAACATACATTGTGGTGATCAGGCTGATGAGTTAAAGTGTGTTAAAGAGTAAAGAGCGTTAAAGTTTGGACTGTTGGAGGAAGCTGGAGCAAACAGGACAAACAAACTCCATAGATAAAAGCCCCAGGTTCAGTAATTCTGTCTATGACAATTGCTGGTTTAATTGTTCTTATTAATCCAAATGACTAAATATTGTGTATAGTATATAGTTGGTTTGCCAAGTAGTAGTATTGTAAGTTTGCCACTTCTTTGTGATTTTCTCTTTTGAAATGATAGAAATGTGTTTTTTCCACTAACGTGAAGTTGAAACAAGGTGATCTAACCGGTGGGTGTTATAGGAAGTGTGAGAACACCTTACCTGAATTTCCATTTGGGGTAGAGTTTTGACTGAAGATGTCTGGTGCCATACCACTGTTCAATTCAATTCAATTTATTTTATTTGCGTAGTGTCGAATCACAATACAATCATCTCAAGGCACTACACAAAAACCAAAAACAGAGGAGAAAGAAAAGAACAACAATAAACAACAAATAAACACTGTGCAGGTTGGTGGCAATGTAAAGCTCCAGGACCAGGGATACCTGCAGAAGATACAGAGAGAGAGCACAAACTACAGGAGGGAGGAGGCAGAAAGTTTGTGACATTCAATGCTGGCATATAATGGTAAGGATATTCCTAATTTTGGTAATATTGTGCAAGTGAAAGAAAGGAATTCTAGAGATCTGTTTTATGTGTGAATTAAAGGCATAACTTGGTCAAAAATAATTGATGTTATAAACGCATGAAGGAACACGGGGAGGTCCACGAGGCTGCCGTGCAAATGTCTTCCACTGACAACCCGCGCAGGAGAGCCGTGGAGGATGACCTTCCTGGAGTGTGCACAGATGCCGACCGGCGGCTCCATGTCCAACGTAGAGTAGCAGCTTCCTCTGTGCACATGTGGGGAGAGGGCAACAAACCCTCCAGCGTGATCACTCTACATCTGAAAGAACTAGTGATGCATTTAGGCAAGTATGCAAAGTTGGGACGCAGAACTGCTGCACTGCGATCCTCTCTGATCTGAAGACATACCTGAGATAACGACGGAGCCGACAGACCACTAACCCTCTTTGCGGAGGCTAACGCCAGCAGAAGAGAGGTTTTACCGAATGAAAAACGCAGAGGGACCATTTTTTCCCCTCAATTCCTACCCTCAGTACCACATAATGACAAAGTGAAAACAGAATTTTAGTAATGTCTGTAAACTTCTTAACAAAAAACTGAAATATTACATTTGCATAAGCATTCAGACCTTTGGGTGAAAGGCAGGGGTACACCCTGGACAGGCACCTTGCAACATGACAACCGTAAGCACTCAGCCAAAACAACACAAGCATAGCTTAGGGACAACTCTGTGAATATCCCACACTGGCCCAGCCAGAGCCCTGACTTGAACCCTGTTGAAAACCCTCAAATCTAGGTGTGCAAAGCTTGTGTCTTACCCAAAACAACTCAAGGCTGCAATTGCAGCCAAAGGTGTTTCAACTTAGTACAGAGTGAGGATCTGAATACCTACATAAATGTGATATTGATCTATCCACTCACCATACATTTGGGTTTCTGTTTGTTTTTTGTAAAGTGCCTTGAGATGATTGTATTGTGATATAGCGCTATACAAATAAACTGAAAATTGATATTTCAGTTTTTTCCTTTTTCACTTTGTCATTACATGGGACTGAGTGTAGATTAATGAGAAAATAAATTAATTTAAACAACTGTTTCAGCAACATAACAAAATTGAAAAAAGTGAAGGGGTCTGAATCTTTCTGAATGCACCGTATATGGAGCTGTCAAAATTAACGCAAACTCATGAACTCATGAATTTTATTAACGCGCGAATAACTCATTTCTGCGTATTTGGCCTAGCCTATAGTAGGAGAAATCGAAAATGCAGCCATAGACACTAAAGAGTGCAGCAGCGAACAGAAATGGAGAAAGAAAAAGGTCTTCTGAATGGTAAATTTACAAAACGATGTCTGCAGATACTTAGCAACACCTGCCACTTCCATACCCTGTGAAAGATTGTTTTCACTGTTAGGGCATGTTGTTCAGAAAAGGCGAGCTGCCCTGTCATCTGAACAGACTTGTCTGTTTGAGCAACTGGCTCAGTGCAAAAAAAGAGAAATGATGGGAACTTGTGTTTTTTCTATGTTCTTTTTTTCCATGTGATTAATAGACATGAACAAGTTCTTTGAAAAACTTAAAACCGTCTTTGAAACATGTCTATGTTCTTTATGCTGTATGTTTAGGGTAGTTTCACGAATAATAAACATACATTTGCATAAAGCATCCATGTTTGTCCATGCCCATGTTGATTAGAGTATTAAAAACTTTAATTAAGGTTCATTTAGAACAGATAAAAATGTGTGATTATTCACGAGTTAACTCAACAATCATGCGCTTAATCGCGATTAAATATTTTCATCAATTGACAGCCTTAATATATATATATATATATAATTCTGTAATATTTTTCCACTGTTTGGTGTCACATGGTGGTCACTCAAAACACACATGGTAAGCTAAATTTAGACCAGCATTGAATCTTAATGCTTTTGCTTGTCAGAGTTTTCCTTGCAGTGCAATTCCACCAAATTGTTAAATTATTCACAATTTTTTTAAGTTAAAAAAAATTGATTTTATTGGGTCTTCATATTATCGAATGTGCTTTGGTGAAATGAAAAAAAAAATTCAGTAGCAACTTAACCCTCATGTACTGTTCAGGATGTTTTCATCCACCAAGGGTAATTTTTCACTCATAATTTGGCCATAACTTTCACTGTATTTCAGCAAATGGAATGATTTTTCGTGACAAACTTTAATTTGACATAAATTTTGGAAATATGATTTTAAATAATGTCTATAAGTCAGTAATACACTGGGGGCAAACTCACTACCCTTTCGTTATGTTCGGGATGAAAACATCCACTAAAATAAACTGCTGTAAAAATTATATCAGATAAATATTTTTCAACATTTTTTGCATTAATCTGTTAATCAACTTCAGTTCTGATCAAAACTACTAATTGTTAAAAAAAATCCAGGATTTTAATTCTTTAAATGCCAATCTCATAAGTGATGTCATGGATTTGGGGGAAAAAAATGACTTATTTTCAATATACCCCCTATCCCAGTCTTGGATATGTCAAAGATTAGTAATAACACAAATTTTGATGCATTTAGTTTTTATACAGCATCAGATTTTATTTTTTTCTGACTAATTTACTGTTCGAGGATGTTTTTGCCCCATTGTCTACCATTATAACGACATTTTTTGACAGCATGGCCATGACACTATATAATCAAGCACTCTTGATGGTTGGTGGTTTCCCCTGTTGGGAAGAGGTAAAATTTGTGATTTTTACTGTTGACAACTAAGTAGCCCCATTAAAATCCTGGATTTTATTTTAATGTTTAGTGGTTTTGGTCAGAACTGCAGTTGATTAACAGATTTATGCAAAAAAAAGTGGAAAAAAATATTTATCTGATATATTTTTACAGCAGTTTATTTTAGTGGATGTTTTCATCCTGACAGTGCACAAGGGTTAACCCAAAAGAATCCGCTTGATTTAAGAAAACAAAAAAAAACTACCCTTGGATCACTGAAAACAGAGCAGACTGGACCAATGCTTTACAAGCCCTCTATTTTAAAAGGAACAGTCTTTGACATGGGAGCTTGAAGTGCAACGCATTGGTAAGAGAAATACTAATTTATCTCTTATGTCAGGTGATTTGCCATGTAGAGATGTTTTGTCAGTTGAGTGTTACTGTTGGAATTGAAATGGGTTTTGTGAATGCTCCACTGCATATGCTTCTTATTCAGTCTGTTTGTGAATGGTGTGTGTAAATTGACTGTTTTCCCTACATTGCCTATAAAGACAGACTTCATACTGTACAATAATTTACTGTAGCTGTGGGGTAATATAATGCTGGTGCCTGTGGTGCTGAACAACCCAGATCAGAATATTACTTAGGGTTAGTCAGGCCAACATTTTCTCATCACACATGGCCCCTCACGCTCAATCGAGGAAGCATGAGCGGGAACTGGCTCATACCTTTATGCCATAAGGTTCCAGAGAAGTGCTGCTAGATGAGTGTCTCCTCAGGAGCTGTTATGTATGTGGCCCTCACTTGTGATCAATTTAACAATGCCAGAAATAGGACAAGTCACTGTTGCCACAACACTAGAGTTCTGAGGCATGGTCTTACATGGCTCTCTGCAGTTTTGTTAACAGCCTCCTTAGAACATAATGGAATCATTTCCTCTAATTTATCAACAGTATTGTCAAACATCTGTGGTAGAACTCTCTCAAATGCTGCATGATCCATTATTTTAAATTTGCAGTTTAATACCACGCTGTGATTTACTGCTTTTATCTGTGATTGATGTTTATTTCTCACCCAGTGTAACATGTGTTCAGTGGTTTTATGTAAAGTCTGCCCTTCACTCACTCTTATTAGTAAATGTGATTTCTGTGGTTGGAATGAGGATCTGTATTTAGATACATCAACATTTTGATCTGCATCTCTCTTTCCATCTGGAAGTTCAGTGAATGAATTAAATGAACTTGTAAGTGCGTCAATGACCACTACTGATTCCAATATATTTTTATGCAAAACATTTACTGTGTGTACAAAAAGTAGTTAAACAGTTGATCATGAATGAAAACTGACATTTGGCATGCCCACCCCAACCCCACCCCACAAACAATACCAGGTCTCTCCTTTAGCGATTAAAACTTGGGTGTTCAAAGTCCAAGTGAACTATATCACAGTCAGATTTAATCCCTCCAGGATCTGAGTTAAAACAATTTTAGTTTAAGTTTAAAATCAACATGTTAAGTAACGAACTGATAGTTATGCATACTAATATGCACCCAAAGTTGCAGAAAACATTTTGTCATCACTGACTGATGGAAAAAAGCTGCATAAAGTTGTTTCTGCCAACATGAAAAAAAAAAAAAAAAAAAAAAAAATCATGGTCACATTGTTCACTTATTATATACTAATCCACACCAGGATTAGTGTTCAGTGTTTAATCACAGAACCCATCTATATTTAAGCTCCAGGATTCAAGCTCAAGGAGTTATTATCTTTGTATTTAGTTGATGAACACCCAACCTTAATCACCCCAGAAATTATAAACACAAAATAAATGTATTTCTGGTAAAAAAAAAAAAAAAATCATTACAAAACATTACAAAGAATCAGAAAAACTAAACAACTAGTAATCTAAAGCACAGCATACAATTTCTTTTTCCAAAACGCAACACGAAGAAAAAGAGAAACACTTGAAGTACAATGTACTACAAGAGATGATGCAGACTGTGTGGAGATGGAAGTAATGCAATCCATCAGAATGTCCAGAATGTCACCTTAGACACATCATCAAAGTGGTGCTTTCTCTGTTAACCTTGTGTGTACTTTAAGTTCTGTCTGTTCAATATCTCAGATTTACAAAGCCAAACACCTTTTCTTTTAATATTATCTCACCTGCCCAGTATGAGATAAAATCCTTAACATACATCCACCAGTTACAATTTTGGCCACTCAATGTTTTAAGAACAGCATGGTTGCTTTGCATGATTCATGGAAAATGAGCCAGTAGAGTGAATCTGGTGGCTAGTATTACAACAGAGCTGACATATCCAAGAAAAATTCTAACCCATAACAAGTCATATGGCTGCAAACACATCTAACAACAGTCCTTTCATACAGGAGATACATGTGGACTTATTCCTAATAGACAACTGTGGAGCCATTTCTGGTTGTCACTGCTGGCAGAGACTCCAGGCAGCAATTACACTATACTACTACCTGCCTTATATGATTACTAAATTGAGTTAAGTTTCAGTTTCCATTCTGTCTGCACACATCTCGTTTTTGGTTTGGATTACAGCTCTATAAAGTCTGAGAGCCACTTTTCTTTTTGATCATCTGCTGTTAGCAGAAATATCAGTGAAAACTGAACACTCAGTCAGCAAGAGGCAAGACAGAAGTTTGAAATTGTGTTCATGAAGCCCCACCCCCAAAGCAAACAAGTTTTATAAACAGGTAACTACTTCCCCTTCACAGTTGCTGGTTTTACTCAAAGCAAGTCTTCAGATTTCAGTGAGCACTTGAGGTTTCCATTCTAGTACATTTTTCAGAATGAACTGATTAACTGGCCAATGCTACTGATCAACCTAATTTCTTGCCCTACTAGGCAAGCAAAATGTGGAATTACATCTTCCAGACAGCAGTGTACAGTATTTGCAGGAACTCTTCATATCAGGGTTCTGAAATTCAAAGATTGGACTGACTGCAGAATGAGTATCTGCTTTTTAGGACATAGCACATTTTCTCTCCAATACAGACTGCACAGAAGCAGTTGAAACAAGTATTTCTATTACTTTCAGATATCAAAGGTTGTCAGTTAAAATTAATCTCTAGTGTTTAGTTGGCCCAGCTGAACTAAATACCTGCAGGAAATAGAACTGCTAAACATTTTTTGATGTTTAGATGGTTAAAAAACCAAAACAAAAAAAGAAAAACTTTAAATTCCAATTAAGAGCTGCTCATCACTTATTTAAGACTAGATGAGAGTTATTCATTATGTATTTATGGCTATAGAGTCGTCTTCAGCAACACAGGTTCATGAATTTAATATCATTATACATTGTGTTCTGCTAGTCATGGAGGATGAAACCAGAATTTATACTATGGAAGACGGAAAAAAGCCAGTGAAATGAATCATTGACATGAGTACTATTAGTAGGAGCAGGAATATTTCATCACCAAGCCATCTAGCAATCATCTTTGCATGGTCCACAGGTATTGGCATTGTGGATGTGGCTCATGTGAAAGTAGGTACAGAAATGTGGAGTGCAGTAAAAATAGGCTATTAGTACAAAAGTTCTTATATTGCTTGAACAAATAAAGAATAAATGGAGGGGAGGGGGATCATACTTGAGGCTCTGGAGTAAAAACAATGGGGAAGTCACAACCATCAAGAAAACATGAAGACTTTACATGACGACACACTCTCTCGATGACACCTTGCTCTGTAGGAGAAACAAAAAAGTTAATCAAAAACCATTTCCTGAAGCATTAATAAAATCCAGGACATGCTGAGGGACTATGTCTCTCGGGCTGGCCTGTGAACGCCTCGGTATGCCCCCGGAAGAGCTAGAGGAATTGTCTAGGGAGATGGTAGTCTGGGCATCCTTGCTTAGACCACTGCCCCCATGACCCGGTCCCAAATAAGCGACAGAAAATTGATTGATGGACAGATTTATATGGCAACTATTTATTAACACTGCCCAGCTTATATGATTCGTCATTGCTGTCAGTCAATCACAAGAACCTCTCCATTTTTTTTCTTTGTAAGAGTGAAGTGAGTCATGGTGCCACACAGATAGCTCTCTGACTGATTTCTGCTATCAATATCTGCAAAATGACCCAACATTTTTTAGTGTCAAAAAGCGGCCAGAGCCCACCTCAGCCAAGCACACCATCTTGTTGACTTAATAGAAAAGCACTTCTGTTAAAAAGGCTACTATAAAATCACAAGCCACATCAGCTACTGCTGTTAATGTGTGTCTGCCTTTTGCCCACTAATCCCAGATTCTTTGATTTGCTGAGCTGGTGAAACTCTTTTGTACTTTGTGAATTGCTTATTAAAGTGGCATCTGCTTCACAATTACATGTGCAACTTTACTTTTCAAAAAGTGCCAGTAGCAGCATCCTTATATCAAACTTGTCAAACTTTGAAATGACTCTCTTTTTAACAACAACACCTGCTCTTATTCATATTAAAAAAAGCCCTTTCTCTAAATGTTTGTAGTGAGGTAGTGGTAAAATGTGCCTGACTGGAAGACTTTATTGAATCAGAAATGAAAATCGATTGACTTTTCTGCATCGATTCAGAATCATTTTAAAGTGAATGAGGATGCTCCATAAAATGCTGCCATTATTTTTCCCACCCCCTACTTATTTCTGTCTTTCAGGTGTGCCTTCTGTTTACCGAAGCTACTTAAAGTATCTTGTGTGCAAACATCTGTGCTAAAATGCAGAAAAATCTGATGTTATACATAATTTTGTGAGAGATTTTTTTGGAAAGCATGAGAGTGACAGACATCTAAATTTTTTAATGTTTCTCAGAGCATGTTACATCTCTCATTTCGGAATTTCAACGGGAAAAGGATTTGAAGGTGGATATACCAGGGGAGGCCTGGTTGGAGGGATGGATCATGTCCAGTTATTGTCACTTTCTGGAAAAATGTAGTTAAACTTACGTCTGCAGTGCTGGGTGTAGAAATTGATCTGTCTTTCCTTAGCACTGTACCAGAAGAATAATGCAAAGGTGATGTGTATCTTTTTAGAATACTAGATGATGCATGTAAAAAAAATCCATCACCAAATATCGGCTCAAAAAAACCAGCCCCCTCAATATTCCTACTAATAGGAACTGTCAACCATATTTACTTTTTGGAGATTATGACCTACACACTTCGCCTACAACAGCACAAAGAGAAAAAAAAAAGGAGAAACTGTGTCCACTTCGTAAAATCTGCAGACAAACAATGTAGTGACTGTTATATTGTGGAATGAGCTCTGTGATCTTTTTTTTTTTTTTTGGCCTAATTTTTTCTTCCTGTCCATGTCTTCCTATTTCACTGCACCTGCTGTGAACTACTTTGATAGTAGATCTTATGCAGTGGGGAGGATATATAAAAAACATGGGTTGATAGGAGACATCGCTTACCCATGTTTCTGACCCGTGAGGAAAACTGATACTACTAGCTCACAAAAAAGAGCTAGTAGTATACACAAATTCGCAAGATGTAACTAATTAGACGAACATAAGCATAATTCTCAGAAACCACTCCACTAATACAAATGAGAAAATATGTAATGAAAAGGACACTAAAAAAGTGAGAGTAACAGGTGACACATACAAAATTATATGAGGAAATTAAGTGTAAATCTGGAAAGAAAAAACAAGTACCCTTACTGTTTGTGCCACTTCCTCGTCATCATCTCCATTCTCTACCTCAACCTGAGTCTTGGTTACACTCCTTCTGGCCACCTCCTGCAGGACAGTCAGCCCACACGACACAATTGCCACAAAGGATAATATGTAGAAATAACATTCACCATGTAATGTGGTGGTCTAGCACAAAACCAAACACATAAATATGGAGGAAACAGGTGCAATTAATTATGCATGAATGCTTTTACCTCGCCATCAGCATTAATCAAAGAGGTAACTATGTTAGTTCCTGTGCCCCAAGAAGTCTGGCTCTTCCACAACAAGTCAGATGGTGGACTGTGGGCCATGCCAGCATCAGCAGACCACACCTGTATAAACACAGTGCAAGTAAGTAAGTAAAATGTACAAAGAGCATTACCCAAGATCAAAGTTAACAACTGTCTCCCAAAAGGACAATAAAAGTGGCTGGGAGACAGCTAGGAACATGTATACACATAATATGGGATTGTCAAAATGACAAGACTTTTTGAAAAGTACTTATGATACTCTTGACATTCCCCAATGTGTTTAAACAGACTTTCATAGAACTTCTGTTTTTTTCTTACAATGTGTACTGGCTCAAATAGAGTAGTGTACACTAGAGAGGAACTGTTGGCCCTGTCGAAGATTGGATACGGAGTAAGTCACCCACTATATGCTGAGGAGACAGTTTTGTGAATGTAGGAAATGGTCAACAGAGGCAAGGGATTCATTGAGAGACTATTTTGAGTGCACAAACTGGGATGTACTGGACGGGAGAGTCAACATAATCACTGACTACATTAATTTCTGTAGACCGCAGACACCGTACTCCCAGTTAGAACAGTATGGTACTATCCTAACAATAAACCATGAATCACCAGTGACAAAGACATCCTGAACCAGAAAAAGAGGGCTTTCCAGGACAGGGATAAGGAGAAGCTGAACAGTATACAACGGGAGCTCAAAAAGACATTTTGCAGCTAGTGGAGCTGAATGACTATAGAGCGGTGGCTTTGATATCCCATATCATGAAGACCTTGGAGCGGCTCCTTGTCCGTCACATGAGGCTGCAGGTTGAGGAGGATTTTGAGCCCCTTCAGTTTGCCTATTAGTAACACATGGGAGTGGAAGATGCAGTGCTTTACATGCTGCACCGGGCATATGCCTACCTGGATGTGCCTGGTTCATATGTGAGGATTATGTTCTTCGACTTCTCCAGTGCTTTCAATACTATACAGCCTCCCATACTGAGAGACAAGCTTCTATGTATGGGGCTGGCCTGATGTCATGGATTATGGACTATTTGACATCCAGACCACAGTATGTCAGGCTGGGGAGATGTGTTTCTGGGGCACTGGAATGCAGCATTGGGGCTCCACAGGGGACTGTTCCTTTTCTGTTCACAGTCTACACATTGGACTTTGGGTATAACTCAGAGTCTTGCCACATTCAAGTATTCTGATGATACGGCTGTTGTGGCAGATGCACGATGGATGGGAGTGGGAGTACAGGGACCTAGTGGAGGCCTTCACTGACTGGAGCAAAAAGAACTATCTTCTCCTGAACACCACCAAGCCTAAGGAGCTGGTGGTGGATTTTAGGAGATCAAAAGCACCATGCCAGTCAGTCTGCATTGATGGACAGGAGATAGACTGTACAGACCTTCAAGTACCTTGGGGTGGTACTGGACAAAAAAACTGAAAATGTGAATGAAGTGTACAGAAAAGGGCAGAGCCGCCTCTTCTTCTTGAGACAGCTCCGTTCGTACAGTGTCTGCAGTGACATGCTGTGCATGTTCTACCACACTGTCATGGCAAGTACACTGTTCTATGCTGCTGTCTGTTGGGGGAATGGTATAGACAGAAACTGTAGGTGCCTGGACAAACTGGTGAAAAAGCCAGTTCTGTGCTAGGCAGGGGGCTGGACCCTCTCAGAACTGTGGTGGAGCAGCTGCTTTCTATATTGAACAATAATAAACACCCTCTCTACGATGTACTGACTAAACAGAGTAGTAGCTGCAGTGGGAGGCTCATCTCACTGCGCTGCAGAAGTGAGAGGTTGCAGGAGATCCTTTGTCCCCACAGCCATTAGACTTTTTAATAGTAATTGTTGATGTGTTATTTATGCAATTTATGTTATTGACTGAGTGCCTTTATCTGTTAATTATATTTCATATTTTATTTTAGAGTGAAATGTCTGTTAAAGTTAATATAATAGCGGCTGGACAATCTGAATTTCCCCCATGTGGGATGAATGAAGTATCTAAGACTACAGCATCATGTTTAATAACATGTTAATAACACACTTTGGGCCGCTCTGGGCAAATTCACTACCCTTCAGGATGAAAAAATCCACTAAAATGAACTGCTGTAAAAATATATCAAATGAATATTTTTTTCAACTTTTTTTGCTTAAATCTGATAAGCAACTTCAATCCATGCCAATTTCATAAGTGATGTCTCAGATTTGGGGGAGGGGGGCTAATTGATGTTTCTGCCCCATTATGACGACATTTTTTGACTGCACAGGCATGACACTATAATCATGAAGAGGTAAAATTTGTGATTTTTACTGTTGATAACCAAGTGGCCCCATTAACCCTTTACACAGGCCTTACACAGATTTTTACACAAAACCGTATGAGTTACTGCACCAGATCCACCAACAATTACATAAATTAAGTAAGACTTTTTTTACTGGCTGGAATAAAATTCATGTTATAATGGTTTAGCCTGCACTTGAGGGACTCTATACTTCCTACCAGAAAGTAAAAGCTGAAATTCCTTATATAGAATGCGGGTTCAGTCAAAAACCATTTTTGCTTGCTTGATCAAGTTTAGTTCATACTGAATCTAAGAGTGTTTTTTTTTAAACACAATTTTCATATGAGAATTAATTAGCTGTTAAATTGGAGACTTCAGCTGAACTGATAAATTACCATTGCAAGCGGTTATCTCATATGCCTAATAAAAACATGCATTAGTTTCTGACCCGACTCCATTAACTCTCATGACGAACTACAGCATTTGTATTGTATTTTAGAGCACAATACATCAACATGTACCTTTCATAATGATAAGTTAATGTGCTTTAGTTTTTTATGCAATAAACTGAGAATAGCTGAGAATTTAATTCTTGATGTCTGTTCAGCTCCGTGACTTGGCATGAGTTTCCTAAGGCCGGGGACACACTAGACGATTTCAAAATCTTCACAATTTTAAAAACATGGGAGACCACAGACAAAGACGGTTTCAACCAATTTTTAATATTATAATCCTCTGAATGCAAACGATAGAGGATTCGACATGACCGGGGGACCACACACAACTGCCGTTTGTAATATTGATTTCATGTTGGCAATTCCATAGACACGAGATTTCACATAAACTAACATGATCAAATGTGACTTTGTAATGCATGCCTTTTCCTTGTTGGCCCTATTGTGTTAACATTATGGCTTCACAATTTCTTAAAATACACCCATGTTGTTGGGACAATTCAAGAAGCATGTCTTTTATCGGTGCTCCGCTTTATGCTGGTTTTGTTTAGATTTGCTATCATGTTTGTAAGTTGTAAAAAGGACATGATACCCGGTTGGCGATGCCTTCCAGGATGCTCAGTCTCATTGGTTACTGTGGGAATTCCGTTGGAGCCTCCCTGACCCGAAATCGTAAATATCAAGGCTCTGACCAGATCAGAAGCAGTAAAATAATCATGTTGACATCACACACATGAGGATTGTTTAGACAATTAATCAGGCACAACAAGCCTAGAATCATGCCATGCCCCCACGATCACTGGAGGGGGAAAATCAGGCATGAAATCGTCTAGTGTGTCTCCTAGCCTAAGGTACAAAATTGTTCAAGCAAAACAAAATGATTGAAATGTCTGAAAAACACAACTATTAAACACACTGTCTTCTTCATATTTCTTACCGTCACTGACTGTCCAGCCTTGAGGACAAACTTCGGTGAAAACTTATAGACGACCTCATCCCCACTGTCAACTTGTCTCTTCAACCTCCAGTTACCCAAAGGCTGGTCCTGCAAAACACAAGATACTTTAACATGCAAGTACATAATCTCTTCACTTTAATAACACTAGACCTATTAATTCACATTTCTGCTTAGTTCATTGTCAGTCCCAAGAAACAGCTTAGTGTGGGCTCAATGTCCATATTTATACTAGCTCAGAGTTGGAATTAACTGTTAGCATGTTGGAATAAACTCAACCTTTTGAGGCCTTGCAGAGTTTGTTGTGAATATGCAATGTTACTGATAAAACTTCTGGTCTTCTTAGACTTTGTCCAGTCTTACACACCTGCTCACTATCATTGGTCAATGTGACTGCATTTCCATCCATGTCAGTGGGTGATATAGTGACTGTGCCGGTAGCTGTGGCCTCTTCTGAAACCAGCAGCTGTCCCTCTCCTCTTCCCACCAGAGGGAGATCCTTAGCCTCAATATCCACTCTCTTCCTCTTGGAGGAGCGGGAGGAGGAAGCTCCTGTTACCCTGGAAACAGTGACTCGAGGTGATGGGCTAGGGGATAGCTTCAGCCTGAAAGAAGCACACCATGAATAAATGAAAATCCAAATCAAGCCATTATAACTTCTACATGAAAATGGACAGTGTGTTTAATCAAGCATGAGGCTCCCATTTTAAATTTCTGTTAAATTTGCATAAATGGGAGCAAAAGGTCTAATAAGGTCTGAATTCAAGTGGCTCCATCCCAAGCAGCCACATGGCTAGACAAAATTACTGTAAATATACACACATAAGTCACAAGACAAACCAGAGGCCTTAAAAAAAACAAAAAAAAAAAAAAAAAAAAAAAAAAAACAAACTGTGCAACATATCATATAGTCCTGAAAATATGGTACAATGTCTTCTATAACCGTCATAAGACAGACGAGCTACAGCCAAATTTGCTTCATGCTGGAGGCAGTTCCTGCACACTCATCTCACAGCCAGCTGCTCAGAATGCATTTTGTCTTGCAGCAAGGACAACTCAGTATGCTAAAATTTAACTTGAAGCTTGTTCATTTTACTAAGGTTGTAAGAGACATTTATGATCAAATCTTATTCTACTTTTTTTTTTTTTGCAGTGTTGCAGAACACAGTCATTTAGTATCATTGAAATTCCAAGTACAATAATTGACACACTGGCACATAAAACTTAATATAAAAAGATTTAAAGATATTTAAAAGATTAAAAGAATACTGAAACCGTATAACTAAAAATATATAATAAATAAGGTCCTTAAGTCTGTCTCGAAATTTAAGAGAGCAAGGGATTTCTTAGCTTGACTGTAAATCTATAATCTATAAACTACAGAGTGGATCCTTTAAATCCTAATGTGAGCCCTACACAGCTTCATCTGAGTAACAGCAGTAACATGATACGGCTTAACTTCACCTGTTGTCAGTAGTGACTACAATATCATCAGGACATGTGCAGAGTATTTGCTCATGAGCTACATCCAAGTAATCGTTTGTTGACTATTATTGGTTTCCCACATATAGGATACTTTGGTGAATATTTGACGAAACTTTTAAAAGGTCTGTCTGAGAAATATATGATATGATCAATTAACTAGTAGAGGGCAGTTCCCTCTCACACTACTGCTCCGGTACCCGTTTAATATGCTACTGTGAGAGAGGTGTGCTGAGTAAATGCAACAATGCTAACTGCCGTAAAAAGAAGAAAAACTGCATACGGACAGTTACACACGCTCCACAGAGAAACAAACTCTCCTACTGTGAAAGGGCTGAGTGACTGTGTGTGAAAGAGACTACAAAGCGAAAGACACGTTATCTGAAGACGTGGACAGTGGACATTACAACATAGGCCAGGTACCATAACTTCTTTTCTCATTGTTTTTCTTGTCTGACTGACTGGAAAACTTCTAATTCTATAAAATTAAGTAGCAACTACGCTTTGCTGTTAGCTACAAAACTACATATAAAATCTCTTTGGGCTACAGTGGCTAGCAAGACTAACTTTACAACAGTCGTTTTCAAGCATTTAACTCAACAATAAAAAGCCTATATTGAAAAATATTTCAACAGATTACGGCATGAGGAAGAGAGACCTCACCAGACATAATCGCATGAAATAGCAATTAAAAAAAAAGTAGTTGCATTCATTTAATTTGAGGTGGAATTACAGTGGCAGTCAAGGCAGGGGAATAGAGCTTTATGTTTCATTTCCAGTTGGTTAGTAAAGTTACTGGCCAAAGTGGTTAAGAGTACTGAAGAAGATGACAGCAGGTGCACCAGTATGGTACAGTCAGGTGCAGGTGATCAAGCAGCACAGTTCCAAGCAGCTCATTCACCAAGAGACAGTATGTCAGAGCAAGGAAAACCATTAATTACTTTAAATATTGTAAAACCAATTCATCGTTTTCAGATTTCAAGCATCGCAACTCAGGCTGGAATCCAGACTGGCTCCAAATTCCACACTAAACCCTACCAAGCAGGGTTCAGGAGCTGTTAAATTTGGTAAATTACCTGAATTGATTTCTGTCATCTGCCTGGCAATTAGAATTTTGTTTTGAAATCTGTAAATGAATAAAAGTAAATAAAGCTGCAATATATTTAATTTAAGCCATTGTTTTCCCAGCTGTCATCAGGTCAAAACTGACCTGAGGAACAGTCAGAGGGGAGGAATACCTGGCTACATGTCTGCAAAATGAATAAATTGACCAGCGCCAGAGACATTCCCATATGCACAGGCATTGGAGCTCTTCTTTGAAAAACCCAGGGGGTGAATATGTACTCCGATAATGTGATCTCTGTACAGCAAAGAATGTTTAGATCATAATATTTTTACTTTGTCTTACTCATTTTGATAGATGGAGGGGTGGGTTACTAGGTTGAAGGTTACATGTCTGTTGTATGTAGTACATCACTTTTCTGCCAGCAGGTAATGCCAGCCAATTACACTGACTACACCTACAAGTATATTTCAGACCTGTGGGGAAACACCGAACCCCTAATTGGAATATCAAACATAAGCCATGTCTTATAGTATGTATGATAGGATTTGTGTGTGTGTGTAGTGTTGTACCTGTGCTCCTCTCCCTCCAGCAGTTTCCTGTATGCATTAATCTCCATATCCAGGGCAAGCTTGACATCAAGCAGTTCCTGGTATTCAGTGAGCTGAGCGTTCATCCTCTCTCTCAGTTCGCTCATCTCTTGTTCTTTTTCTTCGATGGCACGACGGTGCTTGTCTTGTTCTGCTGACAGAATTTCCTCTAGCTCTCTGATACGATCTTCTGAGGCAGCCACCTTCAAACAGTTTGAAGGTGGCAGTTCAAAACCATATAATTAATTAGTAAAGTAAAATAACAATGCAATTGATCAGACTGATGAGCAAAAGTCGATGATTTGTGTGTATAGGTGGACATAAAGCAATACCTGTTTTTGCAAGGCATTCAGCTGATAGCCAAGGCTTTCGATTCTCCTACGGGACTCCTGCAGTTCCTCTCTCGCTGTGCTCATTGCCTTGTCATTAATCTCTGAGGACACCTTGGCATTATCCAACTGCAGGGCCCCAAGACAGATGATGTGTTAGACACATGTCTCAGAGTATTAAAGAGCATATATTTAAAAAAAAAAAAAAAAAAGTCTTACCTTGGCCTGGAAGGTTTGTTCCAGTTCTTCCTTATAAAGCGACACTTGCTCATCATGTTGCCGCCTTAGGTCCTAGTGGGATCAGAAAAAACTTGATTAATGCTTATTCAAGTGTTAATTTTGTCAAAAAGTAAAAAAGCAAACAAATTCAGTGACAATACATTTTTCACAACTACAAAGAATAAAAACAAAAAAATGTGGACAAATGGATATGGTGTAATATCGTAATGCATAGTCAAAGTCCCAAACGACAGCTCTGCCTGAAATATCTCAAATTGACCTTGCCACAAGGTCTGCTCAATTTTTACTATTAGAAGCATCTTACATTCAGGTAAAGTCTATTCGAAATTACACCAAAATCTTCCTCAACATTTCCTAAAGAAATAGTCTTTTTAGGTTATCCGTCAATCCGCTTTTCTAACTAAACTCAGTAAATAATATTTTGTCAAAATGTCAGTGAACACAGCTTCTGAATTACTTTGTGCTTATGCCTCTGTTCTGCAATGCAACAAGTTTTCCACCAACCTTGCAAGAGAAAAGAACTGAAGAAGCCACAAATACATTAGAAGATAAGAATGTTAAAAATGTAGGGCAGAAAGACTACAATGTCACCATAAAAACAACAAAAAACAAAAACAAAACAAAACAAAAAAAACCCCACTAAATTTTGACTAAAACACATTTTTATCAAACCAAAGCCAAATATCAACACTGGCTAGTTCTAAAATAAAATCTCCCTTGCTCAGACCTCTAACACTGTTTTCAGCAACAGTAGCAGCATAACATTATCTCCTAACAGAAAAATGTAGTGTTACAAGGCAGTACTAAGCATTAGGATGGTGGATTTCATTGCCCTTAAAAACTCTTGATTTTGCTTAAGTAAGTCTGGCAAAAAGAAATGCTCAATCTGATTAAGGACCTGTGGAGATCACGTGTATCACTGTCATATTCAACACAGGCAAAAATTATCATATTTTATAGTAATTGCAAGTGCAATAATGGCAATAGCTATATTCAGGGTACTGTAACTAGGGAGGTCAAACGTCTACCTGCAATGTAATCACAATGGGGGCAGGAAGGCAGGGGACTGAATTTTAAAACCTCATATTAAAAAAAAATAAAAAAATAAAGTGTTTGCAGGGTGTGATAACTGCTGTGATAAAGCATATTACATACAGTTTTTTTTAATGTTGATGAAACAAAAAGTAATGGTGCATTGATCACTTTAATGTGTGTGGCAAGGGTTATATTTATTTCTATTTAAAAAATGAACACAATATGGAATTTGCACATATGTGCCCAAGCCTTTGCATACAACTCTATCAACCATTTGCATTCCTTCTTACTGTCACTTTATTTCTGTACATTGTTCCCATCACCCAGCCTCAGCAGATATGACAACACCAGAAATGACATCCTCTGTAAATTCTTCCCCAACATACCTGTAAAGCTTGTGCCAGTTTGAACTCATAGTCTTGTCTGACTCCAGAGTCTACCTCCACTATTCTCTGCTCCTGTCGTCGTCGAGACTCGTGCACCTCCTGAACACAAGGATTCAATTCAGTTTATTTGTACAGCACCAAATCACAATACAATCACCTTAAGACAATTTATATAGAAACCAAACAAGTCTCTTGTGAGCAAGCACTTGGCAACAGTGGAGAGAAAACCTCCAGCAAAACTGGGCTCAGTTTGGGCAGCCATCTGCCTCAGCTGGTTGGGGTAAGTGGTTAAGTGAATAATGCTGAACAGAAAACATCAAAATATATTGGATCAATGCCCTAATATCAGTGTTTACTAATTATGGCATATATGTTTGTGGAGAGCTACTTTATACAAGGCAAAATCTTTATAAATTATGAACAATCTAAGAAATGATTGTCCAGCTAAATAGATTTGGGGTCTAGTATGAGTATTTGTCATTATTTTCTACATGAATAATCAGAAAATTAACAGTTAGAGAAGTTGTTAATGGAAATGATATGTTGCTGTGCTTCAAAAACGACTTACCTGTTCAAACATGCTCTTCCTGAACTCCAGCTCTTCATTCAGCGATTGACAACGGTTTTCCAAGTCTACACGCATGAGTGTCTCTGCCTCCAGCTGGCGCTTAGCAACAGCATGGCTGTCTTCTGCCTGAACATCAGATAATGCCATAATAAATATTAGAATACAAACATTTAGGAAAACGCAAGTTTAAATGAGCATGGTTGTCTTCTGCCTGAACATCAGATAATGCCATAATGAATATTAGAACACAAACATTTAGGACAACGCAAGTTTAAATGAGCAAGCTGTGGTAGAAAAGCTGAAAAATGGGCCTTAAGATACTCCTTTTGTCATACTGCCAGAGACAGTTGAAATACAAGCAGGGCAGTGGCTCTCGAGGACTAGACTTAGAGGCCGCTGACCTATGTAATCCAATGTATGATCATGATCACACATTTAACATGCCAAAACCACATGAATCTGACTGTTTAGCTGGGCAAATCTATGATTCTATCATCAAATACTCTTGATATTGATGGCTAGGCTAGGATGTTAGCTAAAGCATTTTCTAGTATTACTTTAGTTATATAGCAAAGATGTTTGAAATAATTTTTCAGTTGGTGTCACAAATGAACAACTCTGGAATCTAACTGATCAACCCAAAAGAACAAAAAACTTCATACTCATTAATTAAAACACATAGTATGACATTATATTGTGAATAAAAATGAAATATTCATAATTTATGTCAGTATGTGTCATACAACTACAATCCTTTAAACCAATTTTGTGGTGCAGATGAGACAGTCCAGAGGTTGGCATACCAGCTTAAAGTGGCATCTGGTTAGAGAGTGGCTGTGAAAACCTACTTGCATACTTCTGAAGAATTGCCATACGCCTCTACACAATCAGCATATACCACTGACACAGAAGTTACCATATGCACCTTTCTGATCATGGCCCTGCTCTCTTGCTGATGCAGAGTTGCAAGATAATAGTTGGAAAAGCACACAGTAAAGTGATAAATAATTTTACTGTTAGGTTATGTTATAATTTATAGTTAGTAGGTGGTTAGTTTTTCCCCAGCTTTAGTAGTTGTGGTTTAGCTTGAACTCTTATTTCAACATTTTATGTGTTAGCTAACGTCAACTTGCCATTAGCTCCAAAAGCTCCAACCTTTGAGCATTTCTGGGGAAGGAGCCAATCGCTTCAACTGACATGCCTAGAGACCGCCATCGAAAAGTCCCCCACCTTAAAAGATCTCTCTGTAGCATATGTGCCTTGTGAATCTATGTCACTGTCCATTTTTCTCTGCACAGCACAGTCACAATGTCCAACTCCTTCCTCACACATTCCACCCCCCAATGAGCCCCATGCCCACTTTGTTGGTATTTTTTAAAATGATGTATTGGGGGTGGGTAGAGTAAAGCTTAGATCTAGGGGGTTTAGTTACTCTTTAACTAACAAACTATTTAGACTGTATGAGGGACACGATACATGTCTGAGTAGCAGATCCTAATCTAAAATCAGATTTGATAAATTAATCAAACAAACATAACCCTAATTTTTAGTCTTTCTGGTTTCATGTTTCTTATGTCTATGATACTTTTTTTTTTTTTTTTTTAAAAACAGCACAGTGCTGCAGTACTCACTTTAGCCAGCAGGCTCTTGACATCGGACAGCTCAGAAGTCAGAGCAGTATTCTGGCTTAAAGCTGTAGAAAGAGCTGCTTCACTCTTGTTCAGCTGGCCTTCCAAACCACTGGCCCGGGACACTGCCGCAGCAAGGTCACTATCCTTCTTCTTGGCACTGGATAACATGGACAGAGGAAGGAGAAGATGGTTATTGCCTCAAACAGGCCACTAATGGTTTCCTCCCATGTAACCCTGATTCCAAGTGCTTAGCCGTCTTTAGGTGATAGCTGCAGTTAGGTGAACTGCATAACATTACCTGCGTATGGCTTCATCCAGCTCAGCCTGAGCCTTGCCAAGATCTATCTGGAGCCTTGCTCTATCTTTAGCAGTTTCATCCAAAACGCGCCTGGCATCAGCTAACTCTGCCTCATACAGAGCCTTAAGACCCGTAACCTAGAGAACAAAAAAGTTATTAGTGAATGGGTGTTTTCAGTGAAATGGCAGCAACCATCTTCATAATGTCAAGGAGATGGATTTTATAGTTAAGCAAATCACTCTTCAGGTTACTACCTAGATGGTTGCTGCTATGTACTTTATTACCTGCACTTTGATGTCTGCAGTATAGCTTTCTTTTGGGTGGAATTTTACACTAAGAGTTGTAGTTTAGCATAAACATAAAACACTTTTACTTTTTCTCCAGTATAATATAATCTTCAATTGAGCCAAGAGTGCCATCTAACACTATTGAATACTCAGCAAAATTACTGTAAATATGAACATACAAATTACTTCGCTGTCTAAGTGGCAGGACAAGTCAGGAGTAAAAAAAGGGATTTATAGTCCCTAAAATACAGTATTTAAAATACAGTTGAATAACATACTATGTTTGCCATGTTCACTTTTTAGTGGAAAATAATATTTAAATCTAAATTAACCTTATATCTTTACATGTCGCTTGGGGGTAAAAGGGGACTTTAAGTTTGACTGAAATAATGCTTTGGTTTATATCGTGATATCGGCAGACTGAAAAAATCGTGATGAGATTTTTTTCCATATCGCCCAGACTTACTTATATCTATATTTATGTACTTCAAACTCTGTTGGTTAACAGACTTAAAACTAACTTAGCCCTATCAATAAACATGCCAACATTTATAACCATCCTTTCACAGTCCCGGCAATCTGGACCACCATCCATTCTAGTTTCACTGCAGCTAAATTTTTTTTGTTGTTGTTGTTCTTTTCTACAGGACCAGGCAAGAAAGAAAATTTAAATACAGTGGGTACGGAAAGTATTCAGACCCCTTGAAATTTTTCACTCTTTGTGTCATTGCAGCCATTTGCCAAAATCAAAAAAGTTCATTTTATTTCTCAATGTACACTCAGCACCCCATCTTGACAGAAAAAAACAGAAATGTAGAAATTTTTGCAAATTTATTAAAAAAGAAAAACTGAAATATCACATGGTCATAAGTATTCAGACCCTGTGCTCAGCATTGAGTAGAAGCACCCTTTTGAGCTAGTACAGCCATGAGTCTTCTTGGAAAGTTTTTCACACCTGGATTTGGGGATCCTCTGCCATTCTTCCTTGCAGATCCTCTCCAGTTCTGTCAGGTTGGATGGTGAACGTTGGTGGACAGCCATTTTCAGGTCTCTCCAGAGATGCTCAATTGGGTTTAGGTCAGGGCTCTGGCTGGGCCAGTCCAGAACGGTCACAGAGTTGTTTCGAAGCCACTCCTTTGTTATTTTAGCTGTGAGCTTAGGGTCATTGTCCTGTTGAAAGGTGAACCTTCGGCCCAGTCTGAGGTCCTGAGCACTCTGGAAGAGGTTTTCTTCCAGGATATCTCTGTACTTGGCTGCATTCATCTTTCCTTCAATTGCAACCAGTCGTCCTGTCCCTGCAGTTGAAAAACACCCCCACAACATGATGCTCCCACCACCATGTTTCACTGTAGGGATTGTATTGGGCAGGTGATGAGCAGTGCCTGGTTTTCTCCACACATACCGCTTAGAATTAACGCCAAAAAGTTCAATCTTGGTCTCATCAGACCAGAGAATCTTATTTCTCATAGTCTGGGAGTCCTTCATGTGTTTTTTGGCAAAGTCTATGCAGGCTTTCATGTGTCTTGCACTGAGGAGAGGCTTCCCTCAGGCCCCTCTGCCATAAAGCCCCGACTGGTGGAGGGCTGCAGTGATAGTTGACTTTATGGAACTTTCTCCCATCTCCCTACTGCATCTCTGGAGCTCAGCCACAGTGATCTTTGGGTTCTTCTTTACCTCTCTCACCAAGGCTCTTCTCCCACGATTGCTCAGTTTGGCTGGACGGCCAGGGCTAGGAAGAGTTCTGGTCGTCCCAAACTTTTTCCATTTGAGGATTATGGAGGCCACTGTGCTCTTAGGAACCTTGAGTGCTGCAGAAATTATTTTGTAACCTTGGCCAGATCTGTGCCTTGCCACAATTCTGTCTCTGAGCTCCTTGGACAGTTTTCCTTCGACCTCATGATTCTCATTTGCTCTGACATGCACTGTGAGCTGTAAGGTCTTATATAGACAGGTGTGTGCCTTTCCTAATCAAGTCCAATCAGTTTAATTAAACACAGCTGGACTCCAATGAAGGAGCAGAACCATCTCAAGGAGGATCAGAAGAAATGGACAGCATGTGAGTTAAATATGAGTGTCACTGCAAAGGGTCTGAATACTTATGACCATGTGATATTTCAGTTTTTCTTTTTTAATAAATTTGCAAAAATTTCTACATTTCTGTTTTTTTTCTGTCAAGATGGGGTGCTGAGTGAACACATGGGGTTTTTTGGGGCCGATGCCGATACTATGAAAAAAAAAAAAATTTTTTTAAATCTGATATCAATATATTGGCCAATATTATTTATGTGTATATTATAGTACAGTGCCAGTCAAAAGTGTGGATACACTTGCACAGGCACTGGGATTTCAACTCATGTGTCCAAACTTTTGACTGGTAATGTATATAGAATACAGTATAAATAAACAGAATATATATAAACGCATTTTAAACGCACATTAAAAAATTTTTAATATCGGCGGCATATACGCCAGTACCAATATATCTGCAATAGGCTCATATAGCCAATGAAATTGGCAAAACGATATATCAGTCGGTCTCTATTGTAAACATTATATTTGCCAAACTAAACAAAAAACTAAAGTGGACTATGCACAGTTATAGATATAACATTTGTGAATAAGTATAAAACAAAAGAACAGAAATGTTTCAAAGATGGTAGATGTTTTTCAAAGAACGTGTTCATGTCTATTAAACACAAAAAAAGAACATACAAAAAGCACAAGTTCCCATTATTTCTCTTTCTTTGCACTGAGCCAGGTGCTCAAATAAACTAACTTAATTCAGATCGACAGACAATTTTTGTCTTGTTGACAGAATCATCAGACATCGTTTTGTAAATGAATTTACCGTTCAGAAGACCTTTTTTTGGTGCTGCACTCTTTACTGTCTATGGCTGCATTTTCGATATCTCCCACTACGTGCTTGGCCATGGGTCAAACAGGAAACACACGCTGCAATAATAGCGTGTTAAAATCAGTGCCATTAAAATGAATTCGCGTTAACGTGTTAATTTTGACAGCCCTAATTAAGACATTACAGTTATAGTTTCTTATTTGTTTTATGGCTGTGCACAACCGCAGCTGTGCTTTGCTGCTCCCACTGAGGGTGTGGCCTAACCATGCTTCACATAAACACACAAGTAGAAGACAGGTTGAGTGAGGAAAAACCCTAATTGGTTTATTCTGCGACCATTTGCCCCCTGGAATTCCGATCTCCACCTAAGAGATTCAAGATTCTTCTTTGTATAGAATAGAAAGAGTTAGTCTGGCTGGCCAGGCTACAGAGAAATTTTTTTCCAGGTGGGCTGGGCTCTACAATGGGGGTGGTTTTCAACAGTTTTTTAGACTAAAGAGTGAACACATAATTGTTGATTAATGTGAAAACATCTCAGAGATGTCTTTACAGGAAATCAGAAAATTTAATTTGGAAGAATGTTCAAGGTTTTTAAGAATGTTCAAGATTTTTAAAACACACGATTTTAGAATACAGTCAAGCATCCTCTAAATTTTGGTTTCAACTTTGGTTTTTATTTTTGGCATACATAAATCTATGGGGGTGGGGATTGCATTTCCAGGGTAGGTAACAAATGGCACTAATGCAAAACCCAATTTAAGGACATTAAGAAATGCCATTGTACTGATCAAATAAAAACAATGATTTGAATATTTATAAAGACTCGATTGGAACAGATCACATACCATTTAATTTTAAGTTTAACTTAAAATTTTATTTTAAAATACAGAAATTACCAGTCTTTTGAACATAAGCTGTTTTGACTAATTAAACCTGCTTTTTGAGACCTGCTGGTAAGGTTTTCATAGCAGGTGTATGATTACAATTAAAACATTTGTACCCAGGGAGAAACTAACCAATAAGTTTTCTCAGCTGCTTTTGTTGGGAAAGACAGTCACTATTAATTTTAAAAAATAGTGTCATGGGGTTATGAAATTGAACCTGGCTCATCTTAAGCAAATCTGCAACCAAAGGCAAAATAATTGCCTTTGTGATAACTTTGCCCTGTCTCATAGTATTATAAACAATTATGCAGTGTTTTGGCATCTGTAAAACTGTCAAATCCAGAAAGAAAAAGTTAAATACAAGCTTCCATTTGTTTGCTCATTACCCAAAGCATAACATACAGAGGAAATAAGAGCCCTTGCTGGCTTTAATGGTTTTACTCTTTTTTTTTTTTTTTTTTTTTTTTTTTACTAACAGGTGTTGCAAATCTTGTTTCTCTTGTAAGCAAGAGATCGAGGAAAGAGCAATCGTGACGTTAATGAAATATCATGGGGATGATTATCGCGATTGTAAATTAATGTTTGTAATTTGGGACAGATTTTGGCTGTTATTGCAACTTGCGACTTTTTGCTTAACGTAACGTAAGTGACAACCTGTTTCATCATTAGCGTTGCATAAAGTTGTCTTTCTCGAAATTAATTTTGTTCTTCATACCGTTTTACTACAAAAGCAAGATTAAGATAATTAAGGTAAGATTAGTACACCACGACAAGAGGCGTTGACAATGTTAATAAAACAGATTACAGATCACACTTATGTCTAAAGTTGAGTGCAAAAAGTTGAAATATCACAGTTTATAGGTCGGCGCTCAACCCTCCCGGTGCCGTTATGTCTGAACACAAACTATGAAATGCAGAAGCAATAAACAATTTAAAATAAAGTCAAGGAACTGTAACAGATCCTATGCGGACTCACTCGACCACTTTGGTTTTATCGACATTAAGATAGTTAGCTAACGTTATATTCGAGTAAATCGTTAATCATTGTACGACCAGTGGGTTGTAGACATATAACGTTACCACTAATACAGAGCGTTGCTCTAACGATTTCTATGGAGTAGATAACTAACGTTACTTGCGAACATGAGATCTTTTGCTATTCTTAGTTTCCCAGTAAAGCTAACTTGCGCGCTGGGGCTAAAATCACCTTAGTACAGGTCCAACAACTTAACTTCATATTTAACGTTGTGCTTGCAAATACCTCGATGTTTAACATTAGCTAACTGTGCTAGCTAGCTAGGATTACGGTTACGCTCACCTCTCTAGTGGTCACCTCCTCTTTCTCAGACACTTTGACCATCAGCCGGTCGTTCTCCAATTCCAATGAACGGACACGGTCGATGTACACGGCCAGCCTGTCGTTCAGGTGTTGCAAATCTTGTTTTTCTTGTAAGCGAGAGATCCGTGTCGGAGAAAGAGGGGTCGAGGCCGCCGACCGGCCAGCTTCACGGCCTGGAGTTGCAGTCGCCATAATGGTTTTTTAAAAAAATCCTGAGTTTGCTTCGCCACTCACTGAGCAATAAAAATAAATGTATCTGGTGTATTCGTTAAATAAACAAATCCTATTGTTAATTAACAGTACAAAACCAATCAATGAGCCCTGTATTCACGTGGCCTTTCAGAGAGCTGTCTGAAACAGTGAAGCGATTCCAAGATGGCCGACAGCACTATCAAGACCGCGCCAAAAGCACAGAACACTTCCTGTGTCGCAATGGATTATGGGAGAATGGTAAAAACGATTAAAAACAATGAATGAATCAAAGCTATCGAGTACGCAACAAATATTCCAGTAGATGGCGCTAATGCATCTATGCGTTGGGTTGGCAAGCGCCAGTCAAATAATGAGAAAAAGCAAGCAACAAACAAAGAAAGAGAAAATGTCATTTATTCAGTCAGGACCTAGTATTCCAGCGGAGATTCTAAACAATTTGCATTACTCACATAGCACGGTAGGGAGTGAGATTTGTTTGGGTCCAACCACATGTGAGCACTGAAGGAAATAAAGATGCTAATGGTGAGGTGAAAAGGGAAGTTAATAAAGAGTTAAAAGCTCTCAACAGCGCTCTCCAGTGTAAGAAAGAATGCTCAGAACTCTGCATTGGAGAAACCAACGAATCACTTAACAGGAGGATGGCCCAGCTCAGGAGGAGCAGCTCCTCAGGACCAAAATCAACAGCGCACCTCCATTTAAAGGACATAGGCCAGTCATTTGAAGACAGTGATCTACAATATTTTGGACAGAGAAGAGAGGTGTTTTGAGAAAGGGGTCAGAGTAGCACTATATGTTCAAGTAGAAAAACCCTCCCTGACTTTAAACATGCGGGGGGTGCGGGCCTCAGACATAACTTGATTTCAATCTAAGAGGGTGGCCTTTCATGTGTTCCCTGGAAGTTAAGGAACTCTTCACATGTCCTTCAGGGAGGACACACTCTACACTTAGTTTGTAGTTATCATTTGTTGATGCTAACATTATGAAGAACAATTGTTATGCCAAGCTTCTCTAAAATATCATCCAACCGTGTCAGTACAGGATCTCCTGATAAATTCACGAACACCAGTCCAGTCTGTCATCACTCACTCGTTAGTTACTTATAGGGCTTTTCCACTACCACTCTACTCAACTCCACTCAGTTTTTTAGATTTTCCATCAGGGAATAGTACCTGGTAACAGGTACTTTTTTAGTACCTACTCTGCCAAGGTTCCAAGCCAGTCGAGCTGACTAAAATGTCACGTCAACAGACTGTGGGCCACTAATTTAGGGAGTGACGTCCAACCACGTACGACAATGGTCCGACACAAGAATAAAAAACCCACCATTTTTAAAAGCTGATAACAGCGATCGTTTTCTTTTCCAATTTTATAGTCTTTGGCGAGACAAATGGCTAACACTACTCACAAAAGAATATCGCATATAAAGGACGTCGCGGCAATTTTGCGCCGCCGTGCTATGACGACCCAGCCTACGCTGAGGTGGTACTTAATTGTAATAGAAAATGACCAAAACCAAGTCGAGTCAAGTAGAGGAGAGTACTGTATAATAAAAGTGGCACTAGCTAGCAATTTTAAAAAATAGTTTTGCAATAAACTATTATTGTGAAAATAAGCATAATGAAATCATATATCCTAATAATGACCTGAATTCTAATGATGTGGTGCATTATTTTAAAATTTAGAGGTCATATTATAAAATTGTGTGGATATATTTAAATAATGTGTATTTTTATTAAACTTATTAGTTATTTCACAAATGTCTTAATTATTTATTTAATTTTTAACACATATGGGGTTCCAATTTTCCTAACCATGCTTTACATTTTATTATTAGGCTAGTGTTGGAAGCATTTCTAGATGTTAAAGACATACGAAGTCAAATAATAACATCCAGGCCGGTGAGGGGCGCTGGCCTGCTCCCCTCGCAGAAATATGTTCCGGGTCACGCGTTGAATTGGTCGGCACGTTCAGTGAACAGTCCTTCCGGTTTGACCGCCATCACAGACGGCAGGTAGGAATTCAATCTTCACAACTTTCACGTAAAATCCACATTTAATCCTAGCCATCCTTTTTTCTTTTCTGAAAAGAATGAATCTATCACAATATATGGACTCTACGTAACATCTGCGTTCAATATGAAATAACATGAAACAAAAATAAAACTTGGATTGTTCGGTCAGTGCACTCCTTCGAGGCCTAATTAACTCCTTCGTTTGAGTTAACGGCTCTGAAAAATAGATTTTTGTTCAGTAATGTTAAATTATGCAGCAATGATCTGCCACATGCCGTACAAAACGACGCTCTCGGCGTTAACTGGGTTGGCTGGTTATACTGGCAGACTGGTTGGATTGGCGATGGAAAATGAAGCAGAATGGGGCGGTTATAGTTCGGGATTGTTGCATTTCCTCAATAAATCGCTTAGAAAAGATTTATATAAAGTTTAATTCGTGCACCCTAGAATTAATTATAGGCTAATTTCATAGTCTACTAATACTCCGCACGTAGACAAATGCTGTCCAATTAACTAACCAATGTATTTTTAGCCATGTATCAAACTAAAATGAAACGGTGGCCAAACAAATATTGTAAATTTAACTTAGCCCTATTGTTATAAAGCAAATTCTACCAAAATTAAATTAATTGTGGCGCCCCCCCCCCCCCCAAAAAACAAACTGTGGAACTGGAACTGTCTACTCCTACCAAAAAATTGGAATTTTAAATGCAAACATCAGCAATGTAATGTGGTAAAACAATGAACTAATTGTTTCATTAAACAAAATTGGCCATTAAAATATCTATTACATTGTAAAGATCTGAAGATCTGACTTCAGAGGGTAAAAATCAATTCTTCTGTAATGTTACATGTTATAGGGAATCTACCTTCATAAAGCACATGCTGTCTGTACTGGAGTTAGAGCAAAATGGATAGTAGAGGAGAAGACCCGAGCAGGCTTTTGTGGTAGAGGGGGAAAAAAGATTAGTCAGGAAAGAAATAGTATTCCTAGAAAAAAATGCTCCAGATATTTTGTTAGACTAGGCCTTAGAGGCCTTGATCCATCTGAACAAAAAAAAAAGTATTCTCTCCTGATTTCATAAGGGTTCAGCCTCTAGACTCACAACAACCAGCCTCTCACTAAACATGAAATTAAGGTAGTCTTGTAGTGAAAGTAAGTAGTAACAGTGCAGTTCATGTTAATTTGTCATCTGCCATTGGCCAAAGTTTTGTAGAGTTTGATGGCAGTGGGGATTAAGGATCTTAATGTATCGTTCAGTCCTGCAGCACAGTGAGGTGAGTCGTCCACCGCAGCTGCTTCTCTGGTCCATCAGGATGCTGTGATAGATACTTAATTCTTCCCCCATGGATGCTTGTCCTGCAGCTCTTTTTTTTATACAGAAATTTCACTATATACAATAAAGGCACATAAAGGTGATGAGTGTATTCCAGAATGGCCTCTACCTTTTTTCTGTGTGCATCTCTCCACCACAGCATCCTTTGTCACTAAACTAGCTTTTTCATCAGTTTGTCCAGCCTCCTTGCATCTTTGTGCCTTATGCAGCCTCCTATGCTAGCCCCCCAAAACAAAGTTTTATTTTAAAATTATGAATGGCATACAGCCCTCTAAAGAATTTGGTTGGCACCTGTAGTTCCATCTCTCATTGATCCTGTATCAAGAAATAATGTTATTTTTGGTTTAAATCTCTCCAACAAAAATAGTTTGCTGTAGTGCAAATTTATGCTTTGTTAAATTTTTATCTCCAAAAAACTAAAGTCTTGAAGATTTCTCCTGTATTTACTTAAGAGATTTTATGAATGGCATTGTGACCCTATGATACTGTCTAGGGTTGTGCTGCTGTCAAAATACATATTGGAGAAGGGGATGTGACAGTCTCACTTTCCATCTGGCCCTGCAGGCAAAAAAAAAAAAGTTATATACTTGAACTAATGTTTGTGTATTTTGTTTTGCAGACATGCCTATTCGCTACCCAATGACCGTTGGCCTCAATAAAGGTCATCCAATCACCAAAAATGTAACTGCTCCTAAACATAGCCGTCGACGTGGGGTAAGTACCCATAGTCTCAGGTTCATTGTAAACAGGCATTGTTTTGGTAATGACAAAATGAAATCCAAACTTTACATAATCATCTTTTAAGCTTGGTCAATGCAGATATTAAAAAATAAAAAACAAGTGGTTATTTAATTTTTGCTTTAAAATATAAAAATTGAAATACAAGCCATTTCTCTATTTTGTAGGTCTAAAGGGGGATAAATGAAATTAAAAAACTGTTTTGATTTCCTTTCTCTATGTGGCATAATAAAATACACAGTAATGAAGAGGCAAAAACTAAATTTCATTTCCACAGACCAGATGTTGTAATTTTTTCTTCTTTCTGGCTGGAGCATTGTCACCCCCTGTTGTTCTTTAATTAGAATGGTTCCCGCATCTGTGACATCACTGTAGTTTCTGCAGACACTTCCAGTTTTTGTTTGACGGTAACTGTGGAGGCCATGGAGCAATACGCCATTTTTCAAAACAATAACTGGAAAAACTTGTATCTTAATGTTAATAAAAGTAATTACAGAAGTGTCTGTAGAAACTACAGTGATGTCACAGATGCGAGAACTATTGTAGTTGAAGAACAACAGCAGGGGGCAACAATCAGACATACACTGATTTATTTCTATTTTACCTGTCTATAGCGACAATGCTCTGGCCGAAAAAAAGAATAAATGACAATAATCCGGTCTCTGGATATGAAAAAATGGCGGTTTTTCTGTTTTTGCCTCTTCGTTATTTAGTTATACTACATAGAGAAAGGAAATCAAAACAGTTTTTAAATTTCATTTATCCCCTTTGGACCCATGTAAAAGAGGGTTGGGTTTTTTTTTTTTTTATATATCGGCTTTTGAACGTAAAATCCAATGACCAAAAGATACACGGACCCTCCTTTATGACCTTTATAACTTTATACTTTCAGCATTAATAGATTACTTTCCATGTATCCTCTGTACCAATTTTTTTTTTTTTTTTTTAAATCAGTAAAATATACATTTAGGAATATTTTCCCATTGAACTGTGATCCACTCTCAAAAAATAACTGTAGCTTCTACAAGAGTGTTGTTGAAATTTGAACAAAATGAAGTTTAAAACTGATGTAATAAAGAAAATACTCTGATGTACACTATATATAGGTGTGATAAGAAAAATCCATCTGTGAAACTATTTTTGACAAAAATTAAATATCCATGATATGTATATCAAATAAGATGAGTCTTTCCCACAATTAACATCCTGTAAATATGCTACTGGCATTTCCAATTATGTCTATGTTGTCCAGAATTTGTAGTATGAAAAGTTTAAACTGAATCAGTACTTTAGTTTAAAAAAAAAAAATCAGGTTTAAACTTGTTCTTAATATACGTTTTCTTTGTTGTGCAGCGTCTGACCAAACACAGCAAGTTTGTTCGAGACATGATCCGCGAAGTGTGTGGTTTCGCTCCGTACGAGAGGCGAGCCATGGAGCTGCTGAAGGTGTCAAAAGATAAGAGAGCACTCAAGTTTATCAAGAAAAGGGTGAGTTTGTATTTCTGTTGAGAGCTTAACTGTATAGACCAATGTGTAAATATAAACTGCTTATTAGCCTTTGTCATGTTTCCCCACTAATGTATGTCATGTATTTAATAAATGTTTATTCAGGGTGTCCGCGGATCCTTTAAAAGTCTTAAATTCCATATTATAAAACTAAGGCCTTAATTAGCATTAAAATGTCTTAAATTCACGTTTCAAAGGTCTTAAAATGAAATCTAACAGACCCCATAAAGAAGATTTTATTTTCATCTTGAAATCAATTTGAAATCCTTTCGCGTATTTGTTACACAGAACGAAATAGGCGGAACCAACTAAAACACGCGTTTGAGTGGAGTTCATTTAACGCATGCTTTCCGGCAGCTGCGTGAACCGTGGGAAAGTTTGTCTTTTTTTTAGTCTTTTACCATGGGTAAATGTAAATTTAATGACAATTGGTTACGAAACCCTAATTTTGCGCCGTGGTTAAGTCCAGTTAGTGGCAACGTGTTCGAGGTCCGGTGCAGGCTGTGCAAAAAAATGTAAAACTCGGAACAATGGGTAGGAAAGCTTTGGAGACCCACATGCGGTGTGAATAAGACAAAGCGGCTGTGGAAACCTGTCGGAAAACACCTGGCATTTTATTTTTGTTTTACTCAATAAATCAAACGGTGTGTAAACAGTTTATATCAATAAACAGTGTGTTATGGTAATTGGTTGTATTGTGGGATGTTTTATTTTATTTCTACAAAATTGGTCTTAAATTTCAATCTGCGTGGTATTAAAAAGGTCTTAAAAAGTCTTAAATCTAGCTCTTAGAAACCTGCAGATACCCTGTTATTAGGTTTTTTGCATGCCCCCTCAGCAGAAACAAACATTGCTTCCAAAAGTGTGACACTAAAATTCAGTATTGGTACAGTGAAACTTACTACTGGTCTTCAGTTATCCCTGTATTCATCTCATTTATGGTGACTTCTGGTTTACGTTTTGGTCTAATTGAGTTAGTCTGATGTTAACTTGTGATGTGTGTTGTTTCTTCCCCAGATTGGCACTCACATTCGGGCCAAGAGAAAGAGAGAGGAGCTGAGCAATGTACTTGCTGCAATGAGAAAGGCTGCTGCCAAAAAGGAATAAACTGCCACTTAATAAAAAAATTTCTAAACTTTAAAATGTCTTCTGTTTTATCAAAATTCACCAGGGCTGGTTGTAATGATACATGACCAGCATATACATCAATCCCGGACTTGACTTTGTTCTCCATGCTATATATCAGAACCCTTTAGAACAGACTTCATGAAGCTCGGCCTTCTGTGACTGAGCTGAGGGAAAAACCCAAGCTCATTAAACTAACTGCACAGATGAAGCACATTATACTTTATACTGTGTTACTATATACCTTACAGGTGGTTTTAAAAAGCTTCGCGCTTCTTTGCTTCAAAACGTTTCAAAGCTCATTGGCTCATAGTCTTTCAGTGTGTGTCATTGGCTCATGGCGTTTCAATGCATTCTGAGCCAATGACAGCTTGACAGGTTTGACAGATTTGTGTGGTTTGGTGCCATACCAGGTATATAACATGCATCATTCTGCTTCAAAATGGGGTTGTGAGGAGATAGAGATTTGGAGAGTGAGAGTATTTTGGCAAGTTTCATGGCGAGTCCCACCAATAAGCAACGTTCTTAAGTTTGAGGTCTGAACTTTTATTGCTGTCATGGGATTGAAACAGTGCCAGTGCTTCATTCGTGCTCTTTAGAGGTTGCTATGGCTTCAGTTGTCCACCAGATGTCACCGTCACTGAAGTCTCGAAGCTTTGAATCTTTTTCGGCACAATTGTTAGGAAAGCCTCAGTGCTTCATGAGGCTTCACTTGCCCACCACTACATTCAACATTTATGGGTATTAGCTATATTATATTTCACAATTCGTTTTTTGTAAAGAAGGAACTCAGAACAAAATATAAATTTTGGAATTTTAAGTAAAGAAAAGAAACTTGAAAATGTCCTTAATGTGATAATTTTGGGTAAATTCTTTATTCACAAATGTATTTTTTTTGACAAGAAAATCATCCTTAATTTTCATGAGGAACTTTATGAATTTTATTTTATTAAATTTTCATTTGATTTTTTTTTTTTGTCTTTTGTACACAGCCTGTTCTGGCCCTTTCATAAGCTGTTAAATGTTATTTTTGTTTCCACCTTTGCTGTAAATTTGACAATTTACTAATAAATTGGAAAAAAAAAACATCTATGGCTACAAGGATAAAGGCAACAATATCAGTCTTGTTAGCCAAGTTGAAGATCCGCTCTATCTTGTATTGACTACTGGCTAGTATCAAAACGGCTGGCTGAAATATCAAAGGCAGATATTTTATCCACCCCACTTACTGATCATAAGGAAATACATATTATAATATTCAACCCAGAAAACCCCAGAGCTGCCTTTTGGAAACTTAAAAATTAAATGTTAAATCATGATTATATTGTCAATGAACTCAAATCTCTGATAAAACTATTGGGAAAAAGCAATCCATTCATCCATTTTCTATACCCGGATCTTAGATCCAGAAAGAAGTGGCTGGAAAATGGGAATCAGGACTCCACTTACTTTTTCATATTGGAAGAAAGTCGCTCTAACCTCAACTGTATACATAAACTAAAAATCAGTGGTAAGGTGAACCAAGAACCTAGTGTAATTGCCTCCGTTTTCTACAAAAATCTGTATTGTTCTTATGATACATCTGCTGCCCAGTTCTTTGACTCCCTACCTCTCTACTGTAAAATAAATAATGAAGGTTTATTTTGTGCTCACCCAATCTTGCTAAAGGAAATTTCTACAATAATACATCTGAAACCTAATAAATCACCAGAAATTGATGGATTTAGTTTTTACTAAGAATTCTACAAATTATTTTCAGAAGAGTGGACCCCCTTCCTTTTACAGGTCTATGCAGAAAGTCTTCTATTAGGTACCCTACCTCCAACACTTACTCCAGGCCTCGTTACTTTGGTCCCCAAGCTCAAAAAAGACACTCACCTGTTAGATAATTGGTGCTTTATTGCTTTCCTTAATAATGATTATGCAATTCTTGCTCTAGATCTAGCTAAAGAAAGTCAGACAATATCATACATGAAACTGAGTTTGGTTTTATGAAAGACAGCCATATTTCTAATAACATCAGCCACATTCTGGATATTACTCAAAACTAAGTAAAGAGGACAGCTTTATTGTATTTCTAGATTTCAAAAAAGCTTTTCATTCAATAGAATATAAGTTTCTTTATATAGCTGTAGAAAAGTTTGGCTTTGGCCCTTTCTTTATCAAAGCTATTCAAACTCTATATGCCAATGATAATAGTGCTATTAAGTTGAAAAATGGAGCAACCCTAAGATTTTGCTTACAACGTGGAATTAGACAGGGGGTGCCCTGTTTCCCCATACTTTTTTCTTCTAGCTGGCCTGCTTCTTTCCACCCTTCTCAATGCTAGCTCTGTACAGGGTATTAATATTGCATACAGGTGTGTTTTGATAAGCTAACTAGCAGATGATACTACCCTATTCTTACGTAATGCAAAACAAATCCCCATAGCTATTGACATTATCCACATTTTGGACAAAAGCTTTTGGGCTACATTTAAATATTAACAAATATGAACTTTTTTCAATTAAAAATTGTGCCCTTATAACTATAAGTAATATTCCAGTGAAAGAAAAAGTTGCTTACTTAGGAATAACCATCACAAAAAATGACACAAACATATCCTTAGACGATCATTGTCCAGTTATTGAAAGGGCTAGTAAAAGGTTAAATTGCTGGCTGCATGTTCTTGACTGAGGGGAAGGATTCTCCTGTCTAAACCTGGAGGAATCTCAAGTTTGATATGTCTGCTTCTCCCCTATATGTTGACAAGGCCATGTGTAATACCATTGATCATATGTTGTTTAATTTTTTTATAAGATACACTATATCCGAAATCTGTTGTGTTGAGCTCACAGGAGAATGGTGGTCTGACTTTTCTTGACTCTTCTACTGTATAATACCTTGAAGGTCAGTTGGATCATAAATCAGATTTAATGTGAGAGAAAGAATATTTCATCACCGATCCAACCCAGCAAATAAAAGTACGGACCAACAGCGAAGCGGCAGAGACACAGACAAGTAACATATCTGGGTCATACCCCAGAAGGAAAGACACTGTCACAAAAAAGAATTGCTGAAATTCTAAATGTTCCTAAGCCAATTACAAAAAAAACAAATGAGTTTTCTTGGCATGACATCATTTTGCAGGCAGTGAATCCTGAACTATTTGCTGTATGAAGCTCCCCTGTCTGCTATGGTGCATGGTAAACAACTCTCTGCACATGACAAAATCATGTGGACTCCTGAAAAAGAAAAGGCCTTTCTGAATTTAAAGGCAGCACTCACTGTAGCTCCCACACTGGGTCTGCCTAATCCTAACTTAACCTTCACTCAGTTTGTCGACCAGAAGGACAGTTACATGACTTCTGCGTTATGCCAACCTCAGAGCGGCAAACTACGACCTGTTGCTTATATCTCGTCCAAGCTGGATCCATGCTGCCACATGCTGTTGCACACATATTACACACACAGAAAACTGCACACTTCTCAACACAGCGCTGGTTAAGATATCACACTGTTTTGCTTGAAATGTCTAACATCACTGTTAAAAGGTGTAATGTGTTAAACCCTGCAACACTTCTTTCCACAGAAAATGATGGAGATGCTCATAACAGCACTGAGGTGTTGGAAACCATCTGTACTCCCAGACCTGATCTTGCAAACACACCAATCTTGAATGCAGAGATGGAGTTATTTGTTCATGGCTCTGCTCAAAACAGGCAAAAATCAAGTAGGGTTTGCAGTTGTAAAAAAACATAGAGAGGCAAATTGCATCTCTAGTGGCAAATTGCTTTCTCATCTGTCTGCACAGGCTGCTGAACTAGTTGCTCTAACTGAAGCCTGTAAATTGGCCAAAGATAAAACAGTAAACATTTACACTGACTTACGTTATGCTTTTGGTGTTGTCCATGATTATGGTTGTCTGTGGAGACAGAGGGGCTTCCTCACATCAGCTGGAACACCCATTGCGCATCATGCTCTTGTTGCAGCTCTGTTAGATGTCATCCTGTTGCCTAAACAAATCTCAGTTATGAAATGTGAAGCTCATACTAACAAAAAGGATCCCATTTCTACAGGAATCTCAACAGCAGCCACCGCTGCAAAAGCTGCAGCCACGACGGGTCAGATGTTTCACCTCACTCAACTTTCTCTTTCACAGGAATTCAACCTACAGGCTGACTTGTCAACCATGCAGTCAATAGAAAGTATATCAGAAAAAAAATTGTGGAGAAACTCTGGCGCAAAATTACAAAAAGGGATATGGCTTGGCCCAGACAACAAACCTTGTTTACCTGTACCTTATTTCCATCTCAATGCAAACCTTGCTCATGGTAAAGATCATGCATCCAAAGGATATGTACATATGTTAATACCCACTGGTACACCAGGAGTTTGTCAACATATGCAGCTGAGTACTTTTGTACTATTGTTTATCATTATTATTGTATAATCTGTGCAGCACATAATGCCTCTGGTGCCATTAGAATGCCACTGCAAAGACATCCCCCACCTGATGGCCCTTTTCAACATTGGATGATTGATTTCATTGAACTGTCAACATGCCAGAATAGAAAATACTTGCTTGAATATGGTATGCATGTTCAACAAGTGGGTAGAGGTTTTTTCTTCTTCCAAACAGGATGCATCCACAGTGTCAAAAGCCCTGATCAGAGTCATCATTGTATGTTGGGGTATTCCAAAAAAGATCAGCAGTGACAATGGTCCTGTGTTCACATGGGCTAAGTTTGTTTGAAATCATTTTTGGGAAACCTGCTAGTGTAGGACTTAGTCCAAACAAACAAGCTCTAATGAGTGGAAGTCATGAAGATGCAATGTTAGATTATTGTGCAAAGCTTTCAGCCTCTCTCTCAGCCCTCGGTCCACAGGTGAAAGCAGCTCTGTCTCGCCCTGCAGATATCACAATTCATGATCTCAAACCAGGTGACGACGTGCTCATCAAGGACCACCGGAGGAAACACTGGAAGCAGAGATGATTCACCAGACTACATCAGGTTCTGCTGACTACAAATACGGCAGTAAAGGTGGAGGGACATGCTTCGTGGGTCCACACCAGTCACTCTAAGAGGATTCCAATACTGGACAACAACCCCCACCCAGACATATCCCGACCGGATGAAGAAACAGCTGCTGTAGAAGACGATCAACAAGGCACAGAGAGGCAAATTTGTCACCTGAATTGTTCACCTCGGTGAGGGGGGAAAAAGGCTGATTGGGCAGAGCCCACACTTCGAGCTCCAATAAATTTCAAGACGGGTGAATGCAGGAAGGTGACTAAGGCGATATCTGGAGCCCAACGATGGAGAATCATGCACAAGTGCATCCTCTCTTCACTGTGACTTTAACAATCACGTGAATGACTTACGAATTATGGCAAGATGAGCAGATCAGTAGTTCACCACCAATACGAGACTGACAAGGAATATGACTAAACCTGAACATTTGCTCAACAGGTGCTGAAAAGACATTCCGACTACACTGACACCAGTACTTGGGGCTGGTTTGATGCTACGTTTGGAAAACGGAAAGCTTTTCTTGTTTCTTTACAATTTGTAGTCTCTCTCTCTCTCCCTCTCTCTCTCTCTCTCTTTCTCTGTACCTTCTGCAGGTGTCCCTTGTCCTGGAGCTTTATATTGCTGATGTGCAGTTACTGGCCCCACCAACCTGCTGTGTCTATTTGTGTTTATTGTTGCTGTTCTTTTCTCTCTCCTCTAATCTCGCACCCCAACCGGTCGAGAGAGATGGCCGCCCAAGCTGAGTCCAGTTCTGCTGGAGTTTTTTTCTTCCATTAAAGGGAGTTTTTCCTTGCCACTTTCGCCAAGTGCTTGCTCATAAGGGATTTGTTGGGTTTCTGTTTGGTTCTTGTAAAGTGCCTTGAGATGATTGCATTGCGATTTGGCTGAATGACAATGCCTCCCCTGTATCTCTTTATATCTCTGATTGGGAAGTTCCTTTTCATGAAGAAGACAACATCAGTGTCTAGCCTGAGCATTATTTCTGGGAAAATAATGATGAAATGTTATGAAAATCTTTGTGAATTAACATTCCTGAGAAAACATCCCGAATTTTGCTCTGCCTTGAGAAATCCTGACCATTTTTACTTTTGTTTTTTAGCTGTGGTTATCATAGAATGATAAAAGGAGGGATGTGTGAGGGAAATTTACATCTTGACAGACATCATGTCTGTCGACTCCCAGCGTGAACGTAACAGACAGTATGTCTGCTACCTTACTGTGTGACCTGTGTGAATTCAACAAAAACTTTTGACATGGCTTTGAATTTCATTAGGAAGCAGACGAAAAGTCATAGACAGGCTAATTATATTGCGTCTGCCACCAGGCCGGCATGATTTACATGTGAGTGATTCTGATGTGTAAATTAATGCTGCCGAACGGGTATAAAAGTCATTTTTTGTGTTCAGGGTCAATCAGTATTGACCGGTTCTGCAGATCGTATGCTGTGCTTGTGACTCTCCTGTTTTGCCTATTAAACTTGCCATCCTATAACCTGAGATTTGCTAGTACTAGTACATTTATTACTAGTACTTTTTGCCACGTGGCATTTATAACTTGGCCAGACCGCCTATGCTGTACTCGTTTAATATCAGACTGTTAAATGAAATTCTTGAAGGAAAACTATTTTACACTCTAAGTGTTTAAGTCTATTCATGACCTGTTTCAGTTTGGTTACTGTGCTAAGTCCCCTGACATTCTAGCTTGTAATTTTTAAGTCAGGCAACTTCTAACTTTCCATGTGACTACAACATGTATGTATAACAAACCCAGTTTGAGTGTGGCAAAGGCAGAAAATATATGTATGTAAGAACACATGCATCCCTTTTTCCCTTTCCTTTTTCAAAGTAGGGGGGAGTGGCTTGACTATGTAGACACAAGAGACGGGAAGATTAACTGATTTGTACTGTTGCACGGACTTGCGTGAGCATGACGCAAGTGTATCGGTAGAGCTGATGTGAACCAGATACAATCTGAGATGAAATCTGGATGCACTGGTACAGGTGTTTATGCATCTGTAAAAAAAACGATCAATGTAATTATTAGAGATTGTATCATATAAATCTCTACATGCATATGTTTTTTTAAGTTAAATGCCTTGCTACAAGGTTAGGTGAGATTACGTCAGGCCACATCGCATTAGCGCGTGAATGCCATTGGCTGTCACTCACAAAAAATGTGGCAGAGGCTATACAATGTAAAACCTCTACATGCACCATGTCTTTTATTATCTATTTTAAGCAGCATTTATGAAGGACCTCTTAAAAATAATTTTATTTTTTATGGTTCATTATATAGAATTATGTTCTGCTGCCTACTAAAAGTCACAGCTCTGTTGAGCCCATTGTTCCCTTAGCTCTCAGCAGTGATGACTATGAGTTTCTTTACAAATAAAATTATAACTTGAGATGATTGAATTGTGATTTGGTGCTATACAAATAAAACTGAATTGAATTGAGTTTCTATTTAAGCTTGGTGATATACAGTGGGTACGGAAAATATTCAGACCCCTTTAAATTTTTCACTCTTTGTGTCATTGCAGCCATTTGCCAAAATCAAAAAAGTTCATTTTATTTCTCATTAATGTACACTCAGCACCCCATCGTGACAGAAAAAAACAGAAATGTAGAAATTTTTGCAAATTTATTAAAAAAGAAAAACTGAAATATCACATGGTCATAAGTATTCAGACCCTTTGCAGTGACTCTCATATTTAACTCACATGCTGTCCATTTCTTCTGATCCTCCTTGAGATGATTCTGCTCCTTCATTGGAGTCCAGCTGTGTTTAATTAAACTGATTGGACTTGATTAGGAAAGGCACACACCTGTCTATATAAGACCTTACAGCTCACAGTTCATGTTAGAGCAAATGAGAACCATGAGGTCGAAGCAACTGCCCAAGGAGCTCAGAGACAGAATTGTGGCAAGGCACAGATCTGGCCGAGGTTACAAAAGAATTTCTGCAGCACTCAAGATTCCTAAGAGCACAGTGGCCTTCATAATCCTCAAATGGAAAAAGTGTGGGACGACCAGAACTCTTCCTAGACCTGGCCGTCCAGCCAAACTGAGCAATTGTGGGAGAAGAGCTTTGGTGAGAGAGGTAAAGAAGAACCCAAAGATCACTGTGGCTGAGCTCGAGAGATGCAGTAGGGAGATGGGAGAAAGTTCCACAAAGTCAACTATCACTGCAGGCGCTTTATGGCAGAGTGGCCCGACGGAAGCCTCTCCTCAGTGCATGAAAGCCCGCATAGAGTTTGTCAAAAAACACATGAAGGACTCCCAGACTATGAGAAATAAGATTCTCTGGTCTGATGAGACCAAGATTAAACTTTTTGGCGTTAATTCTAAGCGGCATGTGTGGAGAAAACCAGGCACTGTTCATCACCTGCCCAATACAATCCCTACAGTTAAACATGGTGGTGGGAGCATCATGTTGTGGGGGTGTTTTTCAGCTGCAGGGACAGGACGACTGGTTGCAATTGAAGGAAAGATGAATGTGGCCATGTACAGAGATATCCTGGAAGAAAACCTCTTCCAGAGTGCTCAGGACCTCAGACTGGGCTGAAGGTTCACCTTTCAACAGGACAATGACCCTAAGCACACAGCTAAAATAACAAAGGAGTGGCTTCGGAACAACTCTGTGACCGTTCTGGACTGGCCCAGCCAGAGCCCTGACCTAAACCCAATTGAGCATCTCTCGAGAGACCTGAAAATGGCTGTCCACCAACGTTCACCATCCAACCTGACAGAACTGGAGAGGATCTGCAAGGAGGAATGGCAGAGGATCCCCAAATCCAGGTGTGAAAAACTTGTTGCATCATTCCCAAGAAGACTCATGGCTGTACTAGCTCAAAAGGGTGCTTCTACTCAATACTGAGCACAGGGTCTGAATACTTATGACCATGTGATATTTCAGTTTTTCTTTTTTTAATAAATTTGCAAAAATTTCTACATTTCTGTTTTTTTCTGTCAAGATGGGGTGCTGAGTGTACATTAATGAGAAATAAAATGAACTTTTTTGATTTTGGCAAATGGCTGCAATGACACAAAGTGAAAAATTTAAAGGGGTCTGAATACTTTCCGTACCCACTGTAAATGTGTACTGTAACTGTACTGCAACATCAGACAGACAACAGTTAAACAGGAATTTTGTATGTTAAAAATAATAGTCTCAACACTACTTTCTAGACATTGCACCAGAGCAGCTAGCAGCAGTCTTGTAGCTCCTGAAATTTTCACTCTTAATTTTGATATATTTTTGATAACTACTGTTTTATTTCGCTTAATCACCTATGGATATTACTGTGGGTAGAAGAGTTTAGACAAGATATCACCTCTTACTACAGAGGAGCAAATGTGGAGTATATCAATTCAATTCAATTCAATTTTATTTGTATAGCGCCAAATCACAATACAAATCATCTCAAGGCACTTTACAAAAACTAAAAACCCAACAAATCACTTATGAGCAAGCACTTGGCGACACTGGAGAGGGAAAACTCCCTTTAACGGAAGAAAAAACCTCCAGCAGAACCGGGCTCAGTCTCGGCAGCCATCTGCCTCAAATGGTTGGGGTGAGTGGATAGAGAAGAGAGAAAAGAACAGCAACAATAAACAACATATCACCCTAGTCCAGCTGAGCAGAAGAGGTCTGTCTGTGAATGGCAGGCTGGTGCTAAACTAAAGGCTAAAAGATGGATATACAAACCTTTCCTACCATCCATCATCATTTGGAATGCCAAACAGAAGTGATGAACTGGAGGCACTGGTTAAGACCCAGAGAACATATCATGAGTGAAGCTTGATGTTTTACTGAGACCTGGTTGAATTGAAATATTGAAGACTCCTGCATGGATCTGCCTGATTTCACCCTGTTACATGGAGGCAGATACAACAAACAAACAAGAGATGGTATAACCTTGGTCATATTACTGTCAATGAAAGGATTTATGCTGCAGCCTGCTAGGGAGGCAGCATAAAACATGCCTTGTGGGTGCAAGGCAGCTGGACAAAGCTGGTTCAGTGACTGAAATGAGGCTGTGGTGTAGAGATGCACAGAGAAAAAGACAGAGCCCATTCTGGAATACACTGATCATCACCTTCACAACACCCTGACGACTCACCTCACTGCGCTGCAGGACTGAACAATACAGGAGATTCCTCATCTCCACTGCCATCAGGCTTTACAAAACCTTAGCCAATGGCAGATGACAACTAGACTGTTACTGACTACTCTACTCTACTTTTGACTATTTGAATTTCCCTTTGGGGATGAATAAAATTGATCTCATCTCATCTTTCATATTTCATCTCATGTAATTCATTATTAGATTTGTTTCTTTCAAAATATAAATAAACCCATCCATTGTTTAAATCACACCCTTGCTCTTGTTCTGACATACGGCACTGAAATTGAACATTTAATTTTATATCCTAAAAACCCAATTTTGTCTCACCATTTTTTAATAACTTTTGAATTTAAAATGCAGTGTTTGGGAGAAAATTCCACCACAGCAGATCTGACAATGCTGTTAATAAATTTAACACAGCTGGAGGAAAGCTGCCTCAATCCTACTCCCTACCAAATTGATCATGTTGTTGACAGTGCTGTAGCCTCACTGTGTGAAACGCTTGATACTGTGGCCCCTCTGAAAAAGAAGTCAGTGAATCAGAGGAGATTAGCTCCATGGTACAGTTCATACATCCGTTCCTTAAAGCAGGCATCATGAAGGCTAGAAAGGAAGTGGATGCATTTAGAAGAATTTTTCCTAGCCTTGAAAGAGTCTAATAACATAAAAAGCTCTCCGTAAAGCTTGAAATGCATACTGTTCATCATTAATAGAGGAAAATAAGAACAATTCCAGGTTTATTTTCAGCACTGTAGCCAGGCTGACAAAAAGTCACAGCTCTGTTGAGCCCAGTGTTCCCTTAGCTCTCAGCAGTGATGACTTTATGAGTTTCTTTACAAATAAAATCAGAACTATTAGAGATAAAATTCATCAGATGGTTCCTGTAGCTGCCACAGATGTATCTTCTACTACAGTCAATCATCTGTGAGACCTTTGTTATGTTAGGACTTCTTCTTTCCCATAGATCTCTCTGAATTCACATCAACAATTCATCAAAATCAACATGTCTCTTAGACCCCATCCCGACTAGATTGCTGCCATAATTGAGTCATCTTTATTAGATCTGGTCAATTTATCTCTAGTATCAGGCTATGTACCTCAGGTTTTTAAGACTGCAGTAGTCAAACCGTTACTCAAAAAGCCTAGTCTCGATCCAGGAGTCTTGGTTAATTATGAACTAATATCCAAATTACCTTTTATGTATAAAATCCTTGAAAGAGCTGTTGCTAAGCAGCTATATGACCACTTACACAGAAATGAACTATTTAAATTTCAATCAGGATTTAGAGTACATCATAGTACAGAAACAGCACTAGTTAGAGTTACAAACAATCTTCTCTTAGCCTCAGATAATGGACTCATCTCAGTACTTCTGCTAGATCTTAGTGCTGCATTTGACACTATCGGCCACAGCATCTATCGACCTCAGCATCTTATTACATGTGATTGGGATGAAAGGAACAGCGTTAAAGTTGTTCCAATCTTATTTATCAGACAGATAAAAATTTGTTCATGTTCATGATGAAACCTACCACACACACAAAAGTTCCATACATAAACCAAATCTCTAAAACTGCCTTCTTTCACTTATGCAATATTGCAAAAATTAGGAGCATCCTGTCTCAAAATGAAGTTGAAAAACTAGTCCATGCATCTGTTACTTTAAGGCTAGATTACTGTAACTCATAACTATCAGGATGTCCTAGTATCTCCATGAAAAGCCTCCAGTTAATCCAGAATGCTGCAGCCAGAGTCTTGACAGGGACTAGCAAGAGAGATCATTGGCTCCCTGTAAAATCTAGAATAGAAGTTAGAATCCTTCTCCTTACATACAAATGTCTTCATGATCAAGATCGTTCGCCAAGTGCTTGCTCATAAGGGAATTGTTGGGTTTTTAGTTTTAGTTTTTGTAAAGTGCCTTGAGATGATTTGTATTGTGATTTGGCGCTATACAAATAAAATTGAATTGAATTGAATTGAATCGTTCATACCTTAAAGACCTCATAGGTTCCCCTTTGGGACTTCCAGTCGGGGACCTTTCCACTGAAAAGACTTCCCTGTTTCCCCTGCACTGGTCCCCAGCATCTTCATACTAACCTAATTAGTTTCACCTGTTATCAATTACTTTTGGTTTCTCCCTATAAATACTTACCCACGTCCCTTTGTGTTTGCAGAAGCATTATTGTTCAGTGAGTGTATGTATGTAGATGCTCTGTTTTCCGTTACATTGGGTTGTCCTTATTTTCCTGTTTCATTCGGCTCTGTATTTTTCCCTTTGCCCTGGTGATCCCAGGAGGAATAAATCCTTTTTGGTTCAGCATTTGGGTCCTACCTCTCCTTCTTCCCTCCGTCTCTCCAGCACACCCCGCAACACTTAACAGAATGCTTCCACAGATGAGCCCAGCAGAACCAGCCGAGGAAGCTTTCCATAAGTTGCAAATAAGGGAGAGTGTCGCCGCTCTCCAGTTTTGCCGGAGATTCTCCCTGGACTACACTATAGCGCTCACCGCGTGTGGCCAGCAGCAGCGTTGCCTGCTACCCCTGCCTCCCGACATGCCCAAGAAGAGCATGAGGACGGCGTCTAAGCTCTTCTCCTCCCTGCACGCTCTGCTGGAAGAAGGCAGAGAATGGCAACTCCCAATTCAAGACACTAAGCGGAGGTGCCTCACCACGCTACAACTCTCATCACTGGTTTCTCAGCTCTCCACACCCTTGGCTCTCCTTGTTTCCCCGGACCAGGACGCCAGTCGCCTTGGTCCATGCTCCCCTTCGTCCTCAGTCCAGGATGCTACTTGCCTCAGTCCAAGCTCCACTCCTTCTTCGGATAAAGACGCTACTCGCCTCAGTCCAATCTCCTCTCTTTCCTGGACTGAGCCTCCTCTTCTCCCTCAGTCTGAGCTGTCTCATCTCCTTCTTCAGCCTTAGCCTGAGTCCCCTCTCATTCTCTCCCTTCCCAAGCCTGGGTCCCCTCTCAGACTCTACCTTCCCCAGCCTGGATCCCCTCTCACTCTCTCTCTTCCCTAGCCTGGGTCTCCTCTGCCCCGCCTGGGTCTTCTGTCTTGTAGCGTCGCCACCGACATCTCCTGTCCTGTAACCTGAGCCCAGTGCCTTCTCGTTGCCAGAGCCCAGAGCTGCCTTCTCACTGCCAGAACCCAGAGCTGCCTTCTCGCCGCCGGAACCTCCAACGCTGCAGCAGCCCGAGCGCCCAGCATTGCAGCAGACAGGTCCTCCTGACCTGCAGCCTCGACGACGATGGAGTTGCCGCCGTCCGAAGAGGCAGATCCCAGAACCTCACTGTGCCGACGAAGCCGTCCCTGCTAAGGTTCCACCCTCTCAGTCGCATGAACCTCAGTGCACTGACGACAACGTCCCCACTGAGGTTCCCCTCCAGTCTTCCAGACCTTGGTGTGTCGAGGACAGCGTCCCCACTGAGGTTTCACCCGGGAGTCCAGAACCTCAGTGTGCCGACGTCAACGTCCCCGCTAAGGTTCCAGTCATGCTTCCAGAACTTCAGTGCGCCATCTCTTCACCTCAGCCACCGCCAGGCCTTTCACCTGAATTTCCATCCAGCCTGCACCTGAGATTCCATCAGGCCTCCCACCTGAGTTTCTGGCTAGTTCTTCACCTCAGTATCCAGCTAGCCCTTCGTCTGAGTTTCCAGCAGGCCTCTCCCCTGAGGTTCCGATTAGTCCTTCGCCTCAGTCTCCGGCCAGCTCTTCACCTCAGTCTCTAGCAGGCCTTTCACCTGAGTTTCCATCCAGCTCTTCGCCTCAGTCTCCGGCCGGTTCATCACCTCAGTCTCTGGCAGGTCTCACCCTTGAGTTTCCAGCAGGCTCCTCACCTGAGTGTCCAGCCAACTTTTCACCTCAGTCTCCAGCCAGCTCTTCACCTCTTCAGTCTCCAGCAGGCCTTTCACCAGATTTTCCAACTGGCCTCTCACCTGAGTCTCCAGGGCCCCTACTTCCAGACCCTCAACGTGCCGACGACAGTGTCCCCACTGAGGTCCTCTTCCCATCTCCGGCCAGCCCTTCATCTCAGTTTCCGGCAGGCTTCTCCCCTGAATTCACAACAAGCCCTTCGCCTCAGTTTCTGGCCAGCTCATCACCTCAGTCTCTGGCAAGCCCTTCACTTGATTTTCCAGCTGGTCCTTCACCTGAGGCTCCGGCCAGCCCTTCACCTGAGTCTCCAGTAGGCCTCTCCCCTGAGTCTCTGGCTAGTCTCTCGCCTCAGTCTCCAGCCAACTCCTCACCTCTGTCTCTGGAAGGCCTTGCACCTGATTTTCCAGCTGGCCTCTCACCTGAGCACTGGTCACCGGCCAGCTCTTTGCTTCTGTCTCTGGCCAACCATTCACCTGAGTCTCCCGCCAGCCCTTCATTTGAGTTTTCGGCAGGCTTCTCTCCTGAGGTTCGGACTGGTCCTTTTCCTCAGTTTCTGTCCAGCTCATCACCTCGGTCTCCGGCAGGTCTTTCACCTGTGTTTTCAGCTGGCCACTCACCTGAGCCTCCTGCCAGCCTTTTGCCCCAGTCTAGCCAGCAGACTAGCCTCAGTCTAGCCAGCTCAGGGCTCCAGGGAGGTTTGGGGGGGGGGGGGGGGGGGGGGGTCTGTCATGGGGCTGTCATGGTTCCCCTTTGGGACTCCTGCTGGGGACCTTTACACTGAAAAGACTTCTCTGTTTCCCCTGTACTGGTCTCCGGCAGCTTCACACTAACCTAAGTAGTTTCACCTGTTTAATGATTGATTTAATGGTGGACTCGTGATCCCTCTGATTCACCAACTGACCAACTGTCTGCAAACCATCTATCTTCTCTGTCCAAAATGCGTACATCACTGTCTTCAAATGAGTGGAATCTTCACAGACATACATGCTTACAATTGCAAAGAGCCATCAAATTAGGTGCACTGAAATAAGGATACAAATTACTTTGTCTGGTCTTTCATGCAGAGTTGTATGTATGTGTTTTGTTATAAATCTCCACGTGACCCCTGGTGTGACTGGTGGCAAACATGGCTTATATGTCAGACTACTGGACCTGTTACTAACCAAAGTGATCTGCTGTCGTAATGAAAGCAGTTCTCACACCAGAATTGCATTGTGATTGAAATATCTCAGCAGTTATTGGATGGATTGTTAGGCCAATCATCAAGTTCAAATCAGGTTTTAGTAATATGTAACATTAAGGTGAATGGAGTCTGCTTCTGTAGTTTGTATATGAAAAAATGTTACATACGACCGTAGTACCGATCACCCTCTGTGTTATGTACGGCGTTGCCCTTGGTGACGCGTCTGTATCCAGTGTAGTCCCACCTCTGCTCTTCATCTTCGACTTGTGATTCGCTAATAAGACTTACCGCCCCTCTTTTGATTGGTTAAGTGAGGTGTCTGTTTGTTAGCCTGGTATATTTAGCTGATTGCATTATCGGATCAATAGTCCAACAACATAGAGTTAAGTACACATAGTTTATGCTATTTTCAGACGTACATTAGCTGCCGGTTATAATTAGTTAAGCTATCATTCAGAGCAGATTAGTTATTTCAGCACACCCTGGGTTTTCTGTAAGAAACAAAATAGACGATTTCTGAAATGTCTTCAGACGAAGACAGGGCCAAGGAGATTCTGAAGGGCTTCAAACTGTATCCTTTTTGATGTTGGTTTGCTGATGTTCTCTGGAGGTAAACGTCTGCTTTGTGTAACTAGATCTACGATTAGCAACATGGAAGTTCATCTCCGACATTAACTCCAGTGAATGGTATAGTAAGGCTAGCTGCTGTGGCTAACATGCCAGCTACATAGCTAATGATTGTGTTTATTTGATGTTGCTAAATTAAAATGCAGCTAGCTTAGTTCACATCTGAATGCCGGCCTGCCACTTGAAGCAAGCGGCCCTGTGTCTGCCTCGCCTGGCTAAGAGCTCAATGTGCTTGGTGTGGCAGCTGTAAGGACAAACAACGATAGCTACCCTGTTCAGCAACAGTGACATATGTTGGAGATAACGTTAGCTAAGGCTGATGATGGCAAGTAGGTGATGGTGGTTGTTCTTTCTTAGATTTTTATTTTTAATTAGTAAACACCTGGTTGACAGTTAAAAGTGGAAACGTTAATGTTTTGAATTTTGGCATATTGTTGTGTGGTGATCAGTACATTTTCAAATCAGTCTATGGAGATGTTAAAAACAGTAATATAACACATGCTAAACAGATTACTTTGGTAATAAGTTGACCAAATTGAACAAAGGTATATATTATGCATATGCTTCAATTTACAAAGCACTGCTTATGCTAAGATAATCTACTATATACTTGTGCATTTAACGTAATCATTCTATGCTAAAGATAAGTCTCAAATGTCTGTTACATTAGTGGATAATGAAATGTGTTGTACATATATTTTGACCTGATAAGGGTATTCATGGTCATATAAAGTGATATTACAAAACATGTATCCTATGTGTTAGCTAAGGGGTTTTCAAATAGCTTCCAGCTCAATAGCAGCTACCCAGGCCTGGCTTGCCTGCTGCTTTTAGAAATACTTGTTTGACTTAATGTCAGTAAGTTTTCAATAATGTCTGCAACGTATTTGTTTGGGAGTAAATAGCAACATAAACCATACCTTGTTCAGAGACAACCTTTGGTGCTATCTGCTTTTCCAATTCAGTTCAGTTCAATTTTATTACAACCTCCAACACAACATAGACATAAAGAATAAAGTTGCTATTCACTCCCTGTAATTTATCACATTGTTGCTGCAGATGTTTTTTTTGAAAAGTAGATCATAAGTGGAAATCTGATTGCCTTTGTAATCAAATGCCTCAGTTTTCTCAGTATTGGTACATTTATTTTTCCATCTGATCTGGGTACTGTTGTTTCAGAACTATCTAAGGCTACATTTGGCATAGGGAAACTGGACTTTTGTGAGTAGACATCATGCATTTCATGACAGTGCAGAATGATGAGATGTTTGCGGTGGAAAAAAATGTTACGTTGTTGTTGCTGATAGCACACCAGTGCTATCTCATCCAGTATATCTAATAGTGAGGTTGTTACATTTCACAGAGCAAGAACAACATAAACATTTTGAGGCGTCTTTGGTTTTTCTGACTATGCTCAAACAGCATCCTCACTCCTGTAGGCTGGACAAGTTACATGGTTACGCAACGCAACTTAGAGGTCAAATTCTGTTTTCTCCAGTGTCTGTCAGCAGAATTCTAATATTTTGTAAATAAAAGTAAAAGTAGCTGAATACAACAAAAGCAAAATGGAAAAATCATAACATAAAATTTCAAAGGAAAACAGTATCTGTATATCTGACGACAGTATTAATATGAAATACTAACCAGTAGAATTTACAACCAAACATACTAAAATGACATCTGTATTGAACCTTTATTGCACCATCATCTCTACACTATCTCTATCCAAAACCCTTAGCAACGTGCAGTAAATAAGAATATAAAAACTGTTAAAGTTCCACTTTATAATGGAACTGTGTGCCTTTCAGGCCACCAGCCCATGTAGGGTTTGTGGCAGTAATACTAACAGTATTGGTGATTACCAAATTTTTTTTTATGTTTGATTCTGTAATGGTTAATCCACCAGTATGTGCCAGCCCTTTAGTCACAGTAGTATTTCTAATAGTAAAATGTAATTATTGTTATTCATGAATTTTGGAATTCAGTGTTTTACAAGAAAAAAAATTGTAAAGCATGTTATTTTTTTATTTCGATATCCAGTTACAGTTATTTACTTGCAATCCTTAATGGAAAAATAAGTTTTAATGGGTAAACCTGATTACTTATTTACTTGTGTGTTGGCTCAAATTTGGGTGTAACATGAATTCAATTTAAAATTCCTCCACTAAATCAGGACAACAGTATGCAGATCTAAAAAACAGCAAATGCTGTAGCCCAAAGCACAGTTTGGGTATAACGTTAATTAAATTTGAAATTCCTCAACTAAATCAGGACAACAGTATGCAGACCTAAAAAACAGTAAATGTCATAACCCAAAACAGCATATGCACACTTTTCTTTTGCTGCCACATAACTTACTGATTGTTGCAACAGTGGAAAAACAGACTAGTCCAGACTAGTTTTTTTTTTTTTTTTTTTTTTTTTTTGGGTCTGTGGTTGGCCTGTCTGTTGTGTAAAGGTTATACTTTAAGCCATTAATGCATCTTTAAATTTAAATGCAGATTAAATCATGCCAGATGATCACTGGGGGCTCATTAACTTGTGTGTGTCTGTGTGTGTATGTGTTATGACAGATTTGAGCAGGCACCCTGGTGGTTTACACACAACCTGTAGCTGACCCTGGGGAGTCTATGGTGCAACCTTGTATGCTGTTGTTGGAAGTTAAGTTAGTTGCTGTATAAAATGTTCTTTTGTTTTGTTTGTGAGGAAGTGATTAAAGGGAGAAAAAATTAAAAGGGTGCATATTATCAGATGTAACCAGAACAAGTTATTTTGTTGCTGTCAGTTATCATGTACATCCTACCAATATGTTTTTATATTGACACATATTTAGACATTAGAATAGCCGGCCTGGAGCCAAGAGTGTCAATAGCAAGGACGTTGTATTTTGGCCTGGATTATTCTGGAAGGTGCAGAGGCTGATCAGTTTGATGTAGGAGATTGGCTTTAGTCAGACTTGAGAGGATTAGAGAACTCTTTCAACTCAGCACACTACTTGAAAGCCAGAAGGGGTGGGAAAGGGTGGAGGTTGGTGGAGGTCTGCTGTCTGATTTGTCCAGTTTTTGAAAGCCAGTATAGCAGTATAGATGTATGTAACATGCCAGCTACATGGATGTAAAATTCCAATATGTTATGTCAGAGGAGTATTCATTATGTTCATTTTTTTCTCTATTTTGATTAGAATTTGAGATGTGATGACATAAATGTGAAGTTTGACAAAATATTATGAAATGGTCACATCATCAACTGAATAATAGAACTGTATCAGAATCATTAATTAAATTTCATGTTTTCATTTTCAGTTTGGTGTGTGAATTAGTAATCTGTAATTAACTCTTTTCTCCACACTTAAGTAATTGTTTATATGCAAATATGAGAAAAGAAGCCTAGAGATTTAAAAGCTATATATTTTTGAGATTATGGACATAGACACTTATCAAGTGCCCGCGACTGTGTGTTTTTTGTGTTTTTAGTTGTGGTGACGTGAAGAAGGGCTTCACAGATGGTGTGGAGTCAAGCGTATGTGACACTAAGTAGTATCTGCAGGTGACAGCATGCTGAGTGGAGAGTCTCCTCAAACAGATGGCTGAAGGGATGATGATTCTTTGCTGGTTTCCATAGATCTGATATCCAAAGATGACATTTGTCTTTCCAAATGTCAGATGGCATCAGTATGTTATGCTGTCTGCCTCAGTATCTTAATTCTAACGCCAGCAGTCCTACACATGGTTTAATGTGTATATTGATTAGTAAAGTACTGCACATGCTATTTTCTTCCAAGCCAAACCAATGACAATATTTGAGTGTTGAAATGGGTTCAAATCTGACAACATAACATACTCAGTGAAGAGAAACCATGACCTATAAGATCCTAAAATAAAAATTAATAATTTGAAATCAGAGGGTAAAATTGTTTATATGACTCTTTTTCCCTCTTGCAGATACCTTTTTCTTCTGTACATTACACAAAACTTCAGGTTAAATCAGACAAAAGTAAAAAACTCAAAACTATTATCTCAAACATAAATTGCATGAAATACTAAAAAATAGCTTGGATTGGTAAAACATTAAGAGATTTCATTTTAACAAATAAATCAGTGAATTAAAAAAAGTTTGCAAAAAAAAATTAACAGGTTTGTCTGATCATAATATAATTCTAATTCTAATGAACTAACTAAAATTAATTAAAAATTATAACAAAGTTATAAACAAACATCACAATTAATTTCTGGTTTGTTTGTTTTTTTTAACCCAGAGGTAACTGTCAACAAATCCACCAAGAAAATCAGATGAAGAGCATAGACTGGGAGAATGTACTCCAAATTAATAATTTAAATTAGTGCTGTGATTTTCTGATGGATGCGCTGGAAAATACAATCGGGAAGTTTACATGTTCTTTAAAAAATAATCGGAAAAATCATCATTTTACGTTGCACAGGTTGGTCAAAACAAATTTCATAAAATTATCAACAAATTAAGTTGTTCAATTATTCTCTTGTTAAATTATAGTGCAATACTGATAAGGCCAATAGCACATTTGGGAAATTTATTTATTAAAACTGGAGAGTTTCCACAAAATTTCAAAACACCTGTTGTGACCCCAATTTTCAAGTCTGGAGGACCTGATGAGGTGAGTAATTATAGACCTATTTCAATTGTACCAGTAACCCCAAAAGTTCTTGAAAAGGTAGTTGCTGAACAATTAACCATTTTTCAAATTTAAAATTCAAAACAATTGAGATTTTGACAAAAGTATTCAAAAGAAATGGAAATGTATAAATTCACAGAACCTATAAAAGATACTACGGACCAAGGTAAAGTTGTTGGAGCAGTGTGTTTAAACTTTAAAAATGAGTTTGGCACTGTGAAGCATGATGTACTTTTACGTAAATTGAAATAAACTTTTCCCAACAAACTTTAAATCATGCCTAGGTTGAAGGATTTTAAGTACCTAGGGTCAACAGTCCAGAGCAACGGAGAGTGTGGAAAAGAAGTGAAGAGATGTGTGCAAGCAGGTTGGAACGGGTGGAGGAAAGTGTCAGGTGTGATGTGTGACAAAAGAGTGTCAGCAAGAATGAAGGGAAAGGTGTACAAGACAGTGGTGAGACCAGCAATGTTGTATGGTTTAGAGACAGTGGCACTGAGAAAAAGACAGGAGGCAGAGCTGGAGGTAGCAGAGCTGAAGATGTTGAGGTTCTCTCTGGGAGTGACGAGGATGGATAGGATCAGGAATGAGTACATCAGAGGGTCAGCTCATGTTAGATGTTTTGGAGAAAAAGCCAGGGAAGTCAGATTGAGATGGTGAATACATTGGTAAAAAGGTGCTGCCAGGAAGGAGGCCTAGAGGAAGACCAAAGAGGAGGTTCTTGGATGTAGTGAAGGAGGACATGAGGATTGTTGGTGTAGGTGAGGAGGATACAGAGGGTAGTGTTAAATGGAGGCAGATGATTCGCTGTGGCGACCCCTGTAGGGAGCAGCCGAAAGGAAAAGAAGAATTAGCCTAACCCTTCATGTCTTTGGACTGTGGGAGGAAGCTGGAGAAAACAGCTATATACAGTGGGTACGGAAAGTATTCAGACCCCTTTAAATTTTTCACTCTTTGTGTCATTGCAGCCATTTGCCAAAATCAAAAAAGTTCATTTTATTTCTCATTAATGTACACTCAGCACCCCATCTTGACAGAAAAAAAACAGAAATGTAGAAATTTTTGCAAATTTATTAAAAAAGAAAAACTGAAATATCACATGGTCATAAGTATTCAGACCCTGTGCTCAGCATTGAGTAGAAGCACCCTTTTGAGCTAGTACAGCCATGAGTCTTCTTGGGAAGTTTTTCACACCTGGATTTGGGGATCCTCTGCCATTCTTCCTTGCAGATCCTCTCCAGTTCTGTCAGGTTGGATGGTGAACGTTGGTGGACAGCCATTTTCAGGTCTCTCCAGAGATGCTCAATTGGGTTTAGGTCAGGGCTCTGGCTGGGCCAGTCAAGAACGGTCACAGAGTTGTTCCGAAGCCACTCCTTTGTTATTTTAACTGTGTGCTTAGGGTCATTGTCCTGTTGAAAGGTGAACCTTCGGCCCAGTCTGAGGTCCTGAGCACTCTGGAAGAGGTTTTCTTCCAGGATATCTCTGTACTTGGCCGCAATCATCTTTCCTTCAATTGCAACCAGTCGTCCTGTCCCTGCAGCTGAAAAACACCCCCACAACATGATGCTCCCACCACCATGTTTCACTGTAGGGATTGTATTGGGCAGGTGATGAGCAGTGCCTGGTTTTCTCCACACATACCGCTTAGAATTAATGCCAAAAAGTTCAATCTTGGTCTCATCAGACCAGAGAATCTTATTTCTCATAGTCTGGGAGTCCTTCATGTGTTTTTTGGTGAACTCTGTGCAGGCTTTCATGTGTCTTGCACTGAGGAGAGGCTTCCGTCGGGTCACTCTGCCATAATGCCCCGACTGGTGGAGGGCTGCAGTGATAGTTGACTTTGTGGAACTTTCTCCCATCTCCCTACTGCATCTCTGGAGCTCAGCCACAGTGATCTTTGGGTTCTTCTTTACCTCTCTCACCAAGGCTCTTCTCCCACGATTGCTCAGTTTGGCTGGACGGCCAGGTCTAGGAAGAGTTCTGGTCGTCCCAAACTTTTTCCATTTGAGGATTATGGAGGCCACTGTGCTCTTAGGAACCTTGAGTGCTGCAGAAATTCTTTCGTAACCTTGGCCAGATCTGTGCCTTGCCACAGTTCTGTCTCTGAGCTCCTTGGGCAGTTCCTTCGACCTCATGATTCTCATTTGCTCTGACATGCACTGTGAGCTGTATGGTCTTATATAGACAGGTGTGTTTCTTTTTTTAATCAAGTCCAATCAGTTTAATTAAACACAGCTGGACTCCAATGAAGGAGCAGAACCATCTCAAGGAGGATCAGAAGAAATGGACAGCATGTGAGTTAACTATGAGTGTCACTGCAAAGGGTCTGAATACTTATGACCATGTGATATTTCAGTTTTTCTTTTTTAATAAATTTGCAAAAATGTCTACATTTCTGGTTTTTTCTGTCAAGATGGGGTGCTGAGTGTAGATTAATGAGAAATAAATTGAACTTTTTTGATTTTGGCAAATGGCTGCAATGACACAAAGAGTGAAAAATTTAAAGGGGTCTGAATACTTTCCGTACCCACTGTATAAATTTTCACCAATCTTTTTGGGTATGAAGGTCACTATTTTACCTGTAATGTTATTTGATCTGTGTTAGCCCATTGTATTGGGTTTGACTGCTGAGTATGAGGTTTTAACAGCTGTATTTGGGTAAAAGAATAATTTTAAAATCAGGTGCTTATTCCATCTGCTGTGTTTACTAAGTCATCCAAATATACAACCTTACAACCTTAGCTTATTTACAAACAAATAAGCTTAAAATTGTTTACAAATACAAATCTTTGTTTGCAAGTTAATAATTTTTTTTATTCAATACTTTGTTCATACCCAAGAGACAACACATAACCCCACAACCTTGCACCATAATCCAAAACTGGACAGACCAAAGGTTTATACAGGTGTGTTTACTGTTTCTCTTCCTCATCTCTTGGGTTGTCTGAATGCCAACACTCACTCCACACTTTGTTTCAGCAGCATAATATGATACATGCACTTTGAAGTCTGCTGTGTAGCTCTTTCTTTTGGGCAGCATTTTCGCCTGTGCTACACTAGAAGTCAAGAGTTGAGCGTGGACACCTAACACTAGTGACAACTCGACAAAATTACTGTAAATATACACATACAAGTCACTTTGCTATATAAAGTCACAGGACAAGACAAAATACCAAATGTCCATTACAAAATCAATTGTGTATTGATGGCATATCTTCTGCAACCTGTTGCAGTAATATTGTTTTGTGAGTTAACCTGCAATTCTGACCTTTATTTGCCAACTCACCTGTTGAGGTTCTTAATCTGCTTACTTTTTCCATCTTAATAACCATGAGCTATTCAATGTTCCACCACAGCTTCTTTTTACCTGTCTGAAATATACATTATGAAGTTGATTGGTTTTACTGGTAATTTTTAAAATGAAAGTAAGGTTGATTATACATGAGTGCATTTAAATGTTGTTCAGTAGTTGTTATGAATGCTTTAAAGGCAGGTCAGGTATTCTCTCAAGTGTTTAAAATAAACCATGATTATTTTACGTCATTTTGTGTGTTATTTAGTTTTGTTGTTGTCACTTAACATTTTTATGGCAGAAACTGGATGAATCTTCGAGATGCAGAGACAGGTAAAGTGCTGTGGCAGGGAACTGAAGACCTCTCTGTACCAGGAGTAGAGCATGAAGGTACACTTGCACACAAAACTTAATAAGACATGTAAACAGTATAAGTGGCAAGAAAAAGTATAAGAACCCTTGTGAATGACCTAGTTTGCTGGATTAATTACTGTGATCTGATCTTCATCTTCATGTTTAGAAAAAACAGACTGTCCTGAAGCAAATTAACAACAGTTATAATCTTAATTGGACAGCCATGCTTTTGGAATAAGTAAGTGCACCCTTGGTTTTAAGAACTGCACAAACCTGCCTTTGGCAGAAATAACTTCAAGCAAGTGCTTTCAGACCTGAGGAGGAATTTTTTGCACAGGAGGAATTTTAGTTGATTCTTCCTTGCAGAATTGCTTCAGCCAAGATGTATTCTCAGGATGTCTGGTGTGAACAGCTTTCTGAAGGTCCTTCCACAACTTCTGTATTAGGTTAAGGTCTGGGTTCTGAGTGGGCCACTCCTAACATATGGTCATTGCTCAGCTTTAGCTGACTGACAGCCATCCTGACATTATCCCATGTACAAACATCTGAGGATGCATGTATGTCACAGGGGAGTAAAGTGTTGTAATCGGGGAAAAAAATTTGATTACCACACCATTTATGGTATGTCTCTGAAGTGCTGTTACTTCAGTTATCATAATGGATGTAATATCCAACAGGTTGTATTAATGAATATTCATTCATCCATCCATTATCTATTACCGCTTAGTCCTATTTAGGGTCACGGGGATCTGCTGGAGCCTAGCTTCAGGTGAAAGGCAGAGGTACATCCTGGACAGGTCGCCAGTCCATCACAGGGCCACATATAGATGGACAACCATACATGCTCACTTGTTTGTTTGTTTGTTTGCTTTTGGAGTTTAGTGCCTTCCTCTGTGTGTCATGCCATAATGACCATGCTCCATGTAACCACGAATCATGATTTGCATATGGTCGACTCATGAACAGAGATGTTAACCAGCTCTCATTTAATGACGGTGAGCTTAGTCCATGATGGAAAGTCCCTCGGGAGTCTCAGCATATAGCAGCATAACTAAGAGTTCAGGGTCACCTGAGCCAGCCTTGACTATAAGTGTTGTCAAAAAGGAAAGTTTGAAGTCTAACCTTAAAAGTAGAATAGAATAGATTTTTGTCATTCGAAAAGTAGAAAGGGTGTCTGCTTCCTGAACCCAGACTGGGAGCTGCTTCCACAGGAGAGGAGCTTAATAGCTAAAGGCTCTGCCTCCAATTCTACTTTTGGAAGCTGCACTCTGAGAGCAAGGTGGGATGATATGGTACTATGAGGTCACTAAAATCCCCCTAGTGCTAAATGTCTCATGGATACCTATTGTCAGTTTCATGGAGTAACTAAATTAATAATTATTTAGAACAGTGCTTGTAATGTTTTTCAATCCCAAGCAGTACAGAACCGAACAGCACAATATGTTAGCAACAGAAAGCGAATCAGTTTACACAGGTGGCTCCTCATAAACAGACCATAAAGTAAAAGTTTAGCTTAATAGAAAAATGAAAAACAAAAATAGAAAAAAGCCTAAAGTAATCTAGAGAACTATTACATCCTAAGAAGAAACTAACCTACACAGATATTAATAAGTTTGGATGTTAGCAAAAAAAATATGCAATGCATGTTATGAGCATTGTGAAAGAAGATCCCTCTCTCAACTCAGAGGAGACTCACTGTAAAGGGTGATGGCAGTTGACACATCCTGTAGAGTCTGTTGTCACAGTGGAGGAGAAGATTGAATGCTCAAAAAACTCTGGGTTTAAGTAGTGCTACCACTGATGCTATACACTCCTTTAGCAGGTTACAGTCGACCAGTGCAACACACATTCTCAGTTTAATGAAAGCCTTGAAAGAAAAAGGGTAAAGTGGTTTGCTTCTGAAAACTGTGGTTGTTAGACATGTTTTGCAAATCAACAAGTGGCAACTATCAAATCTATGGCTCTGTGAACCTTTCAAAACAAATTTTGCACAGTTAATTATAGATTCTCCATGTCTTGCCAGCTCGTGTCCCAAAGAAGATCTTGAAGTGTAAAGCAGTGTCCAGAGAACTGAACTTTTCCTCCTCAGAAAAACTGGAGAAGTTCCGACTGGAGCAGAAAGTTTTCTTCAAAGGACAGTGTCTAGAAGGTAATAAACTAAAACACCGAGGGGCAGTCAAACAAAAAATTCCTGTTTTGATGAATTTTGGTGTTGATCAGTGTTTTGATGAGTAGTTCCCTAGTTTGTTTTTCATGTATGTCAGTGAATGGTTTGATATTATTCCACTGATAGTGATGCTAGTAATGTGCCAAACAATGCAGAAGTGCACTAGGGAAATGGGGAAGATGAAAACTGCTAGCAAGTTAAATTAGATGGAAACATGATTCAAAATTGTAGTACAGTAATAAAATGGGAAAAAATGCATTTGTTAAACTTTAAGGATACAAAGTTAATTGATCTGCAGTTTAAATTGTTGTTTCTGATTGTTTTGATTTTTTTTTTTTTTTGGCTTTAGTCCAGAGTCCAAGTTTTTCCAAGATATAACATGACGGTATTCTGTCCGATGGTATTCTAAACTCCTCCTTTACATCTGATAAGCTTCAAAACTCAAGGATTATTCAAACTGGATTGTATTTCATCATCTCATTATTAATGTCAATGTAGTAAAAACAGGCAGGACTCAACACAACACAACTCAGACTCAGAAGGTGTTATTAAACAGTTTGCCTGGCAGAAACAGGGGGATGGGCAAGGGAAGACACTGTGAATTACCTGGAGATAGCAGCAGGGAAGCAGGCAAACAAAGGCAAGACAAAAGGAAAACGTCAAATAGGTATAGGTATTCCTAGTTTATCAAAGCGCTGATCAGAGCACATTTTCAGAATTTTGTGCCAGGATATGTACTTATTGTAAATTAATGAGGAAAAAAGAGAATTTAAACAATTGTAGTATGAGGCTGCAACATAAAAAAATCGAAAAAAGTGAAGGGGGTCTGAATCCTTGCTACTTTAATACACTGTGAGTAATATAGGGCAGTTATGTTATTATGCATTGCAGGGCTGTGACAAAAAACTTTTAATAATTAATTAATGAATTAATCAGATTTTTACAAAAGAATATAGAGAAGTCTGTTTTCAACATTGTCATACTATAACCCTTGAACAAGTTTGATACACATGTAATAAACAAAAAAAATGAAATGAATTTCAGTTTTTTTATGTTTGATGGCATTTAAACAGATCTGAAATTTAAGATCAGATCAGGTCCTCCTCAGAAGAACAGATCAGAAATTTTATTACCTTTAAAAAGGCTCTTGTTAACTGCAATTCCAAATTTATATCAAAAGTGAGTGACACATTAATCCTAATGTGGGCAGTCGGAATGTGGTCGGTCCGTATAGAGAGTCGGACTTGTAACCCGAAAGTTGCAGATTTGAGTCTCAGGACTGGCAGCAATTGTCGGTGGGGTGGAGTGAATAGCCATCGCCCTCTCCACCTTCAATACTACGACTGAGATGAGACCCTTGAGCAAGGCATTGGACCCCCAGCTGCTCCCCGGGCACCGCAGCAATGGCTGCCCACTGTCCCAGGTGTGTGTTCACTGCTGTGTGTGTGCACTTTGGGATGGGTTAAATGCCATACTAAAACCATACTTGGCTACACAAGTCACTTTACACTTTAGTACCTAGCAGCCATAGTGCACAGCAACCGTCCACCTGCTGGTTCACCAATATTTAGAGTGGCCTGTGATCGAGTCAAATTTCCAGCCTGAATCAATGTTTGTCTGCCCCTTGTGTACGCTCCTGCTGTCTCCTGCTGTGGCTGCATGTGTTAAAACCACAACTCCAGATTACAGAAATATTTAATCTACACTGACTGCGACCTGTGCCAGCCATCAGAACAGCATGGTGTGTTTCACCATCAGCTTCACAGACACAGCCTAAATGTACCAGAAGAAATATAAACATGAGGCCTAAAAAACACAGAGGTTAAGGGTAACATGAGTCTCATGTTCTGTCTTGTGGTTTGACTTCAGATAATACAGTCTGCTCAGTGACATGTGCAAGTTACAGTGTTAATTGGCGTGAGAAGTGTAAACATTTTACTGGAGGACTGATTATCTGACCACATAATAAAGAAACTAGAGCAAGAAGGCACGACCATGTTTAATTGTACAAAAATTAGACTTTGCTACAGCAAACGGCTACATCAATAGATCTGACTTGTTGATAAATACCATTCAGTGGTGGATCTAGAAATTTTTAATGGGGGGCAAAGGGGTGGAAAAAGTTTTTGGTAGGGTTGCATAAGAAGGCGGTATACGTGAGTCGTTATACACAGTAAAAATACAATTCTTTTGTCATGGAACAAAAGACTCACAAATATATTTTTAGAATATATTTATTCTTATATTAATAAATGCTTCCCAATCATTCTTAATCTTACATAACAGGAACAAAACCAGTGTGGAGGACGATTGGGGCAGCTAGGGGGCAAACCCTACAATAGGGGGGCAACTACCCCCCACATTGCCTCCTGCAGATCCACCCCTGAATACCTTTGTTGCAGCTATTTTAATCATCAAATTTTATAGATGATATTAATAAGTTGCCACAGCCCTAATGTGTTGTTTGAAGTTGGAACCCTAAGGACAGCGCAAAAAAATGTGTTAAAGTGTTCAGTTCCTTTATTAGAACACGTACATAATCCTAAATCACTTCAATAGACACCATTTAGCTGTCTTTCTGTAGTATGTTGTCATTTCCCTGTTACTGTTTGGAGCGCTGTCCCTAGGGCCCTTCTGTACAGAGGTGAGGTTACAGAGAGCCCCAAAGGACAGTGCAAAGTCCACACCAACACAGTATCTTTGTGTTGTGGGTTTCTACAGAGAGAAAAGGTCTCTGAAGCAGTATTTATATTATAGAACATAAAGACACCATATGAACCCAGGAATCATAACAATGATATTGTACAGTATGATGTTTATTTAGTAGTTTGTCTTTCTGTTTCTCTGTCTGTCCAGAATGGTTTTTTGAGTTTGGCTTTGTTATCCCCAACTCCACCAACACATGGCAGTCTCTGATAGAAGCAGCTCCAGAGTCCCAGATGATGCCAGCCAATGTTTTAACGTGAGTTCCCACTAAGATGATTTTTCTCCCTTCTCTTTTTTTTTTTTTTTTTTTTTCCCATACTGATGACGCATACAATATATCTTATCATACAGCTCTGTTAACCTCAGCTACAATACATCCAATATATCATCATACTGTGATGTAAAAACAAGTGAGGTGTAAACAAAGGTAATAGATGAGATTTAGAAGAAAAAACGACGGTGAATGATGAACTACCCAAACACATCACACATCCTGCTTCAACTTGCAGCTACCGTATTTAATGTACTTTTGTGCATTAGTGCTGTCAAACTATTATAATAGACTATTCAAAAAAAAAATCAAGGGAGCACCTAATCATTACAGAATAATGCTAAGTCGGCTAAACTTTAGGGATGACAATGTGCCCATTTAGGATGCACAAGTGACAGGTGAATCAGTTTCACATGCGTTGGTGCGAATGAAAGTGACAATAGCAAAAGCAAGACAACCCTCAAAAAGGAAATGATTTTGCATGTGGTGGCCACAGACAAATGCTCTCTCCTTATCCTTCCTGACTGACTCTTTTCAGGTTTTGTGTTTTGTTAGTGTCCTTGTCACTACTGGTAGTATGAGGCAGTACCTGCATTGCAATCAGGTTTCACAGGTAGTCCAGTCACTTCAACATGGCACATCCATATGTGCAGTTGCAAGAAGGTTTGCTGAGTCTTCTAGGACAGTCTCAAGAACATGTAGGAGATACCAGGAGAGAATTTGTTACACCAGGCAAACCGACAGGTACATAGAATTGTAACAACCCAGCATCAGGACCAGGTCCTTTGTGCAAGAAGGAAGAGGAGGAGCATTGCTAAAGCTCTTGATGTGCAAGATTCTGACCAAACTGTTAGAAACAGACTCCAGGAGAGTGGCATGAGCGCCCAGCATTCCTTAATACCACTTAAAGTGGTGTAGTCATAGACTGTTGACTAGCACTACACTATCTAGGCGTCTTAAGTAATATTCTCAAGGCATTATTTTATGCTACCTGTTGTCTTGAAATTTGTCCACAAGTGTGCTGTTTACAAAGGTGTACAAAATGCTTTAAACAATCTTCATAGCATCAGAACACATACAAAACAAATGTGCTTGCTTTGTGCAAGTGTATGTTTATTATTATTGCAACAATCCTAACAAATGACAAATACCGTCCAGAATGTCCTCCAGAATAGGTTCAAGGGTACTGCATGCTCAAAAAATAAGCTGCACGCATAAGATGGCAATAACTTTGCTTTTGAGCTACAATCTGAAAAAATTTGTGATCTTAAAAGAAATTTGCATTAAGTGATTATTATTATTATGTTAACTCAGACAGCTCTAGTGTGTATACATTTTTACAGTGTAATCATAGTGATCATAAAGTGACATGTGTCTTTGTTTTCCAGTGGTAATGTGATCATAGAGACCAAGTTCTACGATGATGACCTCCATGTCAGTACCTCCAGGGTACGACTTTTCTACGTCTGACCTCTCACTTGTGACTCTACCTTCCCAAATGCTTATGTCTGCCAAGGTCTATAAATTCCCAAGGTTAGCTACAATTTGCACCAGTAAACAATTCATTGCTGACTTGGGATCAACACATTTGACATGACAACCAATTGTGGTCCCATAGTCAGAAGTAAGCTTTGTGTTTGGTTGTTTTTTTTGTTTTGTGTTGACCTGAAAACATCTTGTAGACCACGGGAGATCTAGGAAGAAGAGAAGAGAGAACTCCTCTGTTCCAAGATAATCTCTCTCTGCATTTTCCCCTCCAGACTGTTCAGTACATTACCACTGATCTCAAGAGAGCCAGGCAGCCACTCTGGTGTCACATGATTTGTGCTTTTAAATTCTGCCCTCACTCCAAGGTTGCATTTACTCAGGAACTTAATGTTACACTTGTAACCTTTTGAGATCTTATATACTTTTTTTTTTTTGTCTGAACATGAAAACAGTGCTCACCATTTGTTATCCATTTAAACACAGGCTGCACAACAATCTTGATTGAAGATGCAGCTTATTTTCTCCCTTCATGATCAGGAGATCTTCATCATAAAACATTAGATAACATTTCCTCTAGCTGTGTCCCATTCCAGAGACTAGTCTTGTTTCAGATGCCAAGTGAAATGTAGTTTCCTTTTGTATACATTTATAGGACACAACAGGCATATTGTTATAGTCAGAGGGTCAGAAAATTGTTTTTATCAGAGAAATGGAAGTTGTGAGGATTTGGATATAAACATTTTTGACAGGTTGTATTAGTTTTTTCTGTAATGAAGAATTCATAAACAACAGAAGATTTCTGTGGGTTTTTAATACGCTTACAAGCAGGCATACAGATATCACCACAACATGCCTCACACTGAGTACAGCTTTACTCTTCCTCTCAGTTCTAATTATACCTGGACAACACAAGGGCAAATGGTTTTCATGACTGCATCAATGCTGACTGCTTTTTGTTAAGACACTGTAACTGAACAAACTTGCAAGAGACGCAGAAATAGAAGCACATGCTTGGTCAAACTATATCAGGTCAGAGTGCATATCATTAATAGATTTTTTTCTATCACAGAAATAGGAAAAATACACAGGGCTGCCTGAATGCTTTCTGAATGGTGGTCTCTGTGAGACCATGTACTGGAACTGCTAATGAAGGTTTAGTACTCTGAAGGACACACCATTTCATCCAGCCTCTGTAGTGCGACACAGCTTCCCAAACCATTCCTGATCACTGAATACAGTTGTGTAGAATAGTGGTTTTAAGTGCAGTGTGATGGAGGACCAAGTGTCTGCTTTTATTCCAGTCCACCAGAAGAGTCACTAGGTTAACTGGATTGCCCTGTTGCCTGTATTGTTCGGAGTTAAATCCTGCACACTGCGGTCATGATGATATATTTGAAAAACACTATTTATCAGCAAACACAAGCAGTGGTTATTACATACAGTTATGTGTTTCAACTTGACTTTCAGAGATACACTTATTTAAAATATTCAACATTAAACTAAAACATCATCAGGTGTAGACCACAGGTTGTAAGGTGTAAACCAAGACATGGATCATTTATTGTCAATAGTTCAGCCGTTTTATCCCAATTTCACCAAAATGCTAACAGCTCCTAAATATATCTAATGCAGCTCTGATCCATATTGTCTGACGAGTTTTTTTTAACTATGACTTCCATCGATTTAACTGCATTGATGTCATTTTTGTCTTAGCTGCTAACTGAGCTGTGTAAAATAGACTTGTTTTAATATGGCAGGACTTGTGGATTAAAGGCATCCAATGTTGTAATAATGTGTGTCTGGTTTTTAATTATATTGCTTTCAAATAATTCTACGTGCACCTTTATTGAAAGCATATATGGGTTGATTAGTGTGACACCTCAAAACCTAACATAACATTTGTAAAGCATAGCAGCAGTAGGAAATTAGTTTAGCTAAACTGCCACCTTTGGCAGATTAAACTCAAGTGGCAATGTGATTGTGTCCAAATCTGTTTAGGTTTAGCTGAATTTTGAAGGCTTATTAGTAGTCTGCTGGTTATGTTAATGCTGTTGATACAAATAAGTAACAAAATGTGGATTAGCCATTAAAAATAAATAAAAATGTTATCGATTTTGAATGCTAATCTCACACTGTCTAAAGGCTACTGACCTGCATACAGTTCACCACAAGATGTACTGACCAGTGGTAAACTAGCTAAATTACTTGTTAATGTTGATATTTGCTAGCATGGCCACATATGGTCATTTTGATAATGCTATTTTGTTGTAGCTGTGGATGTAACATGAAGTTGTGATTGTAATTTTTTTTTTCACCAACCACAGGAATCAAACCATCATACCATCTCTTAACTGAATTGTGTAACAATTAGATCATCAGGTTCAAAATTATAGTAGACTACACAGCAGAAATGCAGTATCATTTAGGCATGGTGGAGGGTATGGTGGCCTCACCTTTAAAACAAAATGTTATTCCCTATCTAGAGGGAGTGATTGTTTTGTCTGTTCTGGGCTGCTATAAAGATATGGTGGCAAAACAAGTGAAAATGCACCCACTCCCAGTGTAAATTTAGAAAGGTCATTCTAAGATTAAAAAATAGTTGGTAGTTTCTAGTGATTACACACTAATGACAAAAAATGTATGAATACTATATTCCATTTCTGCTAATAGAGCCTTCTAAATATTACACATATTTGTTTAAAATGTCAAATGAAATGTGACAAAAAATCCATTCTTCACAGAACTTTGATCAACATGCCCCTTTATCAGAAATCAGTTTCTGACTGCACACTTCATACATCCATCCATCTTCTTCCGCTTATCCGGGGGGCTGGGTCACATGGGCAGCAGCCTAAACAAGGATGCCCAGACTTCCTTTTCCCTGGACACTTCCTCCAGCTCATCCGGGGGGGCACTGAGGTGTTCCAGACCAGCCGAGAGACATAGTCCTTCCAGCATGTCCAGGATCTTCCCCGGGGCCTCCTCCCAGTAGGATATGCATGGGAAACCTCCCCAGGGAGGCATCCAGGATGCATCCGGAAAAGATGCCCAAGCCACTCAGTTGGCTCCTCTCTATGTGAAGGAGCAGTAGGTCTACTCTGAGCTCCTCACCCTATCTCTAAGATAGGTAAACTCATTTCGGCCGCTTGTATCCGAGATCTTGTCCTTTTGGTCATGACCCAAAGCTCATGACCATAAGTGAGAGTAAGAACGTAGATTGACTGGTAAATCAAGAGCTTCACCTTTCGGCTCAGCTCACTTGTGAACAAGACACAGAGATACTTAAACTCCTCCACCTGAGGGATGGTCTCTCTATCAGATAATCAGATAAATTCTTCATCCAGTGAGACATAAAACACATAGCCGTGCAAAGTTCTTGTCATAAATGGAAACTCAGAGCGCTGGGACTCTCACTCGACAAGAGAGTGTCTGACTCTCAGGTATCTAGAAATAGACACTCTCTATACACAGATACGTCACTCACAAGAACAAACCTGCTCATGTTTTCCACATGCAGGAGAGAGTTAAGATAAAGTCCTTTTTTATTTTAAGCTGACACAGAGTAAATTTAATTATAAATTTTTCATAAATCAAACATTATTATTTTCGCAACAAATTCCACCACCAGGGATTGAGCTCATTCCTTTATAGTTGAAAAAAAAAGCAAATTATAGTTACTGTCATGAGTCCCTCTGGGGACTTCCTGCCAGAGGACTATTATTTTGTGCGGTCTTCCTGTTTCCCCTGTTCTGGTCTCTGGCAGCTTTATGTTTGTAATTTGTGTTCATGAGTTTCACCTGTCCCCGTTATGTTCACCTGTGTTCTAATCACCATTTGAGTTCTCCCTATTTATACCTCCCTTCCTCCTTTGTTCCCTGCCGAAGCATTAGTTGTTGTAGTTGTAGATTGTACTTGCCCTTGAAGCTCCGAGCTGTTCCTTAGTTTCCGTTTCATCCGATTCCCTAGTGTCTTGTATTTTAGTTTGTTTTCTCCCCTGGAGTCCCAGGGTTAATAAAGCCTTCTGTTGTCCAGCGTTTGGGTCCTATCACCTCTTTTTGCTTCATGCCAACACCGACTTGTGACAGAATGCTTTGGCCAAAAACGGACCCAGCGGACACGATCTCCATGCTTCCTACAGTCCCTCTCGAGTGTGATTCAGAACGCCCTGTGTTACCGGGAGATTTTTGAGTTTTGCTCGGCGCTAGCCCGGAGCTTCACCTACCCGTCTTGCTTCGCCACTAGGAAGGGGGCTGACCTGATGCTCTCCCGCTTGTCCTCCATCAGATCGGTCCTGGAACGGTGCCTGGAACAGTGGACCCCCCTCGACGAGGCCTGGGAGGTGTGTAATTCCCTCGCCCTGTTCCAGTCGCCAGTTTCCCAACCCCCTGCGTCCCAGTCGCCAGAGTCCCGCAGTAGTCCCACCAGACCAGAGCCTCCCCGCAGCATCGCCTCCAGGATCCTCCTAGCCTCTCCGCCGGACCTCCAGCCTCGACACCACCGCTGGAGCGCCCAGTCGCCATCCCGCCGCTGCAGCAGCAACCTGAACCTCTGTGCGCCGACGACAGCGTCCCCGCTGTAAGCCCCTCCAGGGTCCTGCCACCTCAGTGCGCCAACGATTGCGTCCCTCAGTCTCAGCCTCAGCCTCAGTGTGCCGATGGCAGCATCCCCGCTGGGGCTCCACCAAGGATCCGAGCTCCTCAGTGTGCCGACGTGGTCGTCCCCACTGGGGTTTTCCCCAGGATCCTGTACCCTCAGTGTGCCGACGTGGCCATCCCCGCTGAGGTACCGCCCTGGATCCTGAGCCTCGGTGCGCCGACAGCGGCATCCCCACTGAGGTCCTAGCCATGTCTCCCTTGTCTCCCTTGTCTCCACCCCGCGCCCTCAGCGTGCCGACGACGACGTCCCCACTGAGGGCCTTTCTCAACCCCCGGACCCTCAGTGCGGCAGCCACCTGAGTTCCCCGACCAGCCGCCGCAGACGCGGCAGCCACCCAAGTTCCCCGAGCCCGAGCCGCAGCCGCAGCCGCTCGAGGTGCCAGTGTTCCCTGAGCCGCAGCGGCAGCCAGCAGAGTTCCCCGAGCCCGAGCCGCAGCCGCTCGATCCGCCAGAGTTCCCCGAGCCCGAGCCACTGGAGCCGCCAGAATTCCCCGAGCCCGAGCCGCAGCCGCTCGATCCTTCAGAGTTCCCCGAGCCCGAGCCGCAGCCGCTCGAGCCGGAGCCGCGGCTACCTGACGTCCCTGAGCCACCGCCGTCACCGCAGCAGCTGCCACAGGGGGTGGCCTGTTGTTTACCATAGGAGGTTAAGAGTTTTACAGCCATAATTTGTCTAAAGGATATTACTCCTGCCTCAATCAGGAATGTGACTATACTCTGCTGCTTTAGGTCTGCTACAGGTAGATCAAACAGTGGTCAGAGAGACCCAGAGCTGAGACTAGTGCTCAGTCTAGTGCCGTTCTCCCGTTTGTGATTAATCTCCTGCAGGTATGCCGAAGGGATTCAGACGCGGGGTTGATGAGCCTCATCTGTCATCCATCTACTCACCTCACCCATAACACCCACGGTCTTCCTCTGTCAACTCGCCAGTTTGTCCGTTCACCTCTGTGGTAGTAGAGTCGTGTGTCCTCGCGCTATGTTTCTCCTGCTTGCCTGCACTTTACTTTTACCTCTGAATCTCCCACCGGTCGCCCAGTGGTCACCTGTTGCCTGACTTCGTGGAGTTCCAGTTTTTCTCCCTGGTGCAATTATCTCTCGGAAAGAGCGATTCCTTTCTCAGGATCTGCATGTGGGTTTGCTCTCTCTCTTTGAATTAGAATTACATCGATGGAACAGCAACCAGGGGCGAATTGGGTTTCAGTGTCTTGCCCAAGGACACTTCTGCCTGTGGACCAATCTGCAGCTGGTGCTCTATCACAACCCAGGCAGTGTTTACATCTTGCCAGAGGAAAACAAGTGTTTTGTACAATGAGAGAATCTGTGTGATGGCTTTGGAGGAAAATTGTAAATGCTGGGAATAAAAAAACAAGTCTCTGGTATGAAAATAAAACATAATGTCCCGTAAGAAAACTGTTTGTTTAGGTAACAAACCTTAAAAATAAAAATCTGGTTTCACCTAAATTCTACCATGTAGTTAATTTAGTCATTCAGATTTTGAGATGCTCACCTGATATTCCCTCTTGTGACTTATTGAAGTTATCTGCAGTAATGAGATCTGGAACACGTGGTTATAAATAAAGCCTTTAATAGTAGTGCTTATTGTGGCTGTAATTGGAGTGTAAGAAATGTAGCATTCACCAAACCAATACAGTACCTGAAGAGTCTTTACTCCAGAGGGTGTTCTGTGAAACTGATCGCACCTAGCACTCTCACAGGTAAAATCGGTGTCTGGAAGGGTTTATTTTGTGATGTTGAGTTTAAAAAAGAAAAAAAATCCAGAGGCAATTTCTCTTCATTTATCCTCCACAGGGGCATCTGTTTGCTCCTACTTTACTGAAACTGCCTCCTCAACACTCCCATCCTCCATTAGCTGCATTGACAGATAAATGGGCTGAAGCTACTCTCTGTCTGGAAGGTAGTGCAGCACTTCACTCCGCTGCTAGCAAGCCTCTATATTGTGATTCAGACAGAAAACACAATTGCGGCAGTGCTCAAGGAAAGGGGGATTGCGCTCGGCACATCTCCTCCGCATTGCCTGGCAGCTGCTGCTGTGGGTGCACAAGCACCTTCTCTTAATCACAGCAAAGCACATCCCTTTGCAAACAGGTCACCATCATTACAGAGCTTAAAAGCAGTCTGCAGGACTGTAACAGAAAAACAAATGGCATAGTGAGACTCATATTATCAGGATGGGACTGCGAGAACCAGTTCAAACTAGTCTTTGTCCCTAGTAGCAAACAGTAGTTGGTGGAACAGACTAATTAGCAAGTTACATATACGGTCTGAGTCCAGGTGTTCTGCTATAAGTCTTCCAGACTAAAATTAAAAGCAAGGACACATAGTTACACAACAGATTTCATACTGAGGAAATCTTCATAAAGTTCACTGAGAGAAACTCTTCCAATACCAAATAAGTATCACCCACACCTAGACTGCCCGAGGACCATCGGTGCACTGAGCTCCCCCACCCCAACCCTCCCCTCCCTTCCCTTCCCCTCTCTTCCTCTCCTCCGTCCTCACATTTATATTCCACCATTGAATGTCACTAACTTTGTGCTCTCTCTCTCTCTCCCCTAGTTTGTGCTCTCTCCCTCTCTCTCTATCCTCTCTCTCTCTCTGTACCTTCTGCAGGTGTCCCTGGTCCTGGAGCTGTATATTGCTGATGTGCAGTTACTGGCCCCACCAACCAGAGAGCCTCTTTGTTGTTTATTATTACTGTTCTTTTCTCTCTCCTCTATCCACTCACCCCAACTCGTCTGAGCCTGGTTCTGCTGGAGGTTTTTTCTTCCATTAAAAGGAGTTTTTCCTCTCCAGTGTCGCCAAGTGCTTGCTCATAAGGGGTTTGTTGTTTTTTTTGCTTGTTTTATTTTTAAGATCACATCAGATTATTTTGTATTGTGATTTGGTGCCATATAAATAAAATTAAATTGAATTGAACTGAAAAAGAAGCCTGATAAACACCAGATGCAGATGGAACCAAAATAAATTAGTTTGGTTCAGCAAGTGAATTATCATTTAGAGGGGTGGTATTATGTAAAACTGACTCTGTCATATTTATGTCTAAAGTCTCTAGAGACACACTAATGAGGCTTTTCCACTACTCGGCTCGAGTCTACTCTTTTTTTTGTTGTTTTTCCATTAGGAGATAGTACTGGTTGCAGGTACATTTTTAGTACCTGCTCAGCTGAGGTTCCAAGAGAACTGAGCTGATACCAACATGTGACGTTAACAGACTGTGGCCACTGATTGGACAGGGAGTGACATCACTGTCTAAGCGCTACATCCAATCGTGTCCAACAGAAGAACCAAACCCGCACTTTTTAAAAAACTGGCAACAGGCTAAAGCTACTTGCAAAACTACACTATGGTCCTATGAAGAGGTGCGTACATTTCAGTTTCACAGTTCTAGCACTACTTGACTCTACTGTACTTGATTTGAGTCATTTGACTCGGTTTTGGTCATTTTCCATTACAACTGAGTACCACCTCAATATGGATATCGCGCTCATGACTCCTCTAGTAACGTCACTCCCTGGCCAATCAGCACTGTTGCCTCACAGCGAGAAGGCTCCTCGTTCGAAACCTGGCAGGGGCCTTTCTGTGTGGAGTTTGCATGTTGTTCGCGTGATTGTGTGGGTTTTCTCCAGGTACTCCACCCACAATCCAAAAACATGAATGTCAGGTTGATTGGTGATCTAACTTGCCCATAGGAGAGAGTGTGAGTGTGTGGTGGTTTGTCTATATGTATACGGTGAGAATAGGTTCAGAATCAGCAACACTGAAAACTAGGATTTGAATATTTGAACGTCAAAACAGAAGGATACCATAAAGAGGATGCCCCATCGAGCACTAATGGAGGTACAGTATGTGCAGAAAGGTTAACTGGGCTGTTGATTTTTAATAGAGTGGATGGAGTAACACGCTTTTAGCGCACTGAGTGCTTGCTAACAAAAACTGGTAATGGTAGTTGTCATAGCAACCACTTGTTACATGTTTCACACACTGCTCTAGTTAATGTCATGTTAAATTCAGTTAACTCTGGGATCTGAGGGTGTTTTGGGGCCCTGACATGCCCTGACATTTGTGCTTTTTTCATTTGCTTTTAAACATATTAATGGTTAAAGTCTGATAACACTGTAATCAGCACAAACTGGGCTACAATAATATGTGAGCAGCAAGTTTGTACATGATTGTGTTTTTGAGAAAACCGCATTTATGCATGGTTAGTGAAAACCAAAAATTTTTAAGTCACTGAAATAAGGCCATGAAACACATACAAAACATTAGTTCACGAGAATTTTGAGAACTGTATCTTGTAGCCAAAAGTGTTTGGTTCAAAATGATGTGAAAGTCATCTTGTTCCCTCATTCACAGAAAACAATACACTGATTAAAATTTTCTAAGACACTTTTTGTTTAGAAAAGACATATGCAGGAAGGTGTGTCTTATCATGAATAGTCATGTGATTTACCTGAGAAGACAAAGACCCCCACAAAGACCCGTATAATAAGCCTTTCAGTCAGGAATGTGGCTGAGAGGGAATTAGTGTAATACAATGCGGATCCAAAATTTGTCATTTGTGTCATATTTTTCCACTGAGGACAAAGTAAACTGTTTGTCGCTGTCTGGATCATATGAAGTGCTTCTTCACCCACGTAGTGTGGCATCATTCAAACGCACAGAAAAAGTGAGGTAATTCTATGATAAAGCTTGACGTTTTATGCCACTTCTCGGGGGCGTGTACATAATTACCTAGCTCACCTCAGATTATTTCCATATGAACAGTGCACTCAGTGCAAGGCATGATCACATTATAACACATTATATAGCTATAATGAGGTGAGAAAGGAGAAAGCGTACTTCTTCTTACGTTCATACGAATTAAATAAAAAGTGATGATCTGTTTTTGACTTGAATTGTTTCATTTAAAAGAAGACATTTCAAGCTTTCTAGCCATATATTTCTTATTTTTATGAGGCAATTATTTGCTGAGATTCTGGTTGTTTTATTTACGTGTCTGTGATGAGAGATGACAGAGACAGGGAAGATAGAGAGCGCACTGTTTGCCTTCTTTATTTTACAAAAGCACAGCGTTTTGTTGTTGTTATGAGTGTATACAACTAAAACTAGACCCTTTACAGATTCGAATGATATATTGCTCTTATCTGTACAATCAATACCAATGGAGAATTTAAGTTTGTTTCAGCATTTGTCGACCCCTGAGGGTTAAGTGGCACTAAATAACAATGTCAAACCATCCTCTTAAAAATCTACAGCCCAGTTAACTGTTCTTAGAACCTATGTCCCTCCCTGGTCTTCTGCAAAGTTTCAGATCTGTCGCCTGTGAAAACAGGTTCAGAAATGTGATCTGCCACTCAAAAAATGAGTTGAAACACTGAAGAACAGAGTTGAATGTTTGCAAAGCAAGTTTTAAAACTTGAAGAGTCTGATTTGTAACACTGAAAAGAATAAAGCCAGATTTTCAGACATGTTATGTTTGTTACTTGTATGTATGTGTGGACCCCAAGAAGAATAGTCTTTATCATGGTAAAGACTAACGGGGATCCACAATAAAAAAATAAACTATCAGCCAAATTGCCAGTACCCTGGCATAGACTGATGGGTGTGATCCCCCTGTAGTTGGAACACACCCTCCAATTCCCCTCCTTGTTGAATAGAGGTGCCACTCCAGATGAACTGTCTTCAACCTCCAAACGTGATATTCAGTCTATTGTTATTGCTTAAATAAAAATTTTACAGGCAGCATGTTTTTAAACTAATAACATGATATTTCTCTAAGTTGCTCATGCTATTGACTAATAGCAGTAATAATTTTTAACGATCTCTTTACAACTGACAGATTAATAAATGTGTTAAAACACCTAACCAAAGTAGAAAATGATCCATATTCTGTACATATTGTGTTGCTATCTTTGACAAAAATATTAAGCTGTTAATTCAACCTGTCCTCACAAAGACAAAAAAGCCATTATTACTACTACTTTCTAATAATGCCCTAGTCCCATTTTCATCCCATTACAGAATCATGAAGTAATATCCATCCATCCATCCATTAATTATCTATACTTATTTATTGCCATTTAGGGTCACAGGGATCTGCTGGAACTTTGAAATAATAATATCATATATAATATGTTGACTAACTGTTCCGATGTATTTCTCGTAGCGGGAGCCATTATGTGTTGCTTAGTCAGCTCTTAGAGAGTGATAAGCGGGATTCTTAATTATTCTGCTGCTTATTAGTATTAATTATTTCTGGAAACGAGAGGCATAAGCACCAGAATATAGCAGGTTGTAAGCGATTCACACTCCAGGTTAGGAGGTGGCGATAATGGACCCTAAGTTGTTTGCAAACCGCCGTAAAACAAAGAAGAACAAGAAGAAGCTCCGTCCATACTGTCGAACTACATGTCCCAGCAGACTTTGCGCCCCACGAGGGGGACGGGGTATCGTATCGACCTTGGTTGACGTGCAACAGCATGGCGAGCAAAGAGCCTAGTGTGAGTATTTAAAATATCAAATCGTTTAGTTAATCGACATTTTCTTGGGGGTGAATGTTGGGATTGTATGGAATGTCTATCTAAAATGCAGAGTGAGTGAGGTAACGATAAACAATAAGTTAGGTGTCGCTAGATTATCTACATTGGGTCAGTTAGCATGTGGTAACTTTATTGTTGCTGTATTGTATGACCTGGCTGTCAGTCGCTATTAGCAAACCTATTTCCTAAATAGCTCTTTGCTTATTTCATTAGTCTTGTTCATTAATTTAGGCGAGTCCAGACGGGTCACCCGGCTAAATTCAGTGTCTCTTTGCAGTGGAAGGAGCGATGGCCCATTATGAGTGTCCCCACTAAGACCTGAATAGACTTTAGCCCATGTAATTATGCTCTGAACTCTGGCTAACAAATGGGATATTATTATGTAAAAGCGAATTATTTGTTTAGGATCATTACTGTGCCCATTATACCATGAGGCAGATATTTCATACTGTAGTTCATTTAGTGAACTGGAGTATTGCTTGGCTTCTTTTGATTGGTAAAACAGATTTCTTTGACTAAATGAAAGCTTTGTCAAAATCCAGGTAAGACTAACAACTGGGTTACATACAGTGCTGAATAACATGTTCTTATTAAAAGAAAAATACAGACTAATTCCATTTTACATTAGGGCTGGGCGATACAGCAAAAAAAATTATCACGATATAATGATTCATATCATTCCATATCGATAATTATTTATTATTTTATTTTAATTTTTTTATATTTAACAATCATTTATAAATGAAGTAGAAAAAAATGTTTGAATTTAACCACTTTATTTTAATTTACCAACATTTCTAAGGCACATAGTTTTAATAGTCAAAAACAAAAAAATTTAAAAATATCTTGTCTCTTATGTCTTATAATAAAATAAAAATAAGTGTTAGAGACTTAATAAATAAAAAGTTACAAAGTGTGTGCAATGGTAAAGCGTAAACACTGAACAATCAAAGCAAACGTTGAGGTAGATCAACATCTGTAAAATGTCAATAATAACGATACACAGTAAACCTCAAACTCTGTAAACAAAACAAATTATGATAATCAAATCTGAGCTTTCAAGCAGAGGAACCAACCATCATTATTCACATATACATTGCAACATTACAAATTGTGAGCAAGAAAGACAAGTTGGTTCACTGTCTCTGGTTTTAATGCTGCCCGATTACATGTGACTACATTACCCCCTATGCTAAAAATTCTTTCTGAGGGGGTGCTGGTGGCTGGGATGCACAGGTATTTTTTTGCAAGCTTGCTCACTCTTGGGAAGTTGCGCTCATGTAGCCTCCACCACTCCAGTGGTTCAGACTCACTGTCAGTGTCAGGGGACATCAGGTAGCTTTCCAGCTCACTCTGTACCCTTTGTCTTTCAATGAGAGGTAAGGCATCTGCACTAGCGTTTTGACTCTTAAAGAAACTCCCTAAAGACTTCCTTTGCTTCTTCATACTCAGTGGTGGAGGTGGTTGTGGTTCACCAGCAGCTACTCCCTCTGCACCAGTTGCTTCTGTTTCACCCAGAGCCTCTTCCTGGTGTAGGCCTTGGTCATCATCCATAATTTCAGCTAGTGCCCGTGTTTTAATGGCTTCTACCTTGTCTGGCTTGATGTATTGAGCTTTGAATCTCGGATCTACTAATGTTGCCATGTCAATTAGGTCATCAGTGACCTGGTCTGCATATTTTTCATCAAGGTATGCCATCATTTTGGTTTTAAAGTCTTTTGTGAGTTGAGTGTCCCGTTCACTAGCACACAGTAGTTTTGTTCTCAGCAGCTGGAGAACAGGCTTCACATATGACACAGTCACATATGACTCCCCAGAAAGAGAATCTGTGAACTCCAGTAAGGGACTTAGTGCTTCATGCACAGATTCTAAGACATCAGTGTCCTGCCAGGTAGGAACTAAGTGTCGGGTGCTTCTGTCCGAAGCCAGGACTTCAGCAATAGCCTTCTGTTGTTCCAGCACTCTTGCAACCATTTTCTGGCGTGAGCCCCACCTGGTGGGTGACTCTGTGACAAGCTGATGTTTGGGGAGATTGAATTTTTCCTGAGCTGCTGCCAGATCTCTCTTTTTCTTCCATGAATAAGAAAATGCTGCAACCACTCTCTTACACACACCAACAGCCCTTTCAACTCTTTTATCCTTCCCTGCTGCCACTGAAAGAAAAAGAAAAGAAAGATGTCAAGTATAAGCAACTTAAATATATACACAAAATACAAACAAATCAAATTTTCGGGGGAAAATAAATATGAAAGAGTAAAACTGTAAAACACAAATAATAAAATTACAGTTTAATTATTAAAACCCTGCAAGGAGTGCAAGAATAATTGTCTTTGTTTTAACTGTGTATTTCTAGTTAATTTTATATTCAGTGTTCCTACAAACACATCCAAAGAAACTATATGTGGATGATGCAACTATTAACAACTCTACTCACCGATAGCTGAGAGTCCAGTTGTTGAGTGAAGCGGCTCTCACTAAATTCGCCCCGCTGTCAGTCGTGATGCAAGCTTGGTTGCTTTCATTCAGACCCCATGAGAGCAGCGCATCAGCTAGGTTTTGCGCAATAAATTCACCCGTGTGGTCTTCGGGAAAATATGCGGTTTCCAAGCATTTACTCTTTAGATTCCAGTTATCGTCAATGAAATGTACACTTCAGCTAATGTACGGGTCACACGTGCGGCTTGTCCAGATGTCTGCGGTCGTTGCAAAATATGAGACGGTGGACAGCTCGCTCTCCACTGCTTTTCTACACTCCAAATAAAGTGCTGGAATTTTAGTCTGTGTAAAATACTTGCGGCCTGGGACAACATAGCGGGGATCAACCACATTAAGAACTCTTTTGAAGCCTGACTTTTCTACCACGCTAAGTGGTAGCATTTCTGCATTTCTTTGGCAATGTAGTGTGCGATCGCTTGGGTTATATCATTGTATCGCTTGGAGGATTTTTCATAAGGCATTGTTGCCGAGTACCTCTCCATCGTTGACTGCTTGTGGGCTGTTTTTTGATCCGATGTGGAGGGACGACATGCTTCGAATTCCAAAGGATGGAAGTGGTTGAGATGATGAAACAAATTACTTGTTTCCATACTTGGCCGGGACGGTTTTTTTGCAAAGCTTACACACAACATTGTTCTGGTGTTGGTCGGAAGAAAAGAAACCAAAAAACTGCCACACTGGCGAGCTGATACGTCCTTTTTTATTCACAATCTCCTCACCGCTGCTAGGCACGGCACTCATTTTCGCGTGTGTTGTTCTGCCCTGAGGGGGCAACCCAAACCGAGAGCAACGCAGCGTGGCTGCTTAAGCTTATTGGCTGTTTGCTTGTCACTCATAGCATGCTCATTCATCGGAACATCTGATAGGCTGTTGAGATTCAGCCAAGGAGCGCGCTCAGCCAGCCGCATTTTAGTAAAATTATAGTGCTTCATACCAAACTTTTTTTTTTATCGTTATCGACAATGGTGTACCGTCAATAAATACTGATACCGTTTTATCGCCCAGCACTATTTATATAATGCTCCTCCAGCTGGACATCTGAGATTATGTCACTGCATGAACCAGCCCACTACCATTAACCCAATCATTGCATTGTTTTAATTCAGAGCAAATGTTTTCTAAATCTGAAGTTTGGGAGATGCTCTGACCCAGTCATCTAGCCACCACACTTTAACCCCTGTCAGAGCCACTCAGATCCTTGAATGTTTTTCCTGCTTCCAACACATCAACTTTGAGGACTTAATGTTCACCTGCTGCTTAATATATCCAACATGCTGGCAGGTGCCACAGTAACAAGATGATCAGCGTTATTCGCTTAATCTGTCAGTGGTCATAATGTTATGGCTGATCCATGTAAGTGCATGTAGAGTGAAGAGGCTAAGGGAGAGAATATGGAAGAGAGGTGCTCTGCGCATTATGGGATGTCCCAAGGCAGTCTAGACCTAGCAGCACAAATAAGGGATGGTTCTGTTCACTTGTGATATCCCTAACTATAAGCTGTGAAAAAGGAAAGTTTTAAGTTCAGTATGTGTTCATCCAGACTTTTACTCTGCATGAAGAAAATGCAGCCCTTCTCATTCATTTGAATAGGGAAAGTTAATTAACTGAGCACAGCCTACTGTGTTGTGCCCAATTATGTACAAGATATGTTTCACCCTTGTTAAAAACATCTTTCATGTAGTGGAAGCTTTGAGTAGTTATACTTAAGATAATGGGAGGTTCAGGTTAAGGGTTAAGATATTAAGGGGGGAAACATCCTGATGGCAGAACAGTACGGTGGCCGACAAGGGCAAACACACCGCAACAGTCAAACGCTGCAAATACAAAAATGCTGCAACGGTCAAAACACATACAAGTGAGAAATGCTGCATACTCGTGGAACGGAAGTGCGGCAGGCCTCTAGGCGGACCCCGAACTATGAACAAAGTTTGGCTAACTTTTAGAGAGGCGACATAAAAAAGGTACAGACATCCCGTCTCTCCCGAAAGTTCCGAAGTCTCCTGCATACAGGGTGTCCGCAGATCCTTAAAAAGTCTTAAAAAGTCTTAAATTCCATATTATAAAACTAAGGCCTTAATTAGCATTAAAATGTCTTAAATTCGCGTTTCAAAGGTCTTAAAATGAAATCTAACCGACCCCATAAAGAAGATTTTATTTGAAAGCCTTTCGCGTATTTGTTACGCAGAACGAAATAGGCGGAACCAACTAAAATACACGTTTGAGGGGAGTTTATTTAACACATGCTTTCCGGCAGCTGCGTGAACTACGGGAAAGTTTCAGCATTAGTCTTTTGCCATGGGTAAATGTAAATTTAATGACAATTGGTTACAAAACCCTAATTTTGCGCCATGGTTAAGTCCAGTTAGTGGCAACGTGTTCGAGGCCCGGTGCAGGCTGTGCAAAAAAATTTAAAACTCGGAACAATGGGTATGAAAGCTTTGGAGACCCACATGCGGTGTGAATAAGACAAAGCGGCTGTGGAAGCCTGTCGGAAAAAACCTGGCATTTTATTTTTGTTTTACTCAATAAATCAAACGGTGTGTAAACAGTTTATATCAATAAACAGTGTGTTATGGTAATTGGTTGTATTGTGGGATGTTTTATTTTATTTCTACAAAATTGGTCTTAAATTTCAATCTGCGTGGTATTAAAAAGGTCTTAAAAAGTCTTAAATCTAGCTCTTAGAAACCTGCAGATACCCTGTGCATAGTCATAGTAGCTCCCTGTTGCTCGCAAATTAGATACAATATCCCGGAAATCTAAACATCAAATTGTAGCTGTCCACGGTGGCCCACAAATATCTGTGTGCAGTATCTGATAAAGGTTCTGCACTAAGGGAAAATTATTTAAATGACCAGCAAAATGTGTGATTTTTTTTTTTTTTTTTCTTTTTTTTTAAAAAAAAAATCCCCTTACCTACTTTTAATGTGCACTCACTCTCATTCTACCCTGACACATACATCCATTATAGCGCTTTGTCCAGCAGCTGCGGGATCTGGCAGGTCGGATGCCTGGTGGTAAAGGAGCAGGATTAGGACTGAAACTGCTGCTTGGAGTTGGTGCTGTGGCATATGGTATTAAAGAAGCAACCTTCACAGGTAAACACTTGTTCAGTACTTTCACACCAGCTGAATGTATGACAGCTGGTACAGAGAATAAATCATGAATTATAAAGGTTTGTGGTTTAACCCCTGGCTCTTCAAAGTTGTTAGTAGTTGACCTCAAAGCAATGAAAGACACATCCCAGTTATTCCATCACAATGTCAGCAGTAGTTCTGGTTCAGAAGTTATTGTGAATTAATGTATTTGAAAAGATGGAAGTGTATATGTTCTGTGATCTGTACAAGTGAGACTTAATGGATATGTAAAATTATTTGATCATTTTTTGTGCAGGTTGCCATTTAGATTATCTTGTGATCCAGTATCTGCTGTATTCTCTTTTTTGTGGAATATTAGATGGCTCTCAGACTAAAAAGTGACATGAAGTAGTAGGCATTTTAGGTCATGGTGATTTTGTTAATTAACAGAAACATGTCTTTTTATGTTCTCTGTGTTTGTGTGCGTGCGTGCGTGAGGGATCAGTGGAGGGTGGTCACAGAGCCATCATCTTTAACAGGATTGGAGGAATGCAGATGGACACCATTCTGGCTGAGGGGCTTCATTTCAGGTATTATCAGTTGGTTAATCCATTAACTGGTCTGCTCTGTTTCTTGTGGCTTTCACAGGTGTCAGTGTCACAGGTTTTCAATTCTGAATGGTTGCCAACCTAATATCAGTCAGTCTATTCCTTATTATTTTTGGTTATTGGAATGTGTATTTTTGTTATAGTTATTTCTGTAAGCAGTTTCACAGGGATCAGATATTGTTTTGTTGGGAGTTTTAGGCTTACCCACCTTTGTTTTACATGGTACTCAAGGCTGTATAAATGTTTTGGACCAATAGGTATTCAGTGATTGTTATTGATGGCTGAGCAAAAGAGAGTCTCACCCATGTTCTGTCCTGGTTGCCCCTAGGCCGAGACATAACAGTCAATAATAAACAACAGAGTTGTGAGTCCATAAAGAAGGGATTCAAAGGTTGGATTATGTTATGGTCTGTTAGTAGCTGATACAGTCAGGAGGCTCAAAGGTAATTAAATTCCCTAGACCTAAACAAATCTTTGTACCAGTACCACCTGTGCAAAGATATACAGTATTTTGCCATGCATGCTGTGTTTTGTCTAATTTGCTGTAACTTTGTTAGACATCAACTCTGTAGCACAGCGAAAGCCACCTTATTTATATGTGGCTCATTGTCTGGTTTAGATAGTTAAAGGAGTATGCACCTCATGAGCAGATGAGCTGTTCGAGTTAATAACATTATGCAAAGATTTTTCACCATGTCAGGCAGTGTTCATTGGCAGTGTAGGCATAATTTAACATACAGTAAACAGAGTTTATATGTGGCAGGGCTGTAAATACACACTGCTAATGGATGTTGTTTTTGGCCTGTAGAAGGTCTATTTGAGTAATGTATGTTTGATTTTAGTGGTTCAGCAACTATACAGTTTATATGGCTCAATAAAGAGAATTTAATCAGAACCCCAAAGCAAGATGAAGTTGATTTCTGGGAAAAAAGGATATTCTCAGTCATGTCATGGTAAATCAAAGTATTGTAGGTGGTGAATAGGTTGAAGTTCTTGAAGATGTTTTTACCTCAAAGATTTGAAAAAAGTAACCGTGCTGCTTACAGCTTTAAATGTAGACAGAAAGAGCAGACGCTCTGATAGAGTCCATTGTAGTGGAAAAAGTTAGACAAATCACCTCATTTGTCTAACTTTTAAGTTAGTTCAGTAAACTTTACTTTAAAGAGTAAGTTGTCATCTACAAGAAATTGAGTTGTGGTGTGACAAAAACCACTGAGAATACTCACTATATTGGATCCTAATAAAACTAGCCATCTCATTGTTACAGGAGGCCTGATACTTACAAGTTCACAAGTATAAAATTGTATACTTGTATCTCACAATACTTAATTCCACACTACTTTTTCCAGTATTACTAGGATTAGACGAGTAGATTTTATATGTAAATATCAAATTATTCAACTCAGTGTTATACATTAGTTCACTAGGCTTACATTTTGACTATATAGAAAAGACAGAGAGATTGATGACAATGCACCTGGATCTGCTGAGTGATGTGATGACTCGGTTTGGAATTTGAATGCATGTGAGCGATGTCTAAGATTTTTTGTTTAATTGTTAATTGTATTTATTGTTATTCGATGTGTAAATTAATTATTCAGCAATCTAGGGTTTGACGTTATAGACAAAATGTAAATTATTTTACCATACCACATCTACAGTAGCTAAATTTCTGCATGGGACAGGGAATTTCAGCCCCATAAAAGAATGAAAAAGATGGCAGACAGATAAAAGTACAATATTATTCTGAAACAGTAGATTTTAAAGAGAAAAAAAACATTGTTAATGTCTTCTGTCATTCACACCTATAATGAACACAAATCCTCTACTTTTAACCAGATGAATACAAATTAAATCAAAACGTGTAGGCCAGCTCGGAAGTTAGCATCACTCTGGCTCCTTTCACAAGAAGTCAGTGGGATTTTCTTTTGGCTTTTAGATTATTACTATAAACTCTGTGACAACAGACCCATTTTGTTGCACATTTTTTCTTCAGTAAGATAATCTTATATGATTTTTAAAACGGAAATACAATTGCTAAAAGAAAAAGCTATTGGCTATAAAAGAACTGCACCACAGCTGCTTAACTGCACCACTAATCTTCCAACTTGTCATTTTATTTAGTTCACTTTCACTTCTTTCAGGTTGGGGCATGATGATTATCAAAGACATTTACAATTTCAGAGTTTCACTAAGACCAATGGATATATGAAACCAGTGTAAAAGATTGTCTTGTTCCTGACTGACTGCGTCTGTTTTACTTAAGTAAAACTAAACCAAAAGCTTATCAAATGAATTACTGATGTAAGAAGGTGATCAGAGCAGGCTGGCCCGATCACCCAGCTGAGAGAGCAACACTGGACAAATGATACCACCACTGATAACAGGTTGACAGGGTTCAAGGAAGGCTTGCGTTCTTTTTTCAGCAATCAAGGCGTTTGGTTTCAGTGGTAATTAAATCACCTACACTTAAAAAAATGAGCAGAACTGCCTGTGCCATGACGTTAGTGTCTGTGTTGTAGGATCCCTTGGTTCCAGTATCCTATCATCTATGATATCAGAGCTAAACCCAGGAAGATCTCCTCTTTGACTGGTAGCAAAGGTAATAAGAGCTGGACACACACATGCACATGCATTAACGCACATTTGGTCTTCTGTAGTTGTGAGGACAATCTTACTGTCAACTTGGCTGTCACAACTGAAATGCATAAAACCCAATAAAAACCCATGTTCACAAGGGTCCACATGGATCTGGTTCATTTTCCGCCTTGGGGCAGTTTATTTGAGCAAGTGTGAACACAGCAGTCACACTAGGGTTATGCCCACAACATGTGTTGCTTATTGATTTACATCCATTAATCCATAATAACAAATATAAACATCCAATCATCCATCCATTATCTATACCTGCTTAGTCCTATTTAGGGTCACAGAAATCTGCTGGAACCTATCCCAGCTCTCTTTGGGTGAAAGCCAGGGGTACACCCTGGACAGGTCACCAGTCCATCACAGTGCAACTTCATTAAAATGAATTTATTAACACATGACACACTTGTGTTTATAGTATAGCTTAAGGGGGCTGTGCATGGTGTGGTCGTTAGTATGCCTTATCATGAAAGCAGCTATACTGGTTCGACTCCCAGACCAGGCGTCCCCTGCTCACCCTCCCACACTCCACATCATGTCTCTACTGTCCTCTATAATAAAAGCAAAAATACCCCCAAAAATTTGACTTTAGAGTATAGGATAAATGCTGTATATGTTTAACGAGATGGTTAAACATCTGTGTTTCAGAAATCACAATGGAGTAATGTGCCATGATAACTGCTAAACTGTATAAATAACATTTTTTAAAATTTAACACAGTTGCTTGCAGTTTGAGTTGTGCAGGGTCACAGGGAGTGCATATGAGACATGCAGATTCATAAACATTTCAATGTGGTGCACATTGGGAATTAAATTTAAATATTGAAGAGATCTAATAAATATAAGGCACTTGCTTGGGAGGTTTTGGGTGTAAGCACAGTTTGCACCAAACGATGACACTAATACATAGAGATGAAACAGCCCACAGATGGACACTGCTCATTGGTGGCATATGAAACTATCCAGTGAATGAACATTTGAGTGATGTACACTACTGACCATCCTGGGTACCTTGCACATTCTTTGTAAAAGTAACAAATCCTTCTCAAAAAGAGCAGCAGGAAGTGAAGCTGGTTATTTTAACATGTTACTGTCTGTCATATTTTAGCCAACATAGGGCAACAACATGATTTAAATTGCTCTAATTTAGCTCTCTTATCTATCACTATGTATAGGTAATATAAATGTGTGTGTGCTTTTATGTGTTCATGTATGTGTATAGATCTGCAGATGGTGAACATAGCAGTGCGGGTATTGTCCAGGCCCATGGCATCCAACCTGCCTTCCATGTACCAACAGCTGGGTAAGGACTACGATGAGAGAGTCCTGCCCTCCATCGTCAACGAGGTCCTTAAGTCTGTGGTGGCAAAGTTTAACGCCTCACAGCTTATCACACAGAGAGCACAGGTAACTGCTCTTACCACAACCTAACATATCTGTGCATTCTGCTAGGATGATGATGGCCTGTGATGTTTATTTGTAGTATTTTTCCTCTTGATCAAGTGTTGCAATTAATCTTGATGAATTAGAATTGATCAATGAATATTATATTCAAGACTTTGAGCACTACCTGTAATAACTACTAATATTGTGAAGCTTATATTGTTCTGTTTGTTAGACTGTACCAGATATCCAGACTCCTGAGAATATATTGCAGTTCAATTTATTAAAAGTAAAATCACTGCCTTAAACTTGCTGCAAAGTCCAGTCATACCTATATGATATTGTTAATTCAATGTTGAATGTTGGTGATCTGAACTGTTAGGTGTCCCTGTTGGTGCGCAGAGAGCTGTTTGAGAGAGCCAAAGACTTCAACATCATTCTTGATGATGTTGCCATCACTGAATTGAGCTTCAGCAGCCAGTACACTGCTGCTGTGGAAGCCAAACAAGTTGGTAAGTCTCATTATGTCACACTGTTTTCAGTCAGTGTGAGCCATTGTGGTGCCTGTATACACTGATCAGGCCCAACATTAAATCCTTTAAGACACTGATTATCTGTTACAGTGGCACCTGTCAAGAGGTGGGATATATATTAGAGAGCAAAGAACAATTTTTGAAGTTGTGTTTGTTATTGAATGTGTTTCGTAGAAGCAGGAAAAATGGGCAAGTGTAAGGATCTGAGTGACTTTAACAGGGGCCAAATTGTGATTGCTAGATGAGATGATCAGGGGATCTCCAACATGGTAGCACTTGTGGGCTGTTCCAAGTATGCAGGGGTCAATACCTACCAAAATTGGTCCAACACAGCGCATTGCAGCTTGCTATATACTGTATAGGGCTCAATTAAGATAGGAAACATTAGAATAGTTAGTGTGTTATTAGCATAAGCATTTTGTGTTTGTCTATACCTGTGATTTAGAAGATTTTCAAATCACACTTAATGATCGTATAATGCAGACAAGACCTGCACAACATTCTGGAGGAATTTTGGACCATTCATACATACAGAGCTGCTTCAGCTCTTAGGATGTCTGGTGTAAAGAGGTTTCTTGAGGTCATTCCAAAGCATCTGTAATGGGTCTGGGGTCTGACTGGGTCTCTCCAAAAGGCAGATTTTGTGCCTCTGAAGCCATTCTATAGTAGATTTACTGTGATGTTTAGGGTCATTGTCTTGCTGCACTGCCAAGCTTCTTTTGAGCTTCAGCTTGCAGACAGCCACTCTGACGTTATCCTGTAGGATGCCTTGATAAGTCAGGAAATTAATTTCCCCCCAATGCATTCTGCATTGTGCCTTTAGAGGGATTTTGTCTGGGTGCCCACTTTGGAGAGTAACAAAGGTACCATACCATCTTCACTTACAGCCCATATGTACAACTGTTGTATGATGAATGTTTTTGAGATTTCTTGGTAACCCTTACCAACTACATGCAGGTCAACAACTCTTGATTGTTAGTCTTCAGAGATCTCTATTTTGCAAGGCATGGCTCACATCAGTTGATGCTGCTTGTGAATAGCACACTGACACCGTTTGAGTGTATTGATAACGCGAGGTAGTTCTAAACCACACCGCCGTTCTTTTTATTGGTTGGACTCTTGACATTTAGTGACATCAAAAATCTAATGTTACTTTTCCTTTTTCCACTTTGTGTGTTTAAGGGTTGTGTTGAATACATACATGAAAGGTTATGACTATGGATTTTTATCAGCTTAAAAATATTGTTTTTGTTGATATTTATGACTTTGATGAAGGTCAGATCACATTTCATGACCAAACATAAAATTGCAAACAGTGGTATTACTTTTTCTTGAAACTGTATGCTTGTTTTAGAAGTGTTTACCTCATTGTATTTTTTTTTTGTATATCTTAAAAAAATCAGCAAGTTTTACTAATATGAACGTCATCTGTTATTATTTTTAGCCCAACAGGAGGCCCAAAGAGCCCAGTTCTACGTGGAGAAAGCCAAACAGGATCAGAGACAGAAGATCATCCAAGCCGAGGGAGAGGCTGAAGCTGCCAAAATGGTAACTGACTGGAAAATTTACTTGGTTCTCACTCTTTCCAGTTTGTTTTCATGTCAGTGTGAGTCACTGAGTTTTATTGACTTTAAAAATCTGAAGTATCATTGCCTGCCTTATTAAATTTCATATTAGTTTTAAGAATGAATGTATGATGCACAAGCAAAAACTGTGTGTGTGTCAGTTAGGCCAAGCAGTGACAAAGAACCCAGGTTACCTTAAGCTGAGGCGGATTAGAGCAGCACAGAACATCGCTAAGACGGTCAGTACTTTGGTCTCTTGTGACATTTCTCTGTTCCACTTTATTTTAACCAGATTTGAAATGAACCTCACATAGTCACTTAAATTTGGTGTGAACACTAATGATGATAAAAATGACTTTTTTTCTCTGCTTCCAGGTGGCATCATCTCAAAACAAGGTGTACCTTAATGCTGACAGTTTGGTTCTGAACTTACAAGACCAGACATTTTTTAACAAGTAGGTTTGCACACATTTTCTTGTTCTCAAAATATTGTGTAATGTGACATAAGGGAAATGCTTTCTCCCAGTCACATACCTGTTATACATGCTGTGTAACTCACTGATTTTTACAAAATCATGCTCTATTTATTAGGAAATAATATGTATCCAAAAATGTGAGATTAGATGAATAAAATAATTCAGGTAGTCGGTGACATTAGTAAGTACTAAGTAATAAAAGTAGTCAGTAGCAGTCCAATTCATGTTGTTTAGTCATCTGCCATTGGCTAAGGTGTTGTAGAGCCCAATGGCAGTGGGGATGAGGTATCTCCTGTATCATTCAGTCCTGCAGCACAGTGAGGCAAGTTGTCCACAGGAGCATATTTGTTTAGCCTCTCATAGGACTCATGAGACCACCCTTGCCCTGATTTTCTTGATCCTTTTTATAAGTGATGTGCATGTTGTGGTCAAGGCAGTACTGCAAGGGATAAATAGTTTTTCTTAATGTCAGAATAATTTGCCCTCTTGTCCCTGGTGGCTAAATCAACAGATAAATTGACAAATTAGCAAAAATCACACGTTTAGAATTGTCATATAACACCATTGTTCTCTGTTGTTGGCTATTTGCAAGTCACAGAAATATGGCTTTCATGTCCTGTTGTCCAAAATCATCAGATAAAAACAAAATTTTCTAATACTAGCTACAGTTAGTCTATGTACGCTATTCCAGTTTAGCCTGTCAAAAGTATGCTTACCATTGGTGTATGAGAATGTATTAATTGCTTTGGATAAAGGCATTTAAATGTATAACTTCAAGAAATGCTTAGTTACATGCATCGACGCAAAAGCCTCTTAAAAACAACTTCCAGTCTGGTGATGTTAGCTAATGACCTGTTGTTTTTCAGCTTGTCAGTGGGCCAAAAGAAGTGATGAAGAAGACATGAACATGCACTAGAACTAGTCCTGCCATGAACTTCATCTGAACAGTCTTGGTTTTGCTTGTAGCATAGAGAACCCACACACGACTTTGGACGACTGTCAATGTGCACAAGCTCTTTCCAACTTTTGGTAATGGCCTGTATTATCCTTGAATTTTTGTCAATGAATTTTGTTGTAGTGGAATAAAACCATAATTTCAATTCAACTTCACAATGAACAGATCAGTAACAGGTATATTTGTCTGTCTACAGAATATGAATATATATGAATAAAGAAACCATAAGGATGACCAGTAGCCAGTGATCTTTATTAAAATGCAGTTTTCTAAGGCCTTTTTTCAATAAAAATGTACCTAATCAAACTTCAAAATACTAAGGCTGATGTCTTCTGCTAGGAAGATCTGAATGACTTCCTTGTTGTAGTTATCTACCATAGTTGGTCTCCTGGATAGATCACAGGGCTAAGAAACATTCATATTCACACTTACAGCTATGTTCCTTGAGGGACCCTGACCTGCTTGTTTTCCAACTATCCCTCATCTACCTACTGCCAATTACCTGGATCAGGTGTGTGGTCAGGGAGAAGCTGGAAGGTACCAATTCAGTTTGGCTTCCCCCACTTCTATCCTCATCTGAGATGGAACCTTCAGCTTACCTGATCCAGGTAATCAGCAGTGTGTGGGGCAGGTATAGTTGGAAAACAAGCAGGACAGTGGCTCTCAACTAGAGTTGGACAGTTACATGCATCACTGCAGCCAGTTTCCAAAATTTGGTGGATGCACTGATGCTATAGGAGTTGGGACTGTAATAGCAGCACATTAATGAGTTCTGTTAAACACACAATGACATTTTTGTATGATCTTTTAAAATAAAAACTTCAACCACTACAATCTAGTCACTCAAAACTATGCATAAGGACATAGCTGATCATAAGAATCCAGTAACGTACAGTAGCTGTAATGCTATAATGACTTGTTTTTTTATTGTAGTTTGAATTGTGTCGTTGCAACTGTGGGACTGCATCAGTTCATTTTCTGTGTGCCTGGCCTGCTATCTGTCACCACCAGAGTAAAAAATTCACAAAAACACAGGTGTCGGAATATGGACAGTGTGTTGGAGCACTAAGCAAAAACTGAAAATACACAGTTTTCAGTAAAAACCACTAGGCTTATACTACAGAAACAGACAATACAATAAAATACACACACCCCACTGCCACCATTTTTTTTCAGCCTGCTAAGGTGCCAGTGTCCCAACTCTCCCTGCTGCACATCATTGACTCTCATGTCTCAGACAGAATAGGCTGCTCTGCTAGCTAAGTAATGTTAAACGTCAAAGCAATCAAAAATAATATGTTGGTGGAAGTTATGTTAATTAAGTGAATAATTTTTAATTATTTGCTCGACTTAACACTGCCTTGCTTTGGTCTTCCTCTTTTTTTTTTCTTTTTTCACTCCCAGAGGGATAACTGCTCTTCATTTTCTTTGAGGGACACACTGACATTTACAAATAGGAATCCATGACATGCACCACTTGTAATGGAAGTGAGAGGCAATGGCGGATCTAGAAAAGTTTACATGGGGTGGCAAAACAGTTTTGTAAAGAGATATTTCAAAGAGGTTTTGGCAGGGTGGAATGGGATGTTAGTATGGGGCTTTGTGCATACATCATTATATATCACAAATATACAACAGACGATAGATGGTAACTAAAAACTTATTTTCATCCATCCATCCATTATCTATACCTGCTTATTCTTCTTTGGGGTCACGGAGATCTGCTAGAGGCTATCCCAGCTCTCTTTGGGTGAAAGGCCAAGGTACACCCTGGACAGGTCACCAGTCCATCGTAAGGCCCAGACAACATCTCTATTTAATTCACTAAATAGAGAATAAAAAGATATCATGAGCCCCACCTGAAATTTGTCTCCATCAAGTTATATGCTCTTGAAGTATATTTGAATTATTTTGATAAATATACAGAAACACATAAGTATATTTGGTCTATACTTGTATTCAATCTATTGATCAAGATGTACTTGATATATTTAACTATAACTATGTATTCTTGCCTTAGACGTACATGACTGGTCAAAAATTTGGGATCACCATGTCGTCACCCCAATTTCTTCATTTTGTATTGTACTGCAAGTCCAGAGATTAACTGTAAATGTTACAAAGCAAAGTTGTAAATTGGCAAAGATTAATCACACAACAGACCCCCTGCAGTTTGTTTACAGAGAACATATTGCTGTGGATGATGCTGTTCTCTACATGACTCACCAGGTTGTTCTCTCATCTACAGTGGGTACGGAACGTATTCAGACCCCTTTAAATTTTTCACTCTTTGTGTCATTGCCGCCATTTGCCAAAATCAAAAAAGTTCATTTTATTTCTCATTAATGTACACTCAGCACCCCATCTTGACAGAAAAAAAACAGAAATGTAGAAATTTTTGCAAATTTATTAAAAAAGAAAAACTGAAATATCACATGGTCATAAGTATTCAGACCCTTTGCAGTGACACTCATATTTAACTCACATGCTGTCCATTTCTTCTGATCCTCCTTGAGATGGTTCTGCTCCTTCATTGGAGTCCAGCTGTGTTTAATTAAACTGATTGGACTTGATTAGGAAAGGCACACACCTGTCTATATAAGACCTTACAGCTCACAGTGCATGTCAGAGCAAATGAGAATCATGAGGTCGAAGGAACTGCCCAAGGAGCTCAGAGACAGAATTGTGGCAAGGCACAGATCTGGCCAAGGTTACAAAAGAATTTCTGCAGCACTCAAGGTTCCTAAGAACAGAGTCGTGGGAGAAAAGCCTTGGTGAGAGAGGTAAAGAAGAACCCAAAGATCACTGTGGCTGAGCTCCAGAGATGCAGTAGGGAGATGGGAGAAAGTTCCACAAAGTCAACTATCACTGCAGCCCTCCACCAGTCGGGGCTTTATGGCAGAGGGGCCTGACGGAGACCTCTCCTCAGTGCAAGACACATGAAAGCCCGCATAGAGTTTGCCAAAAAACACATGAAGGACTCCCAGACTATGAGAAATAAGATTCTCTGGTCTGATGAGACCAAGATTGAACTTTTTGGCGTTAATTCTAAGTGGTATGTGTGGAGAAAACCAGGCACTGCTCATCACCTGCCCAATACAATCCCTACAGTGAAACATGGTGGTGGGAGCATCAGCTGCAGAGACAGGACGACTGGTTGCAATTGAAGGAAAGGTGAATGTGGCCAAGTACAGAGATATCCTGGAAGAAAACCTCTGCTCAAGACCTCAGACTGGGCTGAAGGTTCGCCTTTCAACAGGACAATGACCCTAAGCACACAGCTAAAATAACAAAGGAGTGGCTTCGGAACAACTCTATGACCGTTCTTGACTGGCCCAGCCAGAGCCCTGACCTAAACCCAATTGAGCATCTCTGGAGAGACCTGAAAATGGCTGTCCACCAACGTTCACCATCCAACCTGACAGAACTGGAGAGGATCTGCAAGGAAGAATGGCAGAGGATCCCCAAATCCAGGTGTGACAAACTTGTTGCATCATTCCCAAGAAGACTCATGGCTGTACTAGCTCAAAAGGGTGCTTCTACTCAATACTGAGCACAGGGTCTGAATACTTATGACCATGTGATATTTCAGTTTTTCTTTTTTAATAAATTTGCAAAAATTTCTACATTTCTGTTTTTTTCTGTCAAGATGGGGAGCTGAGTGTACATTAATGAGAAATAAAATGAACTTTTTTGATTTTGGCAAATGGCTGCAATGACACAAAGAGTGAAAAATTTAAAGGGGTCTGAATACTTTCCGTACCCACTGTACAAGAACCTGAGGATTATGTTCTTTGATTTTTCAGGTGCGTTAAATACCATCAAACCAATCATCCTCAGAGATAAGATCAAAGGGATGGTGGTAGACCCCTCATTTGTTTCCTGGATCACAGATTACCTAACAGCAAAGCCGCAGTTTGGCAGGAAGGGGAAGTGCATCTCTGGTAGAGTTTTGAGCAGCACAGGGGCTCCACAGGAGACTGTTATGGCTTTTTATTAAGCTTTAATAGAAGTTGGGTGATGCAGCAGGACTATGACCCTAAGCTTTTAAGTAAATCCGCCACAGAAAAAGAAAATGAGCCTTTTGGAGTGGCCCAGTCAGAGCCTGACCTGGACCCCATAGAGTTGCTGGGGTATGACCTTCACAACAGATATCCTACACATGCATCTGAAGCTGAAGCAGTTCTGTAAAGAGGAATGGTCCTCTTTAATGTGGTGAAGAGCTGCCAAAAGCACTTGCTTAAAGTTAAGGCCGCCAAAGGTTCAACCAGCTATTACCTCCAATGGTTCACTTACTTTTTCTGCAGCACTGAATGTTTAATTGGTGTGTTTAATAAGTGTTTAATAAAAACATGAGAATTTATGTTTGTGTGTTATCAGCTTAAGGACATCGTGTTTGTGTATTGCTGTGACTTAGTCTGAAGATCAGACTGCGTTTTATGGAAAATGCAGAGAAACTGCTTCTCCATATCGGGAGGAGCCAGCTGAGGTGGTTTGTGCACCTCTTATAGATGCCTCCTGCACACGTCCCGGGCATATCCCACTGGGAGGCAATGGCACCCCCTGGAAAATTGCTGGCCACCCCACTTGCCCCCCCATAGATGCTCCACTCTTTTTATAATTCATATTCAGTGCATACAAGCCATACAGTCATCTTCAATCAAGAGAAAAATGCAAAGCCTAAATGAATAAATAAATAAATCATAAGTACATGATTCATGAAGAGAATATATATACAACCCTGTGCTGCTGCCCACCAATTTCAAGACTGGTAACAGCAAATCCAATCTCCACCTGTGGGGGGCAATAATGTCCCAAAAGGCGTTTCCAGAGCAAACCTCCACCTCTCTAGATTTTCCACCACCTGCTCCCTGCTCTCACTACAGATGACAATGTCATCTGCAAACATCATGGTCCACGGAGATTCCTGTCTAACCTCATCTGTCAGCCTGTCCATCACCACAGCAAACAAGAAGGGGCTCAAAGCCGATCCTTGGTGCAGTCCCACCTCCACCTTGAACTCCTCTGTCACCTCTACAGCATACCTCACCACTGTCTTACAGCTCTCATACATGTCCTGCACCACTCGAACATACTTCTCTGCCACTCCAGACTTCCTCATACAAAACCACAGCTCCTCTCTCGGCACCGTGTCATATGCTCCAAATCTACGTTAAAGACACAGTGCAGCTCCTTCTGGCCTTCTCTGTACTTCTCCATCAGCATTCTCAAAGCAAATATTGCATCTGTGGTACTCTTTCTTGGCATGAAACCATACTGCTGCTCTCCCTTGTTCTTAAAAATGGGCACCAGTACACTTCTCCTCCATTCCTCAGGCATCACTCTCCAAGATCTTGTTAAGTAGCCCAGTCAAAAACTCTACTGCCACCTCTCCTAAACACTTTCATACCTCCACAAGTATGTTGTCAGGACCAACTGCCTTTCCACTCTTCATCCTCTTCAATGCCTTCCTCACTTCATCCTTACTGATCTTTGCTACTTCCTGCTCTTCAACAGTCACCTCTTCTACTCTGTGCTCTCTAACATTTTCCTCATTCATCAACACTTCAAAGTATTTCATCCATCTTTTCATCACACTTGTGGCACCTGTCAACACATTTCCATCCCTGTCCTTAATCAACTTGCTACACATCCTTCCCATCTCTGTCTCTCTGCCTCGCCAACCTGTACAAATTCACCTCTCCCTCCTTAGTGTCCAACCTATCATACAAATCCTCATATGCCCTTTGTTTGGCCTTTGCCACCTTTACCTTCACTTTACGCTGCAACTCCCTGTACTCCTGTCTGTTCTCTTCTGTCCTCTCAGTGTCCCACTTCTTCTTAGCTAACCTTTTCCTCTTAACACACTCCTGAACTTCCTCATTCCACCACCAAGTCTCCTTATCTGCTTTCCTCTTTCCAGATGACACACCAAGTACCCTCCTACCTGTCTTCCTGATCACTTTAGCTGTAGCTGTCCAGTCATCTGGAAGAACCTCCTGACCTCCCAGAGCCTGTTTCAGCTCCTCCCTGAAAGGCACTCTTCCTTTTTCAATTTCCACCACTTGGTCCTCTGCTCTGCCTTTATCCTCTTCATCTTCCTCACCACCAGTCATCTTACACACCACCATCCTATGCTGTCTGGCTACACTCTCCCCAACCACTACTTTGCAGTCACTGATCTCTTTCAGGTTGAAATGTCTGCACAAGATGTAATCAACTTGTGTGCATCTGCCTCCACTCTTATATGTCACCCTATGCTCCTCCTTTCTCTGGAAAAATGTGTTTACTACAGCCATTTCCACCCTTTTTGCGACGTCTACCACCATCTGTCCTCCTCCATTCCTGTCCTGCATACCAAACTTAATTCAATTCAATTCAATTTTATTTGTATAGCGCCAAATCACAATACAAATCATCTCAAGGCACTTTACAAAAACTAAAACTAAAAACCCAATAAACTTACCCATCACATCCTCGTCACCTGTTTCTCTCACCAACATGTCTGTTGAAGTCTGCCCCAATCACCACTCTCTCACCACTAGGGATACCCAGAATCACCTCATCCCTCTCCCTCCAGAATTTCTTCTTCTCTTCTAACTCACATCCTACCTGTGGGGCATAACCACTGACGACTTTCAACATCACACCTTCAACTTCCAGCTTCAGATTAATCACCCTATATGACACTCTCTTCACCTCCAGAACATTCCTAGCAAAATCATCCTTCAGGATAACTCCTACTCCATTCCTCTTTCCATCCACACCATTATAAAATAGCTTGAACCCTGCTCCTAATCTTTAGGCCTTGCTACCTTTCCACCTGGTCTCCTGAACACACAAGATATCCACCTTTATTCTATCCATCATATCAGCCAACTCTCTAGTTTTCCCTGACAAAGTCCCTACTCTAAGTCCTACACTCCTGCCCTTCCTTTTCTCTCTTTGCCCACGAAGACGCCTTCCTCCTCTTCTTCTTCAACCAACAGTAGTCCAATTTCCACTGGCACCCTATAAGTCAACAGCACCAATGGTGGTCATTGTTAACCCGGGCCACGACCGATCCAGTATGGAAGTCATATTTGTGATTCGCATGTTTGATTTGGCTTGAATTTTACATTGGATTCCCTTCCTGACACAACCCTCTGCATTTACCCGGACTTGGGACCAGCACATGAAGACACTGGATTGCAAGATCCCTGAAATGCGTTAATGATTTGAGTAGGTCAACATTTTAAAGCAAATCTCTGAATTGTTCATCTGATATCAAGTAAAAATACTTGGTGTCTGTTATAAAGCAACCATGGGTTGGCTACTGTTTTGTGTAATGTTTTTTTTTTTTCTTAATGAAACACAATTCTTGTATAGTCTATCACTCAAATTATTTTCAATTTATTTACAACTTTTAAAAGAACAACGCTCAGGTAAGACTCAGATCCTGACAATTCTACCCAAGAGCTATTCAGTAGAATTGGATTGTTCAGACTTAACATTAAGTCACTACCAGTTAATACTTGTCAGTGGAGCGATTTTAGTGGAGATATCTTGGTAAATAATAGCATAACAGAAATAGTTTTTCTGTGTAATTAGCTAGTGTTTGTTGCCCCTAGAGGGTGCCGTTTTAGTGTCATAACACACCAAAAGGTAGCTTTCTGTCCTGCCACACCACATTTTGTTTTTGTAAATATTGTAAGGTCATCGGTCATTTTGCATTTTTGCACCCTGGTCGCCACCGCACTGCATGAACAGGCACGCATACATCCACAAAAAGTCCACTCATAGGCGCGGGGTAGTAGTTTTCAAGGTAATTGGTTTGGGAGAGGTTTAGAAGCTTTATAAAGTCACCTTCAGCAGAGGGAGCGAGAGGAGCAAGGAATCAGTTTGTCAGTCAGACAGTTACGGAGAAGGTAATGTAAGAGTCAGCGGGGGACTCTCTTCTCTGTATGTAAATATTGTATATATATTCCTACCTATACACTTTTATTCACGAGTTATACCTTTTTTTTTTTACATTGTTTTTGAGCACAATAAATCTTTGAAATCAAGCGGTTTCTGCCATTAACTTCTTACGACAAGAACCCCTTCACAGTCAGTAAGAACAAGGTCTGTGGTCACCAATAGGAGCATGGGAGTGTTACAGTAACACAGCACTTATTAGGAGTGCTGAGTGTATATTGATGTTCATTTGTATGAGATTTCAAGGCTGTAGTTCCTGCTATCTATCATGGCCAGACTTTGCTTTTTATGCCTGTTATTTTGTTGAACAGTAAACTCATTGTTTAATTGTAATTGTCAATGTTTATTGTAATTCATTACTTAGATTACTGTAACTCATTACTATGTGGATGTCCCAGTATGTCCATAAAAAGCCTCCAGTTAATCCAGAATGCTGCAGCCAGAGTCCTGACAGGAACTAGCAAGAGAGATCATATTTCTCCCATATAAGCATCTCTTCATTGGCTCCCTGTAAAATACAGAATAGAATTTAAAATCCTTCTTCTCACATACAAACCCCTTCATGATCAAGCTCCATACCTTAAAGACCTCATAGTACCATATTATCCCAATAGACCACTTCACTCTCAGAGTGCAGGTCTACTTGTGGTTCCCAGAGTTTCTAAAAGTAGAATAGGAGGCAGAGCTTTTAGCTAACAAGCTCCTCTCCTGTGGAACCAGTTCCCAGTCATTCAGGAGGCAGACACTCACTTTTAAGGGTATACTTGACAAGGCTTATGTTAGGGCTGGCTCAGGTGACCTTGAACCATCCCTTAGTTATGCTGCTATAGGCCTAGACTGCCTGAGAACTCTCCATCAGTACACTGAGCTCTGCATCGGTGCACTGCTTATTGCTGATGTGCTGCTACTTGCGCCACCAACCTGCACATAGTTTACTTGTTTACTGTTGCTCTTTTCTCCCTCCTCTATCCACTCACTCCAATCGGTCGAGGCAGATGACCGCCCAAACTGAGTCCAGTTCTGCTGGAGGTTTCTTCCATTAAAGGGACTTTTTCCTCTCCACTGTCGCCAAGTGCTTACTTCTAAGTGATGTGTTGGGTTTGTTTGTAAAGTGCCTTGCGACTGTACAGTGGGTACGGAAAGTATTCAGACCCCTTTAAATTTTTCACTCTTTGTGTCATTGCAGCCATTTGCCAAAATCAAAAAAGTTCATTAATGTACACTCAGCACCCCATCTTGACAGAAAAAAACAGAAATGTAGAAATTTTTGCAAATTTATTAAAAAAGGAAAACTGAAATATCACATGGTCATAAGTATTCAGACCCTGTGCTCAGTATTGAGTAGAAGCATCCTTTTGAGCTAGTACAGCCATGAGTCTTCTTGGGAATGATGCAACAAGTTTTTCACACCTGGATTTGGGGATCCTCTGCCATTCTTCCTTGCAGATCCTCTCCAGTTCTGTCAGGTTGGATGGTGAACGTTGGTGGACAGCCATTTTCAGGTCTCTCCAGAGATGCTCAATTGGGTTTAGGTCAGGGCTCTGGCTGGGCCAGTCAAGAACGGTCACAGAGTTGTTCTAAAGCCACTCCTTTGATATTTTTGCTGTGTGCTTAGGGTCATTGTCCTGTTGAAAGGCGAACCTTCGGCCCAGTCTGAGGTCCTGAGCACTCTGGAAGAGGTTTTCTTGCAGGATATCTCTGTACTTGGCCACATTCATCTTTCCTTCAATTGCAACCAGTCATCCTGTCCCTGCAGCTGAAAAACACCCCCACAACATGATGCTCCCACCACCATGTTTCACTGTAGGGATTGTATTGGGCAGGTGATGAGCAGTGCCTGGTTTTCTCCACACATACTGCTTAGAATTAACACCAAAAAGTTCAATCTTGGTCTCATCAGACCAGAGAATCTTATATCTCATGGTCTGGGAGTCCTTCATGTGTTTTTTGGCAAACTCTATGCGGGCTTTCATGTGTCTTGCACTGAGGAGGTCTCCGTCGGGCCACTCTGCCATAATGCCCCGACTGGTGGAGGGCTGCAGTGATAGTTGACTTTGTGGAACTTTCTCCCATGTCCCTACTGCATCTCTGGAGCTCAGCCACAGTGATCTTTGGGTTCTTCTTTACCTCTCTCACCAAGGCTCTTCTCCCACGATTGCTCAGTTTGGCTGGACGGCCAGGTCTAGGAAGAGTTCTGGTCATCCCAAACTTTTTCCATTTGAGGATTATGGAGGCCACTGTGCTCTTAGGAACCTTGAGTGCTGCAGAAATTCTTTTGTAACCTTGGCCAGATCTGTGCCTTGCCACAGTTCTGTCTCTGAGTTCCTTGGGCAGTTCCTTCGACCTCATGATTCTCATTTGCTCTGACATGCACTGTGAGCTGTAAGGTCTTATATAGACAGGTGTGTGCCTTTCCTAATCAAGTCCAATCAGTTTAATTAAACACAGCTGGACTCCAATGAAGGAGCAGAACCATCTCAAGGAGGATCAGAAGAAATGGACAGCATGTGAGTTAAATATGAGTGTCACTGCAAAGGGTCCGAATATTTATGACCATGTGATATTTCAGTTTTTTTTTTTTTTTAATACATTTGCAAAAATTTCTACATTTCTGGTTTTTTCTGTCAAGATGGGGTGCTGAGTGTACATTAATGAGAAATAAAATGAACTTTTTTGATTTTGGCAAATGGCTGCAATGACAGAAAGAGTGAAAAATTTAAAGGGGTCTGAATACTTTCCGTACCCACTGTATTTGTATTTGGCGCTACACAAATAAATTGAATTAAAAACTGAATTAAAACTACTCTACCCAAAACTACAAGACAAATACTGTACTGTACTTGCTCATGAAGGATTTGTCGGGTTTTGTTTTTATTTTTTTGTAAAATGCCTTGATTTATTTTACTTTATTTATTGTTTTATTTATTGATTATTTGACAAAGACACAATCCATATATTATACCAACCAGAGATAGCTACAAGCTAATTTTCAACTGTAGTTCCTGGGCAGAGGCAAAGTGACAGTGCAATAGTTGAAGTCTGGTTCTGCTGGAGGTTTTTTCTTCCGTTAAAGGGAGTTTTTCCTCTCCACTGTCACCAAGTGCTTGCTCATAAAGGATTTGTTGTTTTTTTCTAAAGTGCCTTGAGATGATTTGTATTGTGATTTGGTGCTATAAAAATAAAATTGAAATTGAACTGAATTGAATTCATCTTGTGGGCAGCACGGTGACTCGGTGGTTAGCACTGTTGCCTCACAGCAAGGACCTTTCTGTGTGGAGTTTGCGTGTTCTTCCTGTTCTTGCATGGGTTTTCTCTAGGTACTCTGGTTTCCTAGGTTGATTGGTGACTCTAAATTGCCCATGGGAGTGAGTGAGAGTGTGTGAGGTTGTTTGATTCTATGTGGCCCTGTGATGGACTGGCGACCTGTCCAGGGTGTACCCCTGCCTTTCACCCAAAGACAGCAAGGATAGGCTCCAGCAGATTCCGGCTTATTCCTTGGTTAGGAATAAGCGGGTATAGATAATGGATGTATTTATCTTGCATATCTGTCTGTTTACATTGTATATGGTGCTTAAGATAAAAGAGTAATCACCGCCTTTTCCAGTATGTTTGTCCCTTCTGAAAATATTGTATCCTGGAATGATAAAAGATGCTTGTGGAGATGTTTATGTTAACTATGTCTCTGATAAGCAAATTAAGTCAAAGTTTGAGGCTGTGAAGAGTTTTCTTACTTGGACCATTTTGGAACCAATGGTCCCATTGTTTATGTTGCCACTGTCAGGCATGGGACCAGATAATAATAAAATAATTATCACCTGCCTGCCACTGGCTGTTGTATTGTGATTTGGCGCTATACAAATAAAAATGAATTGAATTGAATGTGTTACAGTTTCAGGATAAACGTTACAACTTTCAGGTGTGGGGATGGCAAATAATTTCGTTGAAATGTAAATAGTTATAAGAGCTTTAGTCTTTAGTTCTTTTCAGTAACAAGTGTAGGCATCAGTTTTTAATCTGATTGTCCAGAAATCTTCATCACATTCAACAAATTCACCATTTATTTATTTATTTATTTTTTAACTGTATCGGCTACTGGGCTTCTGTGATTCTCTGAGCAGATCGAGTGATGTCATCCGCATGGACATGGACTTGCTTTGTAGGTTTTAAATGCTTCAACCAACAACATAATTGTTTTTAATGTCACCAATAAAAAAGGTGCAATTGCAAGTCCAAAAAAGATCTACATTGCACACAGTCATTGTGCCATTTCATTTGAGGTCAGGGGTCATATTGGTATGCGGCTGCGAAGATACTCCAACACAGCATCTGTTCCTTTGTTCACAATGGCCGGTCTGGGTGTGCGGAAAGGATTCCCTTCCAGACTGAGACACCTGTTGGACAACACAAGCTTCAATTTACTGCATTAATTAAAAGAGATATTATACTGTGAATATGGAACACAGACGATATATCAAGATGGATGACATGACAACTCCCCTGAAGATTTGTGAAGCCACAAGTCGCTGCACCCCTGGCGGCTGGATACGAATAGTTCATAAAGCACACCCCTTTCAGATAGTGTCAGTTTGGCTTACGTCCCATGTGATTTTAAACAAGATTTCAGTGATTTTAAGTAGATATCACACTGATTTGTGTAGCTTTATTATACTTTATTATAAGTTTGTTTTTATGATGGTATCTTTTGGATTATTGACAGCGTGGATTGGTGGCTTAATAGTGTGATTTCATCTCTGGTCACTACTACATAGAATTTGGTTGCACGTACATAAAAAAAGCATGACTGTAGCACCCTGTTCTTGACCCTGTGGCTTCACATTGCATAATGGCAGGAAGTGTTGGTGCATCATGCATCTTTATATACAGTCTATAATTCGCTGCACCTAAAACTGAGCTGAATGACCTCACTCTACAGTTTTGTGGATACTTGTGACGACAGCCAACTTACAAACAAATAAAATGCTGTTTGAGAAAAAGTGGATGAGCAGTAGTTACATTTCATTACCATAACAGGGCTCTCGAGAATGCAGGGGACATCATGTACAAATACACTGATCACCTGATCAAGCTTAGTGCATAATAGCTAAAGGCTCTGCCTCTCATCCTACTTATAGAAACTCCAGGCGTGAAGGATCTCTCTACAAAGATAAACAATATGGTGATAGCACACCCAAAATGGGGAGACTAGTTTATCGTTAAAAAAAAAAAAAACTTATCTTTTACATGTCCTAATCACCATAGTCTTCACTCCTTTTACATATGTTTTTCACTGAATGGTAGACTAATGTGTGCTCTTCTTGACAGTAGAACTATAGAAGCAAATAGATTCACAGAAGATGCAGTGAGCTGCAAAGTGGCACATATGCAAACCAACCACTAACCAATTCGTGTGTACAGAGGAGTACACATGGTTATAATGTTACGGCTGAACAGTGTATGTCAGAAGATATAGAATGGAGTGCAGACTTTTCTATATTTGCCCAGGTATGCTTCATACCTGAGGCTGGTACACAGGCCTAGTTCGGGGGGAATGCTAAGCAGGTCATTGTTTGACAGATCAAGTGTTGACAGACGATCCAGCTTCATCAGATGAGTAGGGTCCACCCTGCCCACCTGGTTGTTAGCAAGTAGCACTGTCTCCAAGGAACAAATCTGATAAAGGACTTCAGGGAAGGACTTGAACCTATGATTAGTACAAAGACTGATGAACACACTTAGGAGACACTCTACCTGACTAATCCTGTTAAGCATCTAGGAACTACCCTAACCCTATTCCCATCATCCTCTCTCTGATCTGTGACCCAGAAATCATTTGAGGTCACTATTATTGAGGAGGTTCTAATATCTTAAATATATCTCAGAGGAGAGAGGAAGTTCCCTGAGGATTTTAGCACAAGGAACCCCAGGTGTATCTAAATTATTGTTAACAGTTTGAATTTCTCTACATGCTGTATGATGAGGATTTCATTTGGAGTAAGTTACCTGTTGTTACTGAGGATAATGCAGGCTAGTTTAGTTAAGTTCATCATTTCAGATGGTAAGTCACTGAGCTGGTTATTTCTGGAAGGAAAAAAAAAAAAAAAAGAAATTATTATTATTAGTGACTGTATTTGGAGTTTAATTAAAAACATCACTTTGGACTGGAGATGGACAATTTTTTCATTTTTTTCATTATTTTATTTGGGCAGTTTTTGCCTTTATTTTTTTTGATAGGACAGTGGAGATACAGGAAATTAGGGGAGAGAGTGAGGGAAGACATGCAGGTTGTATAACGGCCAGCTCGGGAGTCGAGCTGGCGTCCCCTGCGTATATGGATGGACGCGCTACCGCTACACCACCAGCGGCCCCCGACAATTTTTTCATTTGACAGAAAATTTGATTCATTAAAAAATAATGTGCAGATGATTTAAACAACTAATTGTATTGTCTTTAGTTGCAGCTCTATTATATAAGCAGAACTTTGGACAAAGCCAACATGGAGCAGTATGTAAATATACTGTAAATCTATGATTTTTGCGTACCTGAGGTCAATGTGTACCAGCTGCAAGAACTTGAAGATGTGAGAACAATTGGTCAGTCTGTTGAAACCCAGATTGATATCTGAAAGTGAGGAGCAGAACTCCACCAGTCTGCACACAGAGAACACACGCAATTATTTTGGTAATCATCTTAATTTAAACCTACTTAAACACGAAATAAAAGAAAAATAGCTTTATATCAACATCAGATTCCATTTTAGGAACACTAAAATCTCCCTTGTTGCCTCATACATCAAGAATTAAGTCAGTTATTTTTATATTTTAACTAGAACTTTTATTGATTGCAGTCAGAATTATCTGTAAATTATCTTAGTCTGATAACTATCACCACTTTGCTCTGTTAACAGCAAAACCTAATTGTGAAAATTATAACCAAAAAAATTAAACCGCTCCGACTAAATAATGACTATGTAAAATCTTTTAATTAAATGTCATGTTGTAGAGCCAACATGTAAACCAATCTGCTGTTAAGATCAGGTGAGAGCCAGGTGTTTCCAATCATAGCCTGAGGTCTTGTGCTTAATAGAAAGCAAATGTAGGACCCGAACAACAGCAGCTACCTTGATATCATGAGATTATTGTTGCCTATGTTTGAATGACATCAGAGCAAATTATAGTCAGGCACAGAATAAACAGGTATGCTTCGTGCAGCGATCTCCTGTGATGGATTCTGTGCAGACCTGGCTCTCCATCACAGTGATCATACCAACAACCCCCCTCTAAGTGTAGGTGTCTGTACCTGGAAGGTATGGAGGTCAGCTGGTTCTTGCTGAAGTTAACAGTGGTAACACCTTGATCCGCTGCAGCATCAAACACTTCATCTGGAATCGTATCTGCCTGTTTCTCACTGATTACAAACATATATCAAGTTACTCTCTAATACCCACAGTGCTCAGTGGACAAATATTACTAATCTTATGACTAGTGTGTATCCCAATGCTCTATTAAAACGTCATCATCTCTAATGCAAATGAATGTACTAAAGAGTAGAGATTGTGTTAAATAATTCTTCTGCTGTTTCTGACCCCTGGAATGGCATCTTTGCAAACTTTGTTTTGTGGAAATACAAGTGTATGCATGTGTGTATCACTAACCTGTACTCCAACAACTTGAGAGTTTTAATATTATGTACATTGACGGTGGCCTGGCTGGGTAACGTCATAACTGTATGACCTTCATCTACTCTCTCAGGGTCTTCTGCAAATATATACACATGCAGACATACACACGCACATTTGTATATCTAACTTTGTGTGGACACTGAAGGAATGCATTCCCTAACCCAAACCTAAACCTACTTTTGTCTTGATCCTAAAACAGCCCTTCGAAGGTGCATAACAACCTGAGCATGAGTTAAAATGTTCTCACTATGGTCCAAAACAGAAGTGGCCAACCCTGCTCACTGCTGATTACCTGGATAATGTGATCTCAATCACACCCGGGGGAACAAAGTAAATTGGTATCTTCCATCTTCTGATTGGCTGAATACACCCAATCCAGGAAATCAGCAGTGGGTCACAAAAGTTAGCAGATTTGATATATTCAATAAACCAGACAGAACTGGTATAACTTTCACATTCAGTAAAGCTACAATAGAGGGTGGGTGCAGTTAATAGAGTCTGTGGACTTTAGAGTAGTAATGATCTAAAAGGTGAGTTCACTATTTATTTTGAACAGTAAAATAATTATGGTACTTTGAGGGTTTTACTATTTATTTTTGTATGCTGGGTGCTGTATTTTAGTTGACTGTAACAAGGTTAAAGTTATGTTTTTGGGCGTTTGGTTTTTTTTTTTTTTTACTTCTCAGAGGTGAATAGCAAATACTATTGCAATATTTGATTAATTGAAGGAATTTAATGAATTACAAAGTTTTGGTGGTGGTTTTGACAACACTAAAAACCAGCAGTCACATTAAGTGTGTGCTCAGTCCCCTGAGCTACAAAACAACATGAATGAAATCAGTCATTTTTTTCTAGAGGGTGGTGTGTAGTATCTGAGTATAGGTGATGGCTTCTAACGGATATGTGAGAATGGTAACATGTTTGAATAGCTCTGATGAATTTACACAGTGAAATGGGTGAAACTTAAACATTATGTATATGTATAATCTTACAACTACTTACTATCTTTTTCACACACTTTTTCACAACTGCATCTCAGTTAAACATCTTAAAATGTAAAACTTAATTACATACTTAATTACGGGATGGCCTCTAATGTCAAATCTGATCTTGATCTTTCTTCAGTTGCCCACTGACTTTTTGGCTGATGACTCCTTCCCAGTAGATGCAGTTTAGGTCAGGTGTTCAGCCAATTCCTGATTCCACTGTTCTTTCAGTCTGTAGTACCTCAGCACCTTGCCGTTTCACTAATGCAAGGTTCCAATAAACGTGTCACAAGATAAGTACACTGTAATTGTGACTGAAGTCACAATGCTTAAAATTACATAAGAATGCAGTACAGTACCTAATGACTTGAGCTTTCCCTCACAGCCGTTATCTGTGATGTCTCACAGGGTCTGTATGACCATGTGTCTTTATGGGTGAAATAGTTTGAATAGTACTGATGTTTTGACATTCCTGCCGAGTCTCATAATTTGTATTTATTTTTTTAATCTTTGCTAAAACCTTTATTATGCATCACAAGACAAGAGAAATTTGTCTTTGATGTGACTCAGTCACAGAGTGAGTTTTTTATTAAATTGCCATTTTAGGTCTCTTAGGGCAATGCAAAATTTTCATAACAATTGATCGAAAAACATGTTTCTAGTCAGCACAAAAAGTAAACCTTACCTTTAATTCTTCCTCTTAGATATTTGAGAAGCTCATTTGTTCCTTTCTGTTAATAAAATAACAGAAGAGTGTAATGAGTCAGTACATGAATATGAATCCTTGTTTGAGTGAAACAGTATGTGAGCTCTGTGAGCTGATCTTACTTGGAAACATGTTCATAAAAACAGAAATATCACTAAACTTAAATTAACCATCTATAATGTACTGTTATAATTTACTGCTTTAAAATGCAGTGTATAAATGTAGGACTGTAGTGATGTAATCTGGAACAGAGGAGGCACTGTTATCTGGAGTAGATCTGCTACTTTGATCAGGCACAGGCAGATGTTTTCTCAGTTAATCTGAAGTTCAATTCTACATCCATATTTAATTTAGATCATTACGTCAAGATTTGTTTTCAATTAAACAAAACTGAGATAAGATGTAGACACAGCACAACTCTGCTTAACAGTGTATTATAATTGGCTGAATTTGTGATTTCAGTGTTTGTACAAGCTGGACTGGTATTGATTTATGTTCTTTCCTTGTCCATTCTCTTCTACTGTGTGTGCTTGGTGTTTATATGTTATTGTCACCTACAGAGAGCAGGTCACTCCTGATTCCTCGCAAAGGGTTCCCTTGCAACAGTAACACCTTCAGACTGGGCAGCAGGCTGAGAGTTGCTGGAAGACTGACAGATAGAGCCCACTTCACTTTAAAACATGTAGCTCTTAGTTTAAACAAGCACCGTGTGTATACATGCATAATGTCCCATCACTGAAAAATAATTTGAAACAACTGAATCGTGACTGATAATATACGTTGGCCATGGTGCCAAGACGCTAGTGACCTACATGGAAATCTCATTGTTGGTGAGGTCAAGACGTGTGAGTGTGGTTAGTAAGGTGATCTGTTCAGGGAGCGTTTTGATCTTGTTATCTCGGAGTTCTAGAAGAGAGATGGTTTTCAGGCAAGCCAGCTGCTCTGTGTCCAACTGTTCAATCTGGTTGTTCCCAAAATACAACTCCTGCACACACACAAAGTAATCAGTAATCCATTAATCATAACAAGCTTGTAAAATACAGAAATATACAGACACATGACAAATTAAATGAAAAACCAACATAAAGTGTCTTATTAAGTTAATGCACTTTGGCATTGATTCTACAAGTCTCTAAACACTACTGGAGGGAAGGACACCATCCTTTTTTTATTTCATTTTAATAATGGTGGGGGAGAGCACTGTCTAACATGTCAGTCAGTAGAGATCTGATAACTGTGAAGGCTATGTTTGGGACATTATTGAGCTTTAGCAAGCATATTTCAGTTTCAGTGTTGTAAAAATACCATATGTTGTACTACTGTTATGTACAGTAGTAACAGTTCAACGTGTCACACTCTGTTGTGGTCAGTTGCCACATTTACTTCGACTGCTCGTCATTTGTACCACGGTACAGCATGTGTTACACTATAATGTCTGTAGGTGACGCTCAACTTACAATGACATGTACAGTACCCTGTACATGCACAGACCACACTGTAGCCCATACTACAGCCTAATGCAGTGGTCTCCAAACCTGGTCCTTGAGAGCTACTGTCCTGCTTGTTCTCCAGATATCCCATCTAAGGACTTTAGTCTGTCCATGAAAAAATGTTACAAAGAGTGGATTGTTTTTCCCCTCTGGGACTTCTCCTGCTTTATTATCATCTTCTTGCGCATCATAGGATTTCCTCCCTGCTCCAACGATGAAGTTCTGCTTTCAAGTCTAACAACGCCACTGAGAAAGTAACTTTGACAGCATTACATTTTGTACCTTTGCCATCCTTCCCTACAATCAGCTGCACACTGCTCTTTCTTATAAAAATGACACAGGGTGAGTATAAAATAGTAGTTCAAACTGTACATAGTATTTACTATTAGCAACTTATGGGGTTGTACTCCACATTTAATACATGTTTGACTAGATACAATAAACAAGGTGTAACAGATTCTTTTTTTTTTTTTTAATCTAGTGCTGTACCATTGTGTATATTTGCACATCCACAAATCGGCTTATAAGTTTTGCGATATCTTCTGGCAGAAATAGGGACTGCATGTTGGATGTTTTTTTAGCCCGGTTTTTTTAGCCCGGTGCGTTTCTGACGCAAAGCCTTTACAATTACTCTCTTTACTTAATTTATGTTTACCAAAAACAGACTGTGTTTACAACAGAGCAAGATAGAGAACACAGTAATAATGTAACAATACCAATAATAAGAGTTTGCTATTGCCTTGATCATTCAGTGGACATGCAGCAGGCAAATCCATTAATTCTACTGGTCCCTTGCTTTCACCTAGAGGGACACAGACACTCAAGCACAATCGAGCATGATAATAACTGTGATTAATTTGTCACTAATAACGTCATATTAAACTGTCATACCATGTCATCTCTAGCTATAAACATAAAAATCAGAGGACTAAAATTTGACTATAACTAATTTACATTTTCAAAAAGACTAAAACTATATAAAACCCAGGTGCTAAAATACTGCTCTTCCATCTACAAATGCCTTTTCCATCATTTTGGTAGAGGTTAACCCTGGAGTCATCACTCCATAAAAATTCCAGATCAATCTTTTTTGCAAATTCCAGCCTGGCTTTCTAATTCTTATTGTTGATAAGGGATTTGCATCTTGTGCTGTGGCCTTTATGTTTCTGTTCATGAAGTCTTCTTCCAATGATGGATTTTCATCCCTGTCTGGGGAGGTTGTTGACTATCACAGTAAGATGTGGGTGATCTTATAAAAGCTGCTATGTCACTGGTTGTTTAATATATCTAAATTTATATATTGGGAAATAAAACCTAAAATTCTTAACTTTCACCTCATATTCATTTTTACATTTTTTTCCTACAGAGTCTCCCACAAAGGTCTTGTTTGTGCTCACTCCACAATGAAATGCTGTTGAGGCTGTATAAAGTGATGGTTGCTCTTAGCATTTAGAGGTCTTTTCTGAAAACAAGACATTTTTGTGTTGTGTTTGTTGTGTTTAAGAAACATGTCACCCAGCGTAGTGACACATTTTCGCACTCTTACACAGCTGCTTAGAATAGCACGTGGTTGCTGAGGGTTCCCACAAATTTCGAAAAGTCAGTATCAGAATATTTACAGTGGCAACACAAAATAGGTGACCTAGATGAAGATCAGATCACATCTTACTGCAAATTAATTTCAAGGGGTTCACATACTTTTTCTTGCTACTGTATGCATGTTTGGAGAACCTGGTGAAGTTTGAAGTTCTGCACTAATAACATCCCTTGTCCTGGGGATTTGGTTAATACATCAAATAACAAGCAGAATGTGTCAGAAAGCCCATTAAATCTGGTCATAAATGCAGTGTTATCAGCAAATTAGCTTTACACCTGAAGAATATATCTATGGTTACCTTCAGAGCAGGTAAAGGAAGATAAGGGAGGAGACGAAGCTTGTTGTGTCTAAGGTAGAGCTGCTCCAGAGCAAGCATCTCTGATATGTTGGCAGGAATGTCAGTCAGCTGGTTTTTGCTGCAATCCAACAGTTTAACATCTGTTAAATCAAATCAGAACTTAGTTAGAAAATTGTATTGCTGCTTTCAGCTTTTTAAATTTGATTTACTTTTAGATAGAACAATATAATACTTTTCAAAGTATCCAGGCCACGGTATGCTGCAGACAAAGTGTGTGGTGGACTTCCACCCAGGGACCATAATCAGCCAGTTTTCAGCATGCTCGGCTCAGAACAGAGACTGGCTGATCAGCCTGGTCTATTTCTAAATCCCAGTCAGTCTGTTTTAAGCAGAGCAGCGAGGGCAATAGCATAACAGCTCAATTCAATTAATTTGTATAGCACCAAATCACAATACAATTATCTGAAGGCACTTTACGAAAAACCAACAAATCTCTTATGAGCAGCACTTGGTGACAGTTAAGAGGAAAAACTTCCATTAATAGAGGAAACCTTCAGCAGAACTGGGGTGGCCATCTGCCTCGACCGTTTGGGGTGAGTGGATAGAGGAGAGAGAAAAGAACAGTAAGAATATACAGCAAATAAAAACTGTGCAGGTTGGTGGGACCAGTAACTGCAAATCAGCAATATACAGCTCCAGGACCAGGGACACCTGTGGAAGGTACAGAGAGAGAGACAGACAGAGAGAGAGCGAGTGAGAGCAAGAGCAACAGAGAGAGAGAGAGGACACAGAGAGAGCACAAACTACGCGAGAGAAGGAAAAAAAGTTTGTGACATTCAATGGTGGCATATAATGGTGTAGACTCTACACTGTAGAGGAAAGAAGAGGAGACAGATTCTTCAGGAAGTCTAGTCCTACCGATGCATAACTAAGGCATGGTTCAGGATCACCTGAGCCAGTCCTAACTATAAGCTTTGTCAAAAAGTAAGGTATTAAGTCTAGCCTTAAAAGGTCTCTACTTCTAAGATTAGTTTACCCTTCTTTAAGGCAGTTAACCTATTTACATTGAACTAAAAAATAGCCAGCATAATACCACCCCTGTGTTTTTTTTTTTTACTACAGACATGGGGTTGTGGAGATAGGAACTATGATGGAACTGCAGCAGTTATCAAAGAGCAATTGAAAGTCTTTTTGAAAACTACTGATAGATTATCAGCACAGGCTTCATGTACTTTGCCATGAAGGCAGGTTTTGTTGTCTCAAAGCGGGAAAAAAAAGGTTTAATTCCTCTGATAATGAGGCATTGATATTGTTTGTGACAGAAGGTTTGCAATTGGTAATATGTCTAAGTCCTTGCCACACTTTGTTGTTGGAGAGGTAGTCTTCTATTTTCCTTCTATATGCCTCCTTGCCTTCCTTGATACACCTCCTTAGCTCTGCTCTAGCCAAGCTGTACATGGCCTTGTTGCCAGTCCTGAAGGTGGTGTTGCATACTTGTAGTAGTGTCTGGATTTTACTAGTCATCCATGGTTTCCCATTTGGATGAATGCGAATGCCCCTGTTGTCAGGCAGTGTGCATGCTCTGCCAGTGATAGGAGAACATGCTGGAGATATTTCAAATTAAAAGCCTACCAAAAAAGGAATGAGTATGCTCATTAATCTTCCACTCAAACTTATTATTAAACTTTCATCCTCAGAACAGTTATAACTCATTGAGAGCCTCACTCTTAGTCTCTCACATCCAAACTGGAAAACACAAAAAACAGTTCTACTTGCCATTGTGTACCGTCCACTTGCCCCTTACTCAGAGTTTTTAACTAAATTTCCAGACTTTGTCTGATTTATTGCTTAGTTCAGATAAAGTCATTATAGTGGGAGATTTTAATATTCATGTAGATGTTGAAAATAATAGTCTCAGCACTGCATTTAATTCAATATTAGATTCAATTGGTTTCACTCAAAATGTTAATAAACCCACCCACTGTTTCAGTCATACCCTTGGATCTTGTTCTGACCTATGGCATCGAAACTGAACATTTAATAGTTTTTCCCCATAATCCTATTTTGTCAGATCAGCATTTGGAAGAAAATTCCACTACAGCAGATGTTTATCTGACAACGCTGTTAATAAATTTAAGAAAATGATTCCATCTTTATTTACATCTATGCCAGATTAGCCCCATGGTATAATTTACATATTCGTACCTTAAAGCAGGCATCACGAAGGCTGGAAAGGAAGTGGCATTCCACAAATTTAGAGGAATTTTTTCTAGCCTGGAAAAACAGTCTATTAACATATAAAAAAGCTCTCCGTATATCCAGAACTGCATACTAATTGCATCACTAATAGAGGAAAATAAGAACAATCCCAGGTTTCTTTTCAGCACTGTAGCCAGGCTGACAAAATGCCACAGCTCTGTTGAGCCCACTGTTCCCTTAGCTCTCAGCAGTGATGACTTTGAGTTTCTTTACAAATAATATCACAACTATTAGACATAAATTTCATCAGATGCTTCCTATAGCTGCCATAAATGAATCTTCTACTACAGTAGCTCTTGAATCATCTGCAAGACCTCAGTTATGTTTAGACTGCTTCTCTCCCATAGATCTCTCTGAATTTACATCAGTAGTTGCATCATCTAAATCATCAACGTGTTCCTTCGACCCCATTCCGACTAGACTGCTTAAAGACACCCTGCCATTAATTAACTCATCTTTATTAGACTTAGTAAATCTATCTCTAGAATCAGGCTAGACTGCAGTAATCAAACTCTTACTCAAAAAGCCTAGTCTTGATCCAGGAGTCTTAGCTAATTATAGACCAATATCCAACCTACCATTTATTTCTAAAATCCTAGAAAAAGCTGCTGCTAAGCAGCTATCAGACCACTTACACAGGAATGAACTATTTGAAGATTTTCAATCAGGATTTAAAGCACATCGTAGTACAGAAACAGCACTGTTAAAAGTCACCAACAATCTTCTCTTAGCCTCAGATAATGGACTTGTTTCTATACTATATACTCCTCCTAGACCTTAGTGCTGCTTTCGACACTACTGACCACAACATCTTATTACAGAGACTGCGGCATGTGACTGCTATCAGAGGAACAGTATTAAAATGGTTCCAATCCTATTTATCGGACAGATTCCAGCTCGTTCATGTCCATGATGAACCTTCCACACGCATAAAAAGTTAGTTATGTGGAGTTCCACAAGGCTCTGAGCTAGGACCGATTCTGTTCAGTCTGTACATGCTACCTTTAGGCTATGTCATTTGGAAGCATTCTATTAATTACCACTGCTATGCAGATGACACTCAGCTGTATCTATGAAACCTGTTAACACAAACCAGTTAACCAGACTTCAAGTGTGTCTAACTGACATAAAGGCCTGGATGACCAGTAACTTTCTACTTTTAAATTCAGAGAAAAGTCCTAAAAACCTCTTTTCTAAAATTATAGCTACTTTAGAGGGCATAGCCCTGGCCTCCAGCACTACTGTGAAAAACCTTGGAATAATTTTTGACCAGGACATGTCTTTTAACTCAGACACAAAACAAATCTCTATAACTGCCTTCTTTCACCTGCTCAACATTGCCAAAATTAGGAACATCCTGTCTCAAAATGATGCAGAAAAACTAGTCCATGCATTTGTTACCTCAAGGCTAGATTACTGTAACTCATTACTATCTGGATGTCCCAATATCTCCATAGAATGCCTCCAGTTAATCCAGAATGCTGCAGCCAGAGTCCTGACAGGAACTAACAAGAGAGATCATATTTCTCCTACATTAGTTCTCTTCATTGGCTCCCTGTGAAATCCAGAACAGAATTTAAAATCCTTCTTCTCACATACAAATCCCTTCATAATCAAGCTCCTTCATACCTTAAAGACCTCATAGTACCATATTATCCCAATAGAGCACTTCGCTCTCAGAGTGCAGGTCCACTTGTGGTTCCCAGAGTTTCCAAAAGCAGAATGGGAGGCAGAGCCTTTAGCTATCAAGCTCCTCTCCTGTGGAACCAACTCCGACTCTACACTTTTAAGGTTAGACTTAAAACCTTCCTCTTTGACAAAGCGTATCGTTAGGGCTGGCTTTAGGTAACCCTGAACCATCCCTTATTTATGCTGCTATAGGCCTAGACTGCCCGAGGACCATCGGTGCACTGAGCTCCCCTAATTGAATTAAGCTGCTGGCTTTTAATGTGAAACTTTGTATTGAGGCTCATTGACAGTATCTTCATAAATAATAATCACAAATGCAGAAGCATTTAAGAATAAAAGTGAGTAAAATAGTATCTGTGAGAGAAAGAACCTGAAGACAAAGCACTCTGATAGCAGATTTGGTTTTGGTGACTGCTCTGTGTGTGGAGCGCGGTGCATGACATCACCATATCGAATCCGGACTGTGACCTGTGTTGGAGGTCTTCCCGCCTATTTACAGTGGGTACGAAAAGTATTCAGACCACTTTAAATTTTTCACTCTTTGTGTCATTGCAGCCATTTGCCAAAATCAAAAAAGTTCATTTTGTTTCTCATTAATGTACACTCAGCACCCCATCTTGACAGAAAAAAAAACAGAAATGTAGAAATTTTTGCAAATTTATTAAAAAAGAAAAACTGAAATATCACATGGTCATAAGTATTCAGACCCTGTGCTCAGTATTGAGTAGAAGCACCCTTTTGAGCTAGTACAGCCATGAGTCTTCTTGGGAATGATGCAACAAGTTTTTCACATCTGGATTTGGGGATCCTCTCCAATTCTTCCTTGCAGATCATCTCCAGTTCTGTCAGGTTGGATGGTGAACGTTGGTGGACAGCCATTTTCAGGTCTCTCCAGAGATGCTCAATTGGGTTTAGGTCAGGGCTCTGGCTGGGCCAGTCAAGAACGGTCACAGAGTTGTTCCGAAGCCACTCCTTTGTTATTTTAGCTGTGTGCTTAGGGTCATTCTCCTGTTGAAAGGTGAACCTTCGGCCCAGTCTGAGGTCCTGAGCACTCTGGAAGAGGTTTTCTTCCAGGATAGCTCTGTACTTGGCCACATTCATCTTTCCTTCAATTGCAACCAGAATTAACGCCAAAAAGTTCAATCTTGGTCTCATCAGACCAGAGAATCTTATTTCTCATGGTCTGGGAGTCCTTCATGTGTTTTTTGGCAAACTCTATGCGGGCTTTCGTGTGTCTTGCACTGAGGAGAGGTCTCCGTCGGGCCACTCTGCCATAATGCCCCAACTGGTGGAGGGCTGCAGTGATAGTTGACTTTGTGGAACTTTCTCCCATCTCCCTACTGCATCTCTGGAGCTCAGCCACAGTGATCTTTGGGTTCTTCTTTACCTCTCTCACCAAGGCTCTTCTCCCACGATTGCTCAGTTTGGCTGGACGGCCAGGTCTAGGAAGAGTTCTGGTCGTCCCAAACTTTTTCCATTTGAGGATTATGGAGGCCACTGTGCTCTTAGGAACCTTGAGTGCTGCAGAAATTCTTTTGTAACCTTGGCCAGATCTGTGCCTTGCCACAATTCTGTCTCTGAGCTCCTTGGGCAGTTCCTTCGACCTCATGATTCTCATTTGCTCTGACATGCACTGTCAGCTGTAAGGTCTTATATAGACAGGTGTGTGCCTTTCCTAATCAAGTCCAATCAGTTTAATTAAACACAGCTGGACGCCAATGAAGGAGCAGAACCATCTCTAGGGGGATCAGAAGAAGCATGTGAGTTAAATATGAGTGTCACTGCAAAGGGTCTGAATACTTATGACCATGTGATATTTCAGTTTTTCTTTTTTAATAAATTTGCAAAAATTTCTACATTTCTGGTTTTTTCTGTCAAGATGGGGTGCTGAGTGTACATTAATGAGAAATAAAATGAACTTTTTTGATTTTGGCAAATGGCTGCAATGACACAAAGAGTGAAAAATTTAAAGGGGTCTGAATACTTTCCGTACCCACTGTACATCTCTCTCTTGTCCACCTCCCTATGATCAGGCTTTAGTCCATTTAAATCAAACTGTACTGCATTTTCCCCCTTGGTGTTGTTTGTTTCATCTGATATGAATATAGTAATTTCACTCAAGTGTGAACCAAATCAACCACACCAAGATCCCCAAAAATGAGGTGGCCTCACACTCAATCATCTGGCAAACTTTGATGCTGCCCTCTCGGTGAACCAACTTCCAAGGATCAAAAAATATGAATCACATGATCTGAGAGCTTTTATGATTAATGCACAGCACCTCCTGCGTTGGCTTCAGCGGTTTCAGTGCATCAATACATTGTTTTCTAACAGTAGCTGCGCTTCATTTTCAAATTGTATGACTTCCCTAAAGTGGAAAATGCAAGCAATGTAATAATCACTAACATGACGACATGCAGTAGTCCACAACACAGGACTGTCTTCCTGTGTTTATTTTTTATTCTCACAGCAGACACATCTGACCAATAAGTTGAAAGGACATTCTTGTTTGTAAGCTGCGAAAATACCCAAAATACCCCCCACCCCCACTGTGAATTGATCTATTTCTATTGATTTAGAAACTTCAATTAATAACTACAATGGAAATACTTCATATTGTTATGAGAGTGATATGAGCATGTACCATTAATGAAACTGATATAATCATCCCACTGATATAAGGGGCGGCTGTGGCTCAGGAGCTAGAGCAGGTCGACCATGAAGACCTGTTGGTGGTTCGATACTTGGCTTCCCTGGTCCACAGCTGACGTGTCTTTGGACCCCAAGTTGCCCCCGGTGGCTGTTCCACTGGTGTACGTGTGAGAGAGTGGGTGAGTGAATGGACAAAGCGTAAAATCGCTTTGAGTGCACTTGAGCGTAGAAAAGCGCTATACACATAAGACCATTTACCACAGTGACCAATAGTTCATATTGACATTTAACATACATTCTTATAAGACCTGGTCATTTTATTGTATTGAGGCAAATAAAGAATACTATTTCATAATTTATGATGTTTCAAGTGTGAGAAGTGGCCATGTAAGGAATCAGAAAAGCTGACATAGGTGGTCTTACTTGTGAGGTTGGCCAAGCTGTCAGGCAGACAGGTAAGTTTGTTGTGACACAGGATTAATTTCTGCAGACATGTGAGATTGCCCAGGCTAGATGGCAGGTCCTTTAGATGGTTGTTGGACAGGTCCTTTAACCAATCATAACAGACAAGACACCTTGGTTAGGCAATCACAAAGACAGTAGAAAGATTGTTGTGGGAGTGTAAAACACTACATACCAGTTCGGTCAAGTTTTCTAGTTGTCCCAGTTCCTCTGGCAGACTCTCCAGTATGTTTTGCTGCAATGTAAGACTACGGAGATTCTTCAAAGTACACAGCTCCACTGGCACTGATGTCAGCTGGTTATGACTGATCACACAAGTGAACAAACATATTAGATTTATGCAGTCTTCGTGGTTTAATGATAAGTCCTTTTCAGGGCCTACTACTGCTTTGACAGATGTGTAGAGCTAAATTGAAAATCCAGGGGCATCTGTCTAAATGACTTAAGGTAATGTGCTGTGGCAACCCACCTATGGTGCCATAATTGGTAGTTAAAAAAGGTTCAAAAGCTAAAATCTGTGTCAATCTATTGTCATGTCTGAGAAAATCTAAGAAAGACATCTGATGCTGCCTTTACATGTGTGTGGACTTCACTTTGTACACACTTTATTGTGTACTGGATTAAAAAAAAGTTTTATTGACAACATACTTTTTTATTAGATCAAAAACTGAAATCTCCAGTTTATACTACTACTTCTGCTGCTGCTACTTCTACTAATATATTATTATTATTGTTGTTGTTATTGTTGTTATATAAGGCCATTACTTCAGTATGTCAGCAACAATTATGCTTCATCAGAGATGGGCAGAAGATCCCAAGCTTGTTCCATTGCTGTGAAGGACAGTTTCACATTCATATTACATGGCCCATTATTCCCTCAAAAGTGAATCATATCTGAGCTTATTATTGTCACTGTATATCAAGACACAATCAAAGTTATGGAAGTTTTCAAGTCTCTAGCCAATTTGCAATTCAAAATGCAATTTCAACATGCAAGTTGAAAATTAATTTTGCAATTGTCAATCATGAACAACCCTGACCACCCACCCTGGACAAACAATGGAGTGCCTTCTCCAAAAGGCTCAGACAACTTCGTTGTCTTAAGGATCGCTACAGGAAATCCTCTCTGCCTCACGCCATATCTCTGTACAACACATCGTCTCTGTGTGTCAGATAACACCATGGACTGAATGTCTTAACTGGCAATATTTGCACACACATTCTCACAACAGTCACTTTCACCTGTTTGAAATTTTTTGCACACTTATTGTATAGTATTGTATTGTAGACTCTGCTCACTTATTGTATATTCTGCTCACCTAGTATATAGTGTATATTGTTTTTTGTTTATAATTTCTATAGTCCTCTATCTTTTTAAAATAATTTCTTATATTTTTTCTTTCCTTGTAAGTTTTATGTTTATGTTGAGTGCCTGTAATTTGCTGCTGCAACAGTGGAATTTCCCAGTTTGGGATGAATAAAGCATTTCTATCTATCTATCTATCTTTACCAAATGGCGACACCATCATCAAAAACCACATTCATACTTAATTCTTACCTTAGCCGAAGTTGTTGAAGCTCCTGCAGTTCTCCTAAAGCACTAGGTAAACTCTTCAGCTGGTTGTCATGGAGCTGTCAAAGAAAAAAATGAAAACAACTAAAATTAGGAGAATGTTTTGAACAAGTCTGTTGCTTCATTGTCTGAACAGAGTGGGTGGGGTTAAGATGCCTGAGAAAACAAAAAACAGATAATGATGAATGGTTAACATATATGCATATGCAATTTTCTTTTGATGATGAGTCTCTTTCGGTGAGTGTAATAATACATAGTATTTGAAATTCTGGTCAGGGACCACTGACAAGATACTGCTGCGTCTTCCTTCCATGCCAGCATGAATTAATCTGAGTTGCTTCATCACATAATATTAGAGAATAAGCAACTCTTACATATAAAAAAAATATTTCCAGAACATTTGAAAGCCATTACTTTACTTACTCTATTATTTTATTTTATTAAATCTACCTACTTAGATACTATTTGATATAATTTGCTCTTCATGCTTTTGTACACTAATAATTTTTTTATTACTTCACATTCATCAACACATGGTCACCTGTTAAACAACAACTGTAGAAAAAGTAAATAGGTCAATTCATGAAACATTACTCGTTCCTCTTACTCTCAGTTCACACATACAATTTCAAAAGGCTTTGCCATGAAGAGTACCTATTTATTGTGAATAAGTCCTGGCTCTGCAATCCTGCACCCCCTGTGCAGCCCTGCAGATTCTAAGAACATCCAGCACACTATAGTGGAAGTTTAGGAATTCTCAAATTTATTCAAATATCCCCAGACACAGTTCAAGCAACAGCTGGGTTAGAGTCAATCACCACTTAAGTGAGGCTTCTTACTGATAAAAGTGGTGATACTTACATCCAAAGTATTGAGTACAGGCAGTAGCCTAATGTCATCAGATAGTTGTGTTAGCTGATTGGATGAAAGAAGCAGTTTGGTGAGGTCGGTCTGTTCCCACCAGCGATCGGTAGCTCTGAAAGACACATTCTGCTGGGCCTCCTGTGGTGTGTCGATGTTTAGACGATACACACTCTGCGGGACTGAAACATGTGTTACTGTGGCTATTAGACACAGACACAGACACAAACACACACAGACACACACACACACACACACAGCAGCACATTGCAGCATACTTACAGTGGAGAGAACCTAACTAATGCTAGAACTTACAGCACGAGATGTGAAACTTCACTAGGGTTGATGCAGATCATGCTTGTTGCAAAAAGTCATTTGCATGTAAGGACCAAAACACAAGCAAAATGTAGAAACATCTAATGAAAATTTGTCACAGGCACAGTTTTCATCTGCCTAGCTCGCAGTTCATTTTTGTCTAGCAGTTATTTATACCTGCAGCACACACATGAAATTGACCAAACCATCTGAACATGGATCATTCATTTAAGATAACCGGATTCGCCTTATACATGCTTCCCTTAGGCGATGTTATTAGGAAATACTGTACTAATTACCATTGCTATGCAGATGACACTCTGTGTCTACGCTGTATCTATCTATGAAACCAGACGACACAAACCAGTTAACCAAACTTCAAGCGTATCTAAAGGCCTGGGTGACCAGTAACGTAACGTAATGTAATGTACGTAACCTTTCCTTTCCTTTCCTTTCCTTTCCTTTCCTTTCCTTTCCTCTCCTCTGACAACTAATTAGAGACAGAAATATACACTGTGCTAGTAGTACGGTAACAATGCAAAGATAACCGAAAATTACCTTCTTCCAGCCCTCGGCCAGACAGATTAAGCTGCCCGCTTGTCCTGGCCGCCTTCAGTAGACCGTAAGGAACGGTCGGTTCTGTCGGGGCCGTCCTGAAGTTCGAAACTGAGTCGCCCTTATCCATTTTTTTGAATCGAGACATTGTCAGTAATGAGAATACACCAAGGATATATTAAAGAAAATTTCTTTGATCTAAGATCTAGGATGCTAAATGATTTTCTAAATAACAATTGGTCGCCTGGCGCAACAACCAAATTTTACTTCCGGTTTGCTTTCGCTTTACGTAGCCCATTGCACACGCGCAGTACAGTTTCCCCGCTGGCATACTCGGCCATATGGGACAGGGAGAAACTTTTTTATTAATTTATTTATTTTAAACCTGCCCTGTCCAGCTGCTTGGCATACGTATTGAGGATCTGGGTGCCCTGTTGAGCCAACAGAGATGCTTTTCCAAGAGGTGTTGAAGTCGCTCCTAGAATAGAAGGGACAGGGACAGGGACAGAGACAGAGAGTGAGTAGACAGAGAAGAGAGAAAAAGACAATAGAAAGCAACTGCAGTGATGCACATACAATATAATCAATTATGCTTATACTACGTCAGCAATACAATGTGAGACATTACTAATGACAGTGATAACAGTCCAACACAATATGGTTAGTAACAATCACAATAATAATAGCTATATGCTAATATAATTTACATTGTCAGCAACGATTACATAGAATACTATGAATATAAATTTGCACGAGTTTATGTGTGAGTGTGTGTGCAAGTTTGTTACCAAATGTTATACAAAACAAAACACACCGCAGTGTGGGGGCCAACCCCAGCCAGAGAGGTCTGTGCTCTCCCTCTTCTTCTCTCTCTCCTGCATGGTGAGAGAGAAGAACTGTTTAGTAATTCCTCTGCCTCCTTTAGTGATAATGATACCTGTAGTAAGTGTAGGGTTCTGGTAGTGTTGTAGGCGATGATCACTGAATTGGAAGTACCTTTGCAAAAAAAGCAAACTCGCTAAGCACCGCTTAGCGGCTATTGATCCTGGGTGACTTATTTATTGTTTTGGGAGTGTAACACACTACACACCATAATACTCCTTTATTTATCCATTCCACTTTCAATGGTGTAGCTCTCTTCTTTGGAGATACGTCAGTGTTTAGATTAAGTCAAGATTCAGTTTTGTCTAAATGGTCAAAGTGCTTTTACACTATTTGTCCATTCACCCACTCGCTCACACATTCATTCACTTGGGGTTCGGTGTCTTGCCCAAAGCCTGTGGACCAGGGAAGTCAAGGATCGAACCACCTCTGGTTCCTGCTCTACCTCCTGAGCCACAGCCGCCCAGCTGTCACTCCCCACACCACACTGTGTCTGCTCCTCGAACATCTAAATTATATAAATCAAAAATCAAGAAAAGAGGAGTTATTCATTAAAAGTTACTAAAAATTAAGACTACTCCTCTGACTGAACAGAAAAACAGAAAGGCAAATGTGGATTATTAAACAACAGAGAACACAAACTACAGGAAGTGAAGGCACATAGTGACATTCAATGGTGGCATGTAAATGTATGGTGAGAGTAAATTATGTCATGACAGCCAGTAATGTTATGCATTATATTCAACATTTCAAATTAAGACAAATTCAGCTTCTTTTCCATTGAATAAGGGCAAATCAACATTAGGTTCATGAAAAAATTATGTATGATGGCTGACAGTGTAACAGTGCTGGATACAGTTTGAGTATTGAGAGAAAATGGCAGAGCAGATTTTGGGGACAGGGCTTTTTTGCTCTGTCATTCAGTAAATGTGAGGTCTGTTCAGGGGCTTAGGTTTGTGTGTATGCATAAAGTCCTATAATTTTCTCTCTATGTATTCCTCTGCAACAACACTGTGACTGGCGTAGCACTGCTGTGTTTAAGCCTGATTGGCCAGATGTTTACACCTCTGAGGGAGGTTAATTGGCTAATTTACTGAGGGGGTGAGGGCCTGGAGTTGATGGATTTGACTTCTAATTACAAGATTGTGCTTTAGTTTATGGGCATGTGTGTGGCGGGAGATGGGATGTTTCAGATTACTAAAATGCTAAATGCTATCATGTTTCAGGCTTCTTCTGTACGGTCCCCTTTTCCTGCAATTGTAAATATAATGCAAAAATCCACTAAAAAGGCATTTTTCAATTCAGTTCAATTTACTTGTATAGCAGCAAATCACAATAAAATAATCTGAATAATAATAGGATAATTATAAATCCAGTAAATCCCTTTTGAGTAGCACTTGGCAGCAGTGGAGAGGAACAACTTGCTTTAATGGAAAAAAGCTCCGGTAGAACAGGGCCAGTAACTGCACATCAGCATTATACAGCTCCAGGACCAGGGATAACTGCTGAAGGTATACATAAAGAGGAACAAGACAGAAAGAGAGTATAAACTACGGGAGAGAGGCGGCACAAAGTTTGTGACATTCAATGGTAGCATATACAGTGGGTACGGAAAGTATTCAGACCCCTTTAAAATTTTCACTCTTTGTGTCATTGCAGCCATTTGCCAAAATCACAAAAGTTCATTTTATTTCTTCATTAATGTACACTCAGCACCCCATCTTGACAGAAAAAAACCAGAAATGTAGTAATTTTTGCAAATTTATTAAAAAAGAAAAACTGAAATATCACACGGTCATAAGTATTCAGACCCTGTGCTCAGTATTGAGTAGAAGCATCCTTTTGAGCTAGTACAGCCATGAGTCTTCTTGGGAATGATGCAACAAGTTTTTCACACCTGGATTTGGGAATCCTCTGCCATTCTTCCTTGCAGATCCTCTCCAGTTCTGTCAGGTTGGATGGTGAACGTTGGTGGACAGCCATTTTCAGGTCTCTCCAGAGATGCTCAATTGGGTTTAGGTCAGGACTCTGGCTGGACCAGTCAAGAACGGTCACAGAGTTGTTCTGATGCCACTCCTTTGTTATTTTAGCTGTGTGCTTAGGGTCATTGTCCTGTTGAAAGGTGAACCTTCGGCCCAGTCTGAGGTCCTGAGCACTCTGGAAGAGGTTTTCTTCCAGGATATCTCTGTACTTGGCCGCATTCATCTTTCCTTCAATTGCAACCAGTTGTCCTGTCCCTGCAGCTGAAAAACACCCCCACAACATGATGCTCCCACCACCATGTTTCACTGTAGGGATTGTATTGGGCAGGTGATGAGCAGTGCCTGGTTTTCTCCACACATACCACTTAGAATTAATGCCAAAAAGTTCAATCTTGGTCTCATCAGACCAGATAATCGTATTTCTCATAGTCTGGGAGTCCTTCATATGTTTTTTGGCAAATTCTCTGCGGGCTTTCATGTGTCTTGCACTGAGGAGAGGCTTCCATCGGGCCACTCTGCCATAAAGCCCCGACTGGTGGAGGGCTGCAGTGATAGTTGACTTTGTGGAACTTTCTCCCATCTCCCTACTGCATCTCTGGAGCTCAGCCACAGTGATCTTTGGGTTCTTCTTTACCTCTCTCACCAAGGCTTTTCTCCCACGATTGCTCAGTTTGGCTGGACGGCCAGGTCTAGGAAGAGTTCTGGTCATCCCAAACTTTTTCCATTTTGAAGCCTTGAGTGCTGCAGAAATTCTTTTGTAACCTTGGCCAGACCTGTGTCTTGCCACAATTCTGTCTCTGAGCTCCTTGGGCAGTTCCTTCGACCTCATGATTCTCATTTGCTCTGACATGCACTGTCAGCTGTAAGGTCTTATATAGACAGGTGTGTGCCTTTCCTAATCAAGTCCAATCAGTTTAATTAAACACAGCTGGACGCCAATGAAGGAGCAGGACCATCTCTAGGGGGATCAGAAGAAGCATGTGAGTTAAATATGAGTGTCACTGCAAAGGGTCTGAATACTTATGACCATGTGATATTTCAGTTTTTCTTTTTGAATAAATTTGCAAAAATTTCTACATTTCTGGTTTTTTCTGTCAAGATGGGGTGCTGAGTGTACATTAATGAGAAATAAAATGAACTTTTTTGATTTTGGCAAATGGCTGCAATGACACAAAGAGTGAAAAATTTAAAGGGGTCTGAATACTTTCCGTACCCACTGTACATGTGAGAGGAGAGGAGAGGAGCTCAGTGCACCAATGGAGAGTCCTCAGACAGTCTAGGTCTATAGCAGTATAATTAAAGGATGGTTCAGGGCCACCTGAGCCAGCCCTATAGGTTTGACAAAAAGGAAAGTTTTAAATCTAACCATAAAAGTAGGGAGGGTGTCTGCCTCATTAACCCAGACTGGGAGAACAATGAGAGCAAAAAAAAAAAATGATTCCAGTTAAAGGCAAGCTTAAAACAGCAATGTGACATTTAGTGGAGGAGTTCTGACCTTCTCCACAGTCAGCTGTGGTTGGTCTGATCCATAGACCTCATGTCCTCTCCTCCTTGACATAAACACTGACTTGACCACATTGTCATCACACCCTGAAAAAACACTGGTCCTTTTCACAAGGGTTCTCTGATCAGGGTAGAGCCTCTGTAAATTTGTTATGTACAGAGAACTGTTAAGTGAGAAGTAACTGTTCTTTGCAGAATAGTTAAATGACCCATGTCACGCTGTGTCTGCAAAGTGGATCTCTGTCAGCAAGTTAAAATTTCTTCTACCTAACTTACACTATATGTAGAAAAACAAAAGAAAATATAACCTTTCCACATAGATTAACTACTTGAAGATCTAAAAATACTTGAACCTTTTGCCATCTTCCCCTTTCCAAGATTCAATAAAAACAGATACATATTACACATTACATAACATATTACAATATAAAGCCTCAATTTGACCCTGAATTTGACCATATTTTTGATAGTGACTGAAAAGAATAATGCTGACGACTGGTCTGAGAAAACTATACGGCAACAACAGACAGCAGATGATAGAATTCAAATTTCTTCCTTCCACATCTACCTTTAGAACACTTGGATTTTGAAAATAAAGAAAAGCCCACGACAAAGTTCACTTATTAGCTTTTGTGGAGCTTCTGACTGTAGCCTATAGTCTTCATCAGTCAATGCAGCTTCTTCAGTTGTCATGGAGAGACGAATATAGTGAGATCTTCAGTTAAAGGAATAGTTAAACCTTATGGGAAATGTGCTTATTGGTTTGTTAGTTTGAGTTACATGAAGGGGTAGTTATTTTAATCTTGTGTACAGAGCTGGAGCTAGGGTGCACTTAGCATAAGAACTAAGAAAATTGCTATTTGTTAACAAATATTTATAGAGCATTGTGTTTGTGTAACAGTTAAACACTCCCTTTAACGGAAGAAACCTCCAGCAGAACCAGATTCAGTTTGGGTGGCCATCTGACTCGACTGGTTGGAGTAAAAGGATGATGGGTGAGTAGAGTGAGGCTCACCAGCTCACTCAACAATTATATACAACCTATTCGTTTGAGAATGTCAAAAGTGGTCTTCCCGAGGAATAACATTTTTTAGTTCTAAGTAGTGACATGAAACATGAAATATTTAGGTGTTGTGCTGCGCTGTCCTTCAAAAAGCACATCTCAAAAATATCAGCAACTTGAGGGCAACATGAAGGAGTATTCTAAAGTCATGGAAACATTTTAGGCTCCCAGCAGAACCCTTATTGTTTAGAGAGTGTGAGGGAAATGGAAAAAGAGAGGGAGAGAGACAAAAAGAGAAAGGTCAGTGCCATTATTTTTAAAATGGGTACTGAGTCACATTGAACTGACACACAGATTGACCATTTCATGAATACAAATGTTACAATCTTATGTTTTATCCATATTTGACAAAATATTCTATATATATGTTTAGACAGCAGAAGCATTTGATGTTTGTGAGTGTGTGTGAGTGTGTGTCTGCATGTGTGTGTGGTGCTGGGAGGAGGGGTGGGGGTGTGCACATGTGTTTACTAGTTCTTAATCTGCCGCACCAGAGTGACAGCCCACTCAATTGAATCAAGAAAGGGGTGGCTGGCTGGTTGATTTTGTGGTCTCTGGTGCTTTTTTCCACAGAGATTGTAACTTGGACTTTTCAAACTGGGAGTCCCTGTGTAGAGCTTAAACTCTGCAGGTGCTGACAGAAGCTGGAGAAATAACACTGGAATATATTCAGGACTCATAGAGAACTAAAACAAATCAATTTTATACCAAAGTAATGTGTGCAGGGATAATCAGAGAAGGCCAAATGAAGAAAAGTTGTACATCTTAAGGAGTTCTGCATGAAATTTAAAGGTTTATCATGGTGACTTTTTATTTTAGCTGCTTCAGGAATCTTTTACCTCAAAGTTCTTCTGTGGTGTGCCGAAGATTTGCCTGAGGTTGTGGCAAACAGGAGGACCATAGCTAAGAGTGGCAGATAAGAGGCTCAGCATATGAAGAAAAAGCAGCTGGTAATCAACAACTGTAACTGGAACACATGGTGGACTTCTTTTGTTTCGGTGGAAATCTAGCAGTACTGAGAGGAGTAATGGTGCCCGATATAAGAGGATGGCTCTGTAGTTCAGAGGTTTGTTTTTTTTTAAGTTAAGTTGGCTATGCTATTTGACTGAAATAATTGCTTTCTAGATTTTTGAGACTGGATCCATATATCAAACAGCTTACATCATTCAAAAACCATATGCTGCTCAGACTATAAATTTCAGATAAAATGTTCATTTAAATTAGTTAATTGCAAGAACTGCGAAAATTACAAGTCAGAGGCAAATTACATCTGGGATTTACAGTACAGAGACTATAACTGAACTCAGGACAGAAACAGATTCTGTTCCATAAACTGGAAAAACATTTGGAAATTCAGGGAAATACCATTTTTCTACAAAAGGCTTCTCACCATTCGGATTTACCACAAATCCTGTTTTTTTCTAAAGCTATGGTTGTTTGACATTGCAACTGTCATGGCAGCATCAGCTACACCAGGAAGCTGCAGTGAGGCAGACAACTCAGTAAAGTGGCAACTGTGTTATGATGTCAGCGCCAAGACATGGTGGATGGTGAGTTTGACTTCAGACTCTCAACTTCCTAAAAGCCAGAAAAATAATTTAGGACATGGATATTGAATGCATACTTACTGTAGAATTAGTTTTTAGTACAAAAACCTAGAATTACACTTATTAGAAGTTAGAATTGTACTTCAGAAAATGACAGAAGTATTATTAATATTGATTTAAAATATGTTAATACAATATAAAATATAATTATATATAAAATATAATTAAAATATAATTAAAATTTATGTAAAATGAAACTCAGAGGTTGACCCTCCCTAGAGAGATCAATGTCAACTTGGATGGTGGGGATTTCTTTCCATTAAGGAGTTTTTGGAAATTAAATGAGATGAGATGTGGAGTTTTCGAATATTGATGATTATACAGGTTATAGTTCTGTGCAGCTGTCATTGGTTTTAGTCTTGAGTCCTGACTCTCACTGTGCTGGAATGTGTAAGCATGTGTTCAGATCACATATTGTTTTATCTGTAAACATATGACACCCACCTAATTTGTACAGTCCATTTTCGTTTTTCACTGTTTCAGGTGGGGCAGCACACTGTCTCAGTGGTTAGCATTCTTGCCTCACAGCAATAAGGTTCCTGGTTCAAAACCTGGCAGGGGCCTTTCTGTGTGGAGTGTGTATGTTCTCCCTGTCCTTGAGTGGGTTTTCTCAGGGTACTCTGGATTCCTCCCACAGTCCAAAAACATGTATGTTAGGTTGAGTGGTGATTCTAAATTGCCCATAAGAGTGAGTGTGAGTGTGTGTGGTTGTCTGTCTCTATGTATGGCCCTGAGATGGACTGGGGACCAGTCCAGGGTCTAGCTCTGAACACTTGAGGAAGTTAGAATATTGGTGATGATGTAGAAGGCATGTCAAATTTTCATCATTGTTGAAGTCATCCAAAACTGCTGCTGGCCTTACATTCTGCCTCTACTGGTCATGTGCTGTAGACATCTTGTAGACATGCAACATTAATTTCTGAGGATGTGAGGACATGATTAGGAATGCAAAATATCAACCTCTGCAAATCAACACAGCCCTCTTTTGGAAATTTGTTGGTGACTAGATTGTTCAGATGAAGGATCAGAGAAAGGGGCACATGGCTCCTTTAGGCTCCGACATTTCCTCAAGTCGTCTTTCCTTGCAAGATGTGACCAGGGAAAACATGGAGGCAGTTAAAGGAATTGAACTGTACAGAATGTTTTGTAAGCTCAACTTCATGCTTGTTTTAATCTATCACATTCTATCTATCAGTTATGGTTTGTGAGTATGTGACAGGAACATAATTCTAGTATTTTCTCAATTTCTAAAGAATTGAGGTCAGCAGTCCAGCATGATCCTACTTAAGAGTAAACAACTCACTGGGTGGCAAGTAATGTGTAGGAGGGCAGCAAGCAGTATGCTCTTTATACTGAGGTGGGAGGTGGGAGGGTTACAGAGAGAGGGAGACTGAAACACCAGGAAAGACAATTAAAGTGAGAGGAGCCTCTCATTAACAGCATAAATAGAAAACAACAGCACTGACTTAAATACAATGGAGGGAGACACATGGACAAAATATACCTGCTACGTGTTGCAACTTAAACGTCAGGCATTCATGTTAAATTAACCCAATAAATATTCAGGGTAAATATAAAACAAGCACATTGTTTCAGTTAATGCTAGAACACTTGATCACATACAGCCTCAATAAATGCTTTTCTGTAAATTAGACTTCAGTCAGATCATTATCATCATTTGTTTTGTAGCAAATATTTTCTAGAAATTACCACAATTTCCCAGAGCCCAAATATTGCATACAATGTTACACAGAAGCAATGATCCAGTAGGGGAATCAAAGCCCTTTATTTATCATTATCATAATGTACAGAAAAATCAGTGTCAAGGAAAAGTTACATTTTACAGAACATTTTCTACTTAACTACAAAAATGACATGTAAAAAAATTAGTGGGTCCTATCTCCAGAGCCTTGTTGGACCTAGCAGAGTTGAACTATTATCAGTGTCCATAAATAAGGGTCATTCTAGTTTTAGATGTTTATCCGTAAAATGCAAACAAAAAATCAACTCCACTTTATTGTTTTTTGTGATAAAACCACATAGAAAGTAATATTTTGTTTATCTCCAGCAGCACGAGCAGCTAGCTGTTTTTTATAAGGGACTTATGAGCATACTTGGTAACGTGAAATGCTACACATTCCTGGCAACGGTTTCACATTATCCCACTTAGTACATAGGTGATGTAAACATACCATAATATGATGCTGTATGCCAAGAAAAAGGGGGGGGGGGTGCGCATCAGAAACCAGCAAATATAGATATTGTATAAACAATGCTAGACTTGAAATACTTTTGCAAATGTTTTTGAGGAAGGAAATTAGATGAACCTGTTACAGCTAAAAGAGTAAACAACTTTTCTCAGTTCACAGGAACCCTAGACAGTGGCTCTTGCCCACTGGCCATTTACCAGTGCAGCAGTAGTTACAATCCAGTGACATAACATAACAGAATAGGATTCATTTCAATTTTTAATTGTATCTTTTTTGAGTCCAACTCAACTAAACACCATCACACCCATACTGAAGCTCTATAGGGCTTGTGTATTTTGAAGTAATGTATCTGATAGCTACTACATAGATTTGTCAATTTGAAAATAGATTTTTCCTTGCCAACATCAAAGCCCAGAGATGTCTGGCACATCAGTACTACTCTGACATATTTTTTTACCATAAACCTTTCTGGTCATTAACCCTCAGGGGTCGACAAACATGCCAGCGGGTTCTGTGGCATCTTCTCCTGATTTTGCCGAAAAGAACTTAAAGGAATTAGTTTTAGTTAGTCAGTTTTGATCAGACAGATAAGCGCAATATATCATTCGAATCTGTAAAGGGTCTACTTTTATTTGTATACACTGATAATAACAACAAAATGCTGTGCTTTTGTAAAATAAAGAAAGCAGACAGGGTGCACTCTCTGTCTTCTCTGTCTCTGTCACCTCTCTTCACAGACACGTAATAAAACAACCTGAATCTCAAATACTTGCCTCAAAGACATGAGAAATACATGTATAGAAAGTTTGGAATGCCTACTTTTACATGAAACAATTCAATAACCTCTTTTTATATAATCCGTATGAAAGTAAGGAGCGGTACGGTTTCTCCTGTTTGACCTCATTATAGCCAATGAGGCCGACCCACCAGGGAAAAGCCCCGGTCTGGGAATCAGGAGTGGAACCTCGGCAGGGATGCTCATGTCGGCACCACGAGGGTCTGGTACCAGGGAGGGGTCCTCAGCCTTCGTCTGTGCATTGAGGTCCATGCAGCTGGAGAGGAACCTCATCGGGGACGGCTTCGTCGGTGCACTGAGCTTCGGGAAGCTGGAGCAGGACCTCAGCAGGGACGCTGTCATCAGCGCACTGAGGTTTGGGCAGCTGGAGCAGGACCTCAGCAGGGATGCTGTCGTCAGCGCACTGAGGTCCGTGCAACTGGAGCAGAGCCTCAGGGGGGACAGCAAACTGAGACTCGGGAGGAAGGGAGGGAATGCGGTGGAGGAGCTGTTAGGAGTGCTGGAGACTGGGACTGGGGCGCTGGAGACTGGGACTTTGGGGCGGTGGCGGCGCCATTGCTGAGGCTGCAGGACTGGAAAGGTAGCTGGTGACTCTGGAGATCTAGCCGGGGACTCCGGTGACAGACTAGCCGGTTGTTGGAACTGGGCAGCGCTGAGGGACTCTGGCTGGGCAGCCGTGGGTTCAGGCACTCTAGCCATGGAAACAGGCACTCTAGCTGTGGAAACTGGCAGACTAGCTGGCAGGCTAGCCAGGAGCTGTGATTGGAAAGCCGGACTTGGTGGCGGAGACTGGAGAGCTGGCATTGCAGACTGGGGCTACAGCCGGACCAGGCACAGCTGTCTTGCCTCATCGAAGGGGAGTTGCAGGTCACCTACAGTAGGGTGTGTAGGGAGGAAAAAGGTCCATGAGTCCTTTAACCCCCTCCTTGGGCATATAGGGTGGGGAGTGCCGTAGCATTGCTCCTGCTGGACGCATGAAGCCAGCATCTCCGGGTATTCATCAGAGGTGCCAAGGACAAGCTGGAAATTGCAAAGGGATCCGGAGAGAAAATCTTCGGCGTCTGACATAAGAATAAAAACCTGGCATTCTTTAAAAAATGGCAACAGCAACCATTTGTTTTTTCATTTTTATTGTGTTTAGCGAGGCAAATGACTAAGGCTACTCACAAAACAACACTGTGGTCCTACAAGGAGACACAGACGTTTCAATTTTGCACCTCTTTGCTATGACAGCCCTGCCCACATTGAGGTGGTACTCTGTTGTAATGGAAAATTAACTAAACTGAGTCGAGCTGAGTAGAGTAGAGCAGAGTAGAACTAAAACTGTGTAATGGAAAACAGGCATTTGTCTCAGCAGTAAGACGTGCACACATACACATACTAGACAGAGATAGAGAGAGAGAGAAAGGAGAGGGGAAGCAAAACCCCAGTCTGCTAGGCAGCCTGAGTGGATACCTGACAAGATGCTGGTCCTGCTGCTGAGTTGTTACCATTCTATAGCCCTGTTCACCTGGTGTAACAAATAGTCTCCTGGTATTTCTTCTATGCTCTTGAGGCTGTCCTGGGAGACACAGCAAACCTTCTTGCAACTGCATACAATATTTAGATGTGAAATGTTGGAGTAACTGAGCTGCATGAGCAACCTGATTGCAATGCACTCAGTAAGGATAAGAAAAGAGCATTGTCTGTGGCCACTACATACAAAATCATTCCCTTTATGGGAGTTGTATTTCTTTTGCTATTGTAACATGTTGTTTATATTTTGGGTGTTACAGTGAAGATGTCTCTCAGATGTTGCCATAAGGCAGAGGTTGTCTGCCTTATGGCAGTAACAGAAAATGTGTAACAGAAAATGTGTGAGGTGCTCAAACAATAATAAAAGAGAAAGCCAGTGTGTTCTCAATTGGGTTGTCTACATTATTACTTTCTAACCGCCTGATCATCATACGAACCCTGTATGGAAGCTTAGTTACACTGGTGGCAGTGGTGGGATACCCTTTTCATGGGCTGCTGAACATTAATTTAACGTGTCAGTTGACAGTACAGCAAAATTGCCGTAGAGGTAGCTTAGCATCCTCAGTCTAGTCAGCTAGTGTAGCGCGAATCATTTGGCTTTAGCTTTGTGAAAACATAAACATGTGGTGCAGACACGAAGACCTGTTGAAGCCCAGCAGATGGGGACGCTCATGACTTACGTCAAACGTGTAGGTGAAAATCGATCCGCCGGCTCCATTCACATCAGACTGGAGTCAGAGTTTTCTGAGCTGGATGGGATGGCCAGAAGTGCTCGCAGACAGGAAAAATTTTGCTGTTTCTAGCTGGTCTGGATCCAGCTCTGAAAGCCCCTGGGGCTGGGTGCCACCGACATGGAAGAAGCTTTGATAATTGCACGGTGAGACCACCCAGGAGGCTTTGCAAAGAGACTGTGTGGGTAACTGTTCAAGCAGTACCTTGTAGTCTGTATCCACTCTGGACAGCTTGCAAAGGGTCATGGATAAGCTGTCGGCAAAGATGAGCCTCATCAGGATGGAGATGAAAGAGTTGAAGGCCCAAGAGCCAAAGAGGGAGAGAATGGAGTCCACATTCACCAGGGCAGTGATTCACCAGGATGTCTGTCCCAAGTGCCCTGTGGTGGTCCACATGGCTGCTCCCCTGTCCACGAATGAGAACCAATGCCAAGTAACCACTAGGCATACTGGTGACACCAAGAAAGGATGAAAGAGAAAAGCAGCATTTTCTGATGCAGGAAAGGGGATCAAGGTGCTGATTATCAGGAAAACTGCCTGTAGTTGATGTGGAGGCCCACACACATCAGCTTTTCCAGAAGAGGGCCCAGGAAATGTGAGTACTGCTGCAAACTATGATAAAGTGACCCCGGAGGACCAGCTTACATCTAAAGTAAAAGGCCTGGTCGAAGGCACTGAGATCTCTATTCTAGTTGTTTGTGTCCTTGATCAGCAAGGATTCCTGCATTGTGGTCTCCACCTTGCAGAACAGGCTGCTAACAAAAAACTATATTAACTCTAGAGCAATGAATGGAAAAATATTAGACGCATTAGGCACCATTTCAGTGAATTTTCGCTTGGGCCCTACATCCTGGCAGCACACATTCCATGTTCTGAGGGAGTCTACACAAGACATGTTGCTAGGCCTGGATTTTCTGATCAAGAATCATGCCCTTCTGGACTTAAGGCAGGGGGTACTGCAGCTAGATTCTCATCCCCTTCCCAAGACGGATGAACGCTTAGACACCCCGGCTGGTGCCCTCTCATTCAGCACATTGGACTTCTCCAACGGCTACTGGCAGGTAGATGTAGCTGAGGAGAACAGGGAGAAAACGGCTTTTGCAATTGGCAGAGGTCTGTACCAGTGGAGAGCCATGTCTATGGGCCTAATTCTCCAGCCACTTTCCAACATATGATGGAGCTAGTTCTCAGGGGTCTGCCATGGCATATCTGCTTGGTGTATCTGGATGACATACTGATATACAGTCCCACCTTTCAGGATCACCTTGCGCATCTGGAAGAGGTGTTATCCAATATGCAGTCTTCTGGCTTGAAATTGAACCCTAAGAAATGCCATTTTGCCAGGGACATGTATCATTCATGGGCCATGTCGTCTCTAGACATGGTCTCCACCCAGATCTCAGAAATATGGAGAATGTGAAATCTTGGCCACATCCTCACACTCAGAAATCAGAGCCTTTATGGGATTGTGTTCATATTACATATTACAGGCCTTTAACTACCTAAAACAAGTACTTACTTTCTCCCTGGTGCTGACTTTGCCAAACTGCACAGCGCCTCTAAGAATGCTGTGGGAGTCGTATTAGCTCAAGACGTGCAAGGTCCTTAAAGAGTGGTGGCCTTTGACAGCCATGCCCTGACACAGACACAGAAGTGATGGACCACTTTTGATAGAGAACTATGGGCTATAGTGTGGGTGGTGCATGAATTCAGACATTATGTAGGGCTGAATACATTTACTATCATAACAGATCATCGCCCTCTACTAGGCCTCAGACAATTGCCGATTGACAAGGATTCCACAGGGCGGAGAGGCAGATGGATTTTAGAGCTGGAGCCCTTTGACTGGGCTATTGGAATGTGTCACAAGAATGCGGATGCTTTGACGTGTGATCCCCAAACTCCAGGCATGTCTTATTCACAAGATACAGCCACCCAGGAGCACACTGTGGCAGTGGTGGCTGATCCCAAGTCTCCTTGGGAGTGGTACAGAGAGTGCCTGCCTCCTGAACCCAGGCTGGGATCTGGGTTCCACAGGAGAGGAGCTTGATAGCTAAAGGCTCTGCCTCCCAATCTACTTTTGTAAACTGGGAACCACAAGTAGACCTGTACTCTGAGAGCTGTATTGAAGTGCTCTATTGGGATAATATGGTACTATGAGGTCTTTAAGGTATGAAGGAGCTTCACAGTGAAGGGATTTGTATGTGAAAAGAAGGATTTAAATTCTATTCTGGATTTTACAGGGAGCCAATGAAGAAATGCTATTATAGGAAAAATATGATCTCTCTTGCTAGTTCCTGTCAGGACTCTGGCTGCAGCATTCTGGATTAACTGGATGCTTTTTATGGAGTTACTGGGACATCCAGACAGTAAGGAGTTACAGTAATCTAGCCTTGAAGTAACAAATGCATGGACTAGTTTTTCTGCATCATTTTGAGACAGGATGTTTCTAATTTGGGCAATGTTGCGCAGGTGAAACAAGGCAGTTCTAGAGATTTAAAGGACAGTCCTGGTCAAAAATAACTCCAAGGTTTTTCACAGTAGTGCTGGAGGCCAGGGCTATGCCATCTAAAGTAGCTATATTGTTAGAAAACCTATTTCTGAGGTTTTTAGGCTCAAATACAATAACATCTGTTTTCTCTGAATTTAAAAGTAGAAAGTTACTGGTCATCCAGGCCTGTCATTTAGACACGCTTGACTAACTGGTTTGTGTTATCAGGTTTCATTGATAGACACAGCTGAGTGTCATCTGCATAACAGTGGTAATTAATAGAGTATTTCCTATGTACACGGTGAACAGAATTGGTCCTAGCACAGAACCTTGTGGAAGTCCATAGCTAACTTTTGTGCTCGTGGAAGGTTCATCATGGACATGAACAAACTGGAATCTGTCTGATAAGATTGGAACTATTTTAATGCTGTTCCTCTGATACCAATCACATGCTCCAGTCTCTGTAAGAAGATGCTGTGGTCGTAGTGTCAAATGCAGCACTAAGGTCTAGCAGGACAAGTATAGAAAGGAGTCAATTTTCTGAGGCTAAGAGAAGATCATTGGTGACTTTTAGCAGTGCTGTTTCAGTACTATGATGTGCTTTAAATCCTGATTGAAAATCTTCAAATAGTTAATTTCTCTGTAAGTGGTCTGATAGCTGTTTAACAACAGCTTTTTCAAGGATTTTAGAAATAAATGGTAGGTTGGATATTGGTCTATAATTAGCTAAGACTCCTGGATCAAGACTAGGCTTTTTGAGTAAGGGTTTGATTACTGCAGTCTGTGGTACCAGCCTGTGGTACATAGCCTTCTACTAGAGATAAATTTACCAAGTCTAATAAAGATGAGCCAATTAATGGCAGGGTGTCTTTAAGCAGTCTAGTTGGGATGGTGTCTATGGGAGAGAAGCAGTCTAAACATAACTGAGGTTTTACAGGTGATTCAAGAGCTACTGTAGTAGAAGATTGATTTATGGCAGCTATAGGAAGCATCTGATAAATTTTATCTCTAATAGTATATTTTATTTGTAAAGAAACTCATAAAGTCATCACTGCTGAGAGCTAAGGGAACAGTGGGCTCAACAGAGCTGTGGCATTTTGTCAGCCTGGCTACAGTGCTGAAAAGAAACCTGTGATTGTTCTTATTTTCCTCTATTAGTGATGAATAGTATGCAGTTCTGGCTTTGCGGAGAGCTTTTTATATGTTAATAGACTGTTTTTCCAGGCTAGAAAAAATTCTTCTCAATTTGTGGACTCGCACCACTGCTTAAAATCCCAGATCAGACAGAATGGTGGAGTGCCACAACAGGACCCTAATTGATCACCTGACAAAGATGTTGCTCTCCAAAGGGGGAGAGTGGGACAGTTATGTGAAACAAGTGGCTTTTGCATATAGTACCTCCAGGCACAGCACCCGTTTCCCCACTTTCTACCTCATGCATGGTTGCGAGGCATGTATTCCTGCAGATTTACAGGTGCCTCCTCAATCAGGATGAGTCCATCCATCCATCCATGCATCCATCCATCCATCCATTATGTATACCCGCTTATTCCTTAACCAGGGTCACGGGGATCTGCTGGAGCCCGAATCCTGAGTCCCTCTCGCGATTTGTGTCATCCATGGTGGAGCGTTTGGAGGCAGCCTTTGGTATTGTCAGGACGCACCATACTGAGGCGCAAAAAAAAAGCAGGAACTGCCATGATGAGGAGGTTTGTCATCGGTTGTATGAGGTGGGAGTATTGGTGTGGCTAAATAACCCCATGGAGCACCGCAAAAGGTTGGCCCCACATTGGAGGGGCCCATACTGGGCCAAGCACATGCTGGGAGCAGAGGTTGACCTGGCCTATTGCATTGTCAACCCCCTGGATCTAGCGTAGCGACCCCAGGTGGATCATCATGACAGACTGAACCTCTCCGCTCCAGGGTGGGACGAATGGTGCAGACCCTGTCGTACTTCCAGGACTTTGTCAGACTAACACTTCTATAGCTGAACTGCACAGTTTTTTTTCCTTTTTGTTTGCCAGTGCCCAGTTGGATGCATTCACCTGTTATATATTTGATGTCTTCTGACGCATAGTTTCCAGTTATCATACTTTGAGTTTATGATGTCGTTATTATGACACTCATGTCGTTCAGGGCTGACAGTACTGATTTCTTGGTTAGACTTACTAGTTGGATATCTTTTGAAATATTTTATTCCTGCTTTCTGGCCCTGTAAGTTTATTTCAACATAGAAAGGTGGATGTTTCTATGTGAGGGAGGGATGTATGTAACGTGTTTATGTTTTGGACATTATAGTGAAGATATCCCTCGGATGTTGCCATAAGGGCAGAGGTTGTCAGGAGTAACAGGAAGTGTGTGAGGCATGCAAATAATAATAATGATAAAAGAGAAAGTCAGCGTGTTCTACAGTGGGTTGTCTGCATCATTACTTTCTACATGCCTGCTCAACATATGAACCCTGAAAGCTCGGTTACACTGTTGTCACTTTCATGCAGGTTAAAGTGAATTATGTTGACTTGTGCTTCATAAAGGGACAGATTTCATTAATATCTATTGGTTTAGGTCTCACTTTGCTGCAGTGATGTTGAGGCCAGCACAGTGACATTATTGCTTTGTGTTTGTGTTGAACCAGAAGTGGGCAGTGAAAAATGATTTAGTGCCTGATATTTTATAGTTATAAAATTATATAGTAGTAATGTACACAGCCATAAGCAAAATGATGAACTTTCGTTTTTTAGGTAAATTCGCTCAGCCTTCTTTTTAAAATATATCCAGTTCTAACTTTACTACAGATGTAGTACAGTACACAAAGTCTCATCAAAAATAAGTACCGTGGGATGTGTGTTGAACCCACTTGATTAAAGCAGATATATTTTCCTGTATTTCCTGTCCCCTGGATACTTAGAAAGACACAGCCCATCTTTACTCCTCATTTCCCTCTTTTCTGTCATCTTCTTGTCACAACAGTTATTATTGGCAGAGCATATGCCCTAAATATTGTTCTGTTGCTTTTGTGACCACTGAATAGGGAAAGGCTGCCCTCTAGTGGAAAGAGAAAAAAAGAAACATGCTGCTATAGTGTGGGAGAGTGTTAAACACTACTGTATTTGCTGAATTAAATAGAGAAATTGTCCAAGTTGGTCTGTTGCCATATAGTAAACACATTTAATACTCTGAGCCTTGCTGTTGGAAGACTAGTGGTTTTTGTGTGAATGTTTTATTTCCAGCATCTGCACTGAAAGTAAGTGTATTGTCTAGTTGCTTTGCTTGATGGAAGAATACCATTTTCAAGTGAAACACGTTTTATATGACTTTACTGTATGGTGCAATTTAAAGCCTGGGTCTTGAAAACAGCAGACAAACACTTCTAACCTACTTCTACTTTTTAGTTATTTCACATATCACTTTCTGAAAAGAAGGTATTTTCTGCTTACAATCCAACAATACAGTGGGTCATTTTTTTTACACCAGTGATAATTCAAAAGTGCAGAAAACTATGTTTGTTTTTAAGTTCATTTCTGGGACACTTATAAAGTGAATAGTCCAACCCTCTGCATCTACTTTCAACTTTTCCAACCTGTACTCATTCAGTGCACTCAGGATATAACCTCTCACTCCATTTGATCACTCTATAGAATTATAAATAGCTCCAGTGATAAAGTAAAGGTTTCATCATTGTTTTGGGTTACTATTATTCTGTGTATGAGTGAAAATGCAGGCCTACAGGGGAAGTCACCATGCAGACTGAAGGGGGGCTGAGTCAGCAACTGGTCCTCTTTTGTTCTTAGACACAGAAAACAAACACATTGCATACTGATCATGATGTCTAATTGGTCCAGTGGGGTGTTACATGTGATGATCACGTCATTCATTCACACATTTTCAAAATACAAAAAAAACAAATGTAGCACATTCTTACTTGTGTCATGTTAATAATAATAGTTTGTTAAAAATGAAGGTTACTGGTGAGAAGGCGAATGTAAAAAATTAACTATATCCTTATCCTTATAGCCTATAAGGATATGGATATAGTTCTTTTTTTTTCTAAAACTTATAGGCCTGAAAGGAGAATATTTTAACTTTTTGATTGTGTGCAAACTATTTAGTGAAATTTATTTAATGTAGATGAAATGAAAAGTCCCAGCTTCAAAAAGGCAACAGACCCATAAGCTTCTCCCATGTTCCTGTTTTACATTCCAAACTTCTGGTATTCTTATATTGTTACATGTTATTACCAATAACTGCATGACTGTGTATGTGGTTGCTTCCAATAGAAACACAAAATGTTACATTATGCATTGAGACATTTAGTAAAATAACTGAGGGTGAGACAACAATTGTGTTTGTGATCTGATATCAATTAACACTACTATGGTAATTTCTATTGCTATCAAAATACTTCACTATTAAAATCACTTAAAGTATTATCATGAAGGGGGCAACCATGAGTCATGATTTATGATTTGCATCACGCATTCTCGTAAATTCTTTTCACTGTTCCTGCTGATTTGCCAAACATTGAACATTTCAGTACCTATTCTGTTGATTACTAAAGCACATCACACAGGATAGCTTTCAGTATTAAATGTCAAAAATGGTGCCGTTTTCTAAACTAACTAGACTTTTGTTGTGTGGATATACTGTACAGCAGCAGAAAATGTTTGGTGGAGGTCAGGGACTTTTTTTCAAGAGCCAGACCATAAGTTATTTTAGTATACTTTACTTAATCAGGAAACCTCATTGAGATAAAGATCTCTTTTGCAAGAAAAGGAAGATCACATTAAAGTAAACTGTTTAAAACAATCGACCAAAGATCATATATTTAAAAGAACACAGTTACAAGGGCAGCTGTGAGGTCTGGTGATAACACATAAAATTCATTCCATGCCTGTACTTGTGTTGAGTCTCAATGGGAGTCCTATGTGATATAAAAATTTAGTTTAATATGCAATGAAACTGCAAAAACAGCCAAACCCTGTGTTGGCTGAGACTGTAAGAGCCCCTTTGTACTTCACATATGCTGCTGATATGCGGGATTTTAAATGTGTTCTGATTATAGGCAAAAGGAGTACAAACAAAGTGTCAGTCAAACTCCCACACAACTAAGAGAGGATGTCTAATTTGCCAAGGTCAGGCCTGGGTGCAGGGCTTTTTATAATTACCTCACACTGACATGTAAAAACAGAAAATAAGATAGCCAGTAGCAGAATGAACTGAGGTATAATTTATTGGGAATTTATTCTGGGAAGTTATAAAATATACAAATATTACAAGTTCACCATAGTCTGGATGTTTGTTTACTGATTCAGTGACAATGTCAGTTGGAAATAGGACATACAGTGCATTCAGAAAGTATTCAGACCACCTTCATATTTCTCAATTTTCTTATGTTGCAGCCTGATATTACAATTGTTTAAATTTTTTCTCATTAATCAACAATCAGTAACCCATAATGACAGAGCAAAAACAAAATTTTAGGAATGTTTGTAAATTTAATTTAAAAAGAAAAACTGAAATATCACATTTACGTAAGCATTCAGACCCTTTGCAACAACATGTGAAAATTAGCTCAGGTGCCTCCCATTTCTCTTGAGCTTTGCTGAGATGTTTCGACACCTTGAGGTGACCAAGAACCCAATGGTCACTCTGACTGAGCTCCAGAGATTCTGTGTGGAGATGGGACAAACTTCCAGAAGGACAACCATCACTGCAGCCCTCTAACAATCTGGCTAGACCAGGGGTGCCCAATCCTGGTCCTCATGGGCCACTGTCCTTCTATTTTTCAACTATCCCTGCCCTACACACTGCTGATTACCTGGATTAGACGTGTTCAGTCCATTAGAATCTGGAAGATACAATCTCAGATGAGGGTGGAAGTGAGGGAGGACAAACAAGCACGACAGTGGACCTTGAGGACCAGGATTGGGCACCCTTGGGCTAGATGGAAGCCTCTCAGTGCAAAACACATGAAAGCCTGCTTTGAGTTAGCAAAAAAGTACTTGAAGGACTGTGAAGAACAAGATTCTCTGGTCTGATGAAACCAAGATTGAACTGTTTGGCCTCAATTCTAAATGTTATGGCTGGAGGAAAGGACCTCTCATCAGCTTCCCAATACAATCCCAACAATGATGGCAAAATAGAAAATAGAAAATACCATCCCAACAATGAAGCATGGTGGTGGCAGCTTTTTGGTCATGGAAGGTTGGAACTGGCAATTTATTTTTTATTTTTTAAATTGGTGGAATAGAGTGCTAAAAGGCACTGCATCTCTAATGATAAGCTGCAATTATTGATAACATAAATTCATAAACATCCTCCATTTAGGCTCTTGGTCATCCAACCATGAACCCCAGGGTTTATGCTAGGGTTTGGGTTTATGCTACTATATTCTGTGCCTATATTACATAAATTTACTTGTATCAGATAGAAGAGGGATCAGGAGCAAGCTAGTGTTAATGTAATGACAGAGCCACAGTCTTCTTCTTCTCCTTTCGGCTGTTCCCTTCAGGGGTCGCCACAGCGAATCATCTGCCTCCATTTTACCCTTTCCTCTGTATCTTCCTCACCCACACCAACAATCCTCATGTCCTCCTTCACTACATCCAAGAACCTCCTCTTTGGTCTTCCTCTAGGCCTCCTTCCTGGCAGCACCCTTTTACCAATGTATTCACCATCTCAATCTGGCTTCCCTGGCTTTTTCTCCAAAACATCTAACATGAGCTGTCCCTCTGATGTACTCATTCCTGATCCTATCCCTCCTCGTCACTCCCAGAGAGAACCTCAACATCTTCAGCTCTGCTACCTCCAGCTCTGCCTCCTGTCTTTTTCTCAGTGCCGCTGCCTCTAAACCAGGGGTATTCAACTAAAATTTAAAGAGGTCCAGTTTCTTGAAGCAAAGGTCTGGAAGATCATAATGTCTAACTAGTTAGTGTGATATATCTAAGTACCCTAGTAGTTTTATCAACATCTGCATCTAATCAATACCTGACTGTCAAATCAAATGAATTCATAATCTTTATGTTGTGTCTCATAATGGCGTTTCACATTGGCACTTTTAATAAGTGAACATATGAGACACACTGGTTTACTGTTCCCAGTGGAAAGTATGAACAGAAATGAGTCTGTCCATTCCGGATTAAATGCTCTATTTTCGCTGTCCACTTTTCTTTTTTTGGAAGGCGCCATTTGTTCCCTATTTTTTTTCTCCCTTTCTCCGTCTCATTCGCCTGTTTCTCTCCCTTTGTTTTCTACATGTATCGCCTTTTTTCTTTATCTTTGTAACCGTCTTTTCATGTGTAACTTGCCTCTATTCCTCTATTCCTGTCCTGCATACCAAACTTACCCATCACTTCAATTCAATTCAATTCAATTTTATTTGTATAGCGCCAAATCACAATACAAATCATCTCAAGGCACTTTACAAAAACTAAAACTAAAAACCCAACAATTCCCTTATGAGCAAGCACTTGGCGACAGTGGAGAGGAAAAAACTCCCTTTAACGGAAGAAAAAACCTCCAGCAGAACTGGGCTCAGTTTGGGCGGCCATCTGCCTCGACCGGTTTGGGTGAGTGGATAGAGCAGAGAGAAAAGAACAGCAACAATAAACAACAAATAGACACTGCAGGTTGGTGGGACCAGTAACTGCACATCAGCGATATACAGCTCCAGGACCAGGGACACCTGCAGAAGGTACAGAGAGAACAGAGAGAGAGGGAGAGAGCACAAACTAGGGGAGAGAGAGAGCACAAGGTTAGTAACATTCAATGGTGGAATATACATGAGGTGGAAGGAGAGAAGAAAGGGGAGGGGAAGGGAAGGGGTGGGGTTAGGGTAGGGGAGCTCAGTGCACTGATGGTCCTCGGGCAGTCTAGGCCTATAGCAGCATAACTAAGGGATGGTTCAGGGTTACCTGAAGCCAGCCCTAACTATATGCTTTGTCAAAGAGGAAGGTTTTAAGTCTAGCCTTAAAAGTATAGAGAGTGTCTGCCTCCTGAACCCAGGCTGGGAGCTGGTTCCATAGGAGAGGAGCTTGATAGCTAAATGCTCTGCCTCCCATTCTGCTTTTGGAAACTCTGGGAACCACAAGTAGACCTGCACTCTGAGAGCGAAGTGGTCTATTGGGATAATATGGTACTATGAGGTCTTTGAGGTATGAAGGAGCTTGATTATGAAGGGATTTGTATGTGAGAAGAAGGATTTTAAATTCTATTCTATATTTTACAGGGAGCCAATGAAGAGAAGCCAATATAGGAGAAATATGATCTCTCTTGCTAGTTCCTGTCAGGACTCTGGCTGCAGCATTCTGGATTAATTGGAGGCTTTTTATGGAGATATTGGGACATCCAGATAGTAATGAGTTACAGTAATCTAGCCTTCAGGTAACAAATGCATGGACTAGTTTTTCTGCATCATTTTGAGACAGGATGTTCCTAATTTTGGAAATGTTGCGCAGGTGAAAGAATGCAGTTCTAGAGATTTGTTTTATGTGTGAGTTAAAGGACATGTCCTGGTCAAAAATAACTCCAAGGTTTTTTACAGTAGTGCTAGAGGGCCAGGGTTATGCCATCTAGAGTAGCTATAATTTGAGAAAAGTTATTTCTGAGATTTTTTGGCCCAAATATAATGACTTCTGTTTTCTCTGAGTTTAAAAGTAAAAAGTTACTGGTCATCCAGGCCTTTATGTCAGTTAGACAGGCTTGGAGTCTGGTTAACAGGTTTAATAGATAGATATAACTGAGTGTCATCTGCATAGCAGTGGTAATTAATAGAGTGCTTCCTAATGACATATCCTAAAGGAAGCATGTACAGGGTGAACAGAATCGGTCCTAGGACGGAGCCTTGTGGAACTCCATAACTAACTTTTGTTCGTGTGGAAGGTTCATCATGGACATGAACAAACTGGAATCTGTCCGATAAATAGGATTGGAACCACTTTAACGCTGTTCCTCTGATACCAATCACATGCTCCAGTCTCTGTAATAAGATGTTGTGGTCAATGGTGTCGAATGCTGCACTAAGGTCTAGGAGGACAAGTATCGAAACAAGTCCATTATCTGAGGCTAAGAGAAGATCGTTGGTAACTTTCAACAGTGCTGTTTCTGTATTATGATGTGCTCTAAATCCTGATTGAAAATCTTCAAATAGTTCATTCCTGTGTAAGTGGTCTGATAGCTGCATAGCAACAGCTTTTTCTAGGATTTTAGAAATAAATGGCAGGTTGGATATTGGTCTATAATTAGCCAAGACTCCTGGATCAAGACTAGGCTTTTTGAGTAAGGGTTTGATTACTGCAGTCTTAAAGGCCTGTGGTACATAGCCTGATACTAGAGATAAATTTACTAAGTCTAATAAAGATGAGTTCATTAATGGCAGGGTGCCTTTAAGCAGTCTAGTCGGGATGGGGTCTAAGAGACACGTTGATGATTTTGATGAAGCAACTACTGATGTAAATTCAGAGAGATCTATGGGAGAGAAGCAGTCTAAACATAACTGAGGTCCTACAGATGATTCAAGAGCTACTGTAGTAGAAGATTCATTTATTGCAGGTATAGGAAGCATCTGCTGAATTTTATCTCTAATAGTTGTGATTTTATTTGTAAAGAAACTCATAAAGTCATCACTGCTGAGAGCTAAGGGAACACTGGGCTCAACAGAGCTGTGACTTTTTGTCAGCCTGGCTACAGTGCTGAAAAGAAACCTGGGATTGTTCTTATTTTCCTCTATTAGTGATGAATAGTATGCAGTTCTGTCTTTACGGAGAGCTTTTTTATATGTTAGTAGACTGTTTTTCCAGGCTAGAAAAATTTCCTCTAGGTTTGTGGAACGCCACTTCCTTTCCAGCCTTCGTGATGCCTGCTTTAAGGTACGAATATGTAAATTATACCATGGGGCTAGTCTTCTCTGATTCACTAACTTCTTTTTCAGAGGGGCTACAGAATCAAGCATTTCACACAGTGAGGTTACAGCGCTGTCAACAACATGATCAATTTGGTAGGGAGTGGGATTGAAGCAGCTGCCCTCCACTATGTTTATACTTGGCATAGACGTAAATAAAGATGGAATCATTTTCTTAAATTTATTAACAGCGTTGTCGGATAAACATCTGCTGTAGTGGAATTTTCTTCCAAACACTGCATGATCCATCATTTTAAATTCAAAAGTTATTAAAGAATGATCAGACAAAACAGGATTTGGGGGAAAAACTATTAGATGTTCAATTTCGATGCCATAGGTCAGAACAAGATCCTCGTCACCTCTGTTTCCCTCACCAACATGTCCGTTGAAGTCTGCCTCAATCACCACTCTCTCACCACTAGGGATACCCTGAATCACCTCATCCATCTCCCTCCAGAATTTCTCCTTCTCTTCTAACTCACATCCTACCTGTTGGGCATATCCACTGACAACATTCAACATCACACCTTCAACTTCCAGCTTCAGACTCATCACCCTATCTGACACTCTCTTCACCTCCAGAACATTCCTAGCAAAATCCTCCTTCAGGATAACTCCTACCCCATTCCTCTTTCCATCCACACCATGATAAAATAGCTTGAACCCTACTCCTAATCTATAGGCCTTGCTACCTTTCCACCTGGTCTCCTGAACACACAAGATATCCACCTTTCTTCTCTCCATCATATCAGCCAACTCTCTAGTTTTCTCTGACAAAGTTCCTACATTCAAAGTCCCTACTCTAAGTCCTAAACTCCTACCCTTCCTCTTCCTGTGCCTATATTACATAAATTTACTTGTATCAGATAGAAGAGGGATCAGGAGCAAGCTAGTGTTAATGTAATGACAGAGCCGCAGTAATTGATTCATTTATACTGCTCCTTAATAGGAAACATGGTATACAGTAGATGGTGGATGGAATTTCACACTGTATAAATTCAATTGAAATAATTTCAAAAAGTTCAAAAAGTAAAAATTAATAAAATGTCAGTGATTAAGCTTGTTTACTCTAAATTATGTGTACAGGGGTGCTGCATATGTGCTCTCTCTTTGCCAGTCACCACTTCCTCAGTGTGGCTGAAATCACTCCCTCCTCATTATATCATGCACTAATGTGTAATGGTACCCTACTGCATGTTCACGATTAATGTTTTATCTGCACTGTGGACCAAAAGAAGGTGCCCAGTCACTTGAACAAGAATTGTGTAGTTTAATACACAAACCAAAAGGTTTTACAGCTTTTGGCTTTGTTTCCAGTTGGGCATTTCACTGCACAAACATGTTAGTGGAAGGTAGAAGCAAGACAACTTTTTGTTCTATAGTGAGCTGACATGTGAGTAATTTTCATTAAGTGAGCAACTACCATCTTTGAGTCCAGTATGCAACCCCTATAATACACCCATGGCAAAAATATAACTAGCATCCTTGTACAGAATCTTTCTAAGGAAATTGTTCATGTTTAAAAATCACAATTTTCCAATAACACCATAACAAATTTCAGTGCAATACCAACACAGTAACTAAAATTTTTCCCCATCTGTCCTGCTTTACAAACTGTCCCATAATACCTTAATAGATACTCAATAACTTGAAAATACTGACAGTGTAATTTATATGAATGCTTACTTACCACATACTTAAATGTTTATCCCAGCATAGTAACTCAGTTTTATGTATTGATGTCCCATCTGTGCTAAATAATTACTCTGTTATTTACAGACTGGAATGTAAATTATTCTACCACACACAGAAACACTGGTACGTGTCAATTTCAAATGGTAAAAGGCTTCCACTTTGAAATTGTATGTAGGCACCACACTGCTTTGCTTAAGTTTGACAACATGCTCACAATGACAACTAATACATGCTGATGTTTAGATGCTAAATTTGAGGCTGATAGGAATATAACTAGTTGCAAACATTTGATCATTAGCCTAAGTACTTGACCGATACAAGATAAAAACTAAGAGACCAATAAGGTTAGCATAACACATTTTCATGTTAATGGAATATGCTAGCTCTGAGGTTACATCACATTAGTATTGAAGGCTTTGTTACTACAGGCTCAGTGGCAAAAACCACTTTCGATGGGCCATGAAAGTCTCCTCATCCTTGTAATAAGAAAAAAATCAAGTGTTGTGTATTTGTTAACAGTATCACAACTACTACATGCCATTAGTGTTCAGCAGGTGTGATCCATTTTTGTTTCTTTTTGTTCTACTTGCTTCTTTATTCTTCCCATCTTTAAACGTGTTGAATTTTTGGCTGTGTTTTGAAGGAGACAGAAGCAAAGTAGTTTTTATCAGGGGTACCACAGATCAACAAGGAATGACATGCAGTCAGATTTCCATGCTTCAAATTACAAGAGGCATGTGTTGTCTGAGTGCCTCTTGAAACAGGAAATGTGTTTCACTTAGCCTCCGTCATGTGATGACAACCAGCAACTGAGCTAAACCCACTTCCAAGAGACAGAGAACATCTGTGAAGGGGCAAGGATTTGAACTCAGGGTCAAAGTTGCACCCAAACTGGACACTGGACACGTTCACATTCTGAAGTAAATGCCCCTATTCAACATACTATAGAATCTCCAGGTGTATTCTATAATCCTCTACAGTAAAAACACAGCAAAACAAAAAGTTACAGCAAAGGAAGAGGGGGAGAAATTGACAGGAGGACGAAGGAAGGATTGTGAGACAGTAGGGATAAGAGTATAAAAAGGGACGATGAAGACAAGAGAAAGGGAACAGGCTAAGAGTGTGAGAGGCCGATGGGAACAGTGAAAAACGTAAAGCACTGTTCTGCCGCAGCCTACCGGGGTGGGGGGAGGGGGGGTCTTGACGCGGGACGTTCCTAGTCTCGAGCACCGCGGATTTACTCCAGCTGGCACGCGCAGGATGGTGGAAATAAATACCCTATGGAATGATAACGACCGATAGCGCAAGATGGGTCGGCGCTGAGATCAGCTTTAACTTTCCCCGGTGGCGGCGCAGATTCGAAATGGTAGGACAAATGTGTTCCGGTACAATAATGTAGTAGTGTCCCTTCCTGTCGTGCTGCTTCGTGTTTTAAAAAAGACGCAATGCGAGGAGTTGAATAAGTATACCCACGCAGCTGAAAGTGGAGCAGAAAGCAGCGGTAGTGGCATCCCTTTCTATAAATGTCTGCAATCCTATTTTCGCTATTTTCTCTCCGTCTTTTAGTTTGTAGGAGCGTACGTGACGTTTGCCTATGGAGAGAGTTTGTCACCAAATTTAATTAAAAAAAGGCAAATACCCCTTGTACGACAGCAAATATATACGACTGTAACAACGCAACTTAAAAACAAGACAGCACTGTCACAGACACTAAACATCTCCCATTTCAAAAAGCGCAACTTATTCTGTTTGATCGTTCCTTCAAGTGGCGTCTTTAGTCAAACCCTAGCTACATGGGGCGGAAGCCAGCAGTGTCATCAAACTTGATATTTTCTTGACATGACACAGTTTTTTAACATTACATGTATGCCGAATTCACCAAAGACCACCAAACGGGATATCTTTCTTACACCACAAACGAGACGATAAGTATGTTTAAGATACATCACGTCAACTATAAACTCATTACAGTTTTGAATGGAGTTTGGAGCAGCATTTGTTCGGGACGTACTGGCGTTACAGAGGCTTTATCCCACCAGCAAATGTGGTTTCCGACCCCTGGCGGCGCCTGAGCAAGTACACAACATGCGTTGGCGTGTGCAGTCATCAAAGTCGTACAGTTTGAGGTTTGGAAAAGAGCGTGTCGCGGCTATGGGCCCATGTGCCCTCTATGCCGTTCGTCACGCGGGACGGCGCAAGGCCAAGTTGAAGTTCAACACAAGCCTCCTGGTTTATGTGTGCGGCTATGTGTTAGTCAGCAGAAAATGGCCGCAGTTAGAGCCAGCGGACTGAGTTAGAATGGTAGACCGGTAGAGGGCCTCCTGTCCCGGCATAAGGTGGGGGATTGTGCCCGCTAAGATGATCACAGAGCTGCAGCTGGTGGAGGCAGTGCAGTTCTGTTGGTGCAAACCGATTTTAGTTCAAGGTAGTAAGTGTGCCACTTGACAACAGTACCAACAGCGCCACAGGGATGAAAGCATTTAGTAGTTACTCCTACATCATTATCAGCTTCTTATATATGACACTGAATAAAGTTGAGAAAAAAAAAAACAAAAAAATCATAAAGTTTGACAGTACCCTCCCCCCTTTTAAAGGCTAAATGTTTATAACTGGTTTTATTGTAAAACAGGGGTATATGTGATACTTTAAAAAAGTACATACTATGGTACAAAGACCCTTACAGCTATTTTTTATCTTATCTTAATTAAATCTGGTTCATTATACATGTAAATTATCAACCAGACTCTAGTTATTGACTGACTATAACGAAAATTGTTAAATTTTATTCATTCTGTAGTTTTGTTCATCTTAATATATCTATAGTCTATGCATTTTGCTAGTCACACGTAACTTCATTTTGTTGTAATGGTATTTAAGGTTTGCAGTTACAACTGAGTTCTGATCTCATTTTAAATTTGTGTTTAGTAGTTGTGGGTGAAGTACTCAGGTACCTTACATAAACAGAAGTCGCAAAATTCTCGTGTTAGAAGTAAAGGTCCTGTACTGAAAGTGTACTCAAGTAAAAGTGCATAAATATTATCATATAAATGTATGTTAATTAAAATTATTAGAAAAATATATTTTTTTCAGAGCAGATAAACGTGCCTATGAGTGTTAAATATATTTTGGAATTATTATTACTGTTTCATGAATGTAATGATAGCATTTTAGTGTTTTGTTTGGGATTGAATAAATTCTTACTGCTTTATCAATATGAGTGATAAAAATTCTATTGAAAACATGCATAATATTTTATAAACAAATTGTATTTTTAAGGCTATATGTAAACTCTTCAGTTGTGCCTTAACTAACATCTCTTACTGTCAAAATAATTTTAGAGTAAAATGTAGCCTACAATATTTCCCTCTAAATTGTAGCAAAGGGGAATTATAAAGTAGCACAAACTGGAAATGAACTCTGAATAAGCCAACTAAAATTGATCTAAATACAGTAATTAATTTAATGTACTTAGTTGCATTCCATCACTGTTTATTTAAAAACACAACATGAAGTACGTCCTGTAGCACGTATAGTTTGGGTTGGTATTGTGTATTAAGTGTCTGTACACAATTAAAATCCAAATGTTATTATGGCTACGATATTGATGATAGTATAGTTTGGTGAATGTAAGCTGATCCTAGGATGAACAGTATGTTGTTAAAAAGGCATAGAGCAGCAGCTGCTGCAGCTTTAAGCCTGCCATTTGGGATGGGCTGAATCCATAACGTCATTTCAGTACTTTCCTTTATTCTTCGCCCCCTCATCTCATTCCCTCTCGAAATGACACAGCCCCCTACTCCAGTAGACCCCCGGCCGTATGCTACTAAGAATGATTATTCCGAACTTTTCCAGTCTTTTTCTTCCCACAAGGCATTTTTCCAGGACCTCAACTTTTCTGGCGTGTCATCATTTCTGGAGTTATTCGAGGAGAGTGCAGCTCTCTCATATTATTTAAAACAAAAATTAAAAACAGTCCAGGAAATGCAGCATTTTTCCTTACCCGGAGTTACCACTGCTTAACTCAATCAACGTGGAAGAGCATGTAGGGATCTGCAGAAAAGAAATGATGACGTTATGGATATATGAATATGTTCAGCCCAGGGATGTCTGTATTAACGCCAAGCTTGAAAGATTTGGCTCCTTCGTATCAAAATGATGTTTTCTCCTCTTTCTTTGTCTCAGGTAAAACTACACTCAGGTTATCTGTGTCTCCACTGTTGTTACAATTGCACTGTTAGAGGATAACCTACACTACCTGGAAAATAACCTATTAGACATGATACTATGTTGTTTTTATATTGTTTTGAAATTGCATAAAATATCATCTTAATCAGAAATGACTTCTTTTCTACAAATTTTATCAGCTTGTTCAGTTGCTCACCTTCTGTAGCGTATATCAGGCTGAGATATGATTCATAGATTCATATCAGGAGGAGGTACACAGAGTGAAGAGGTGGGGAGCTAAATCAGACTTGTTGCACCAGGCCTGCTAATCAGAATTTTGTATTAACATGGTTATTAGCTGGAACATACTGAAAGGAGTATTTAAAAGACAGCATTAGAGTCATCTCATGTTAGTCAGCCTATCTGCTTTTTGTATGCTGACAGTGTTGCTGACAGTTGCTAACATACATATCCAGCTCAAATACTAAACAAAGTTTAAATACACATGACCTGTGCCTGTGCAGATCTAAATTCATAAACAGCAGATTAAAGAAAGTAGGGCAGCTGTTTTAGTATGTGAGATAGGAGAGTGAGAGGAGGTGGAATGTAGTGTAATTATCATTTTTCAGCTGGAGTTGGTTTTTGACTATCAGTACCAACATTACTGAAATCAAACAGTTTGTATTTATTTCAAGACTTTATTTTTAAAAATAAATTAAGTATTCGCATTTTCAGGCATCTCTCCTGAACCCACTCTGCTGAGGATTAAAAAAACAGAATTTAAACCATGAGACTTAAACTTCATGCTAAAATTTACTACACTGCTGATATTACAGCCTATCAGTGCTACTGTCACTACTATTTGTAGTGTTGTACTGGCAATATTGCTGCTACATTTACTTCAATCATTTGCTAGTGTTACTGTTAATACAGGTAACTATTGCTATTGTTATCAGCATTCCTGCTGTTTGTACTGTCAAAGTGTTATTACAGTAGTAGAAGAATTAAGCTCTGCTAAAATACAAACCCAATTCCAAAAAAGTTGGGATGCTGTGTAAACATAAAAACAGAATGCAATAATTTGCAAATCTCATAAACTCATATTTTATTCACAGTAGAACATAGAAATGTTTAAAGTGAGAAAGTAAAGTAATTTTGAAATTGATGGCATGAACATGTCTCAGAAAAGTTTGGAGAGTCAAGGTCTCTCAGGGGTAAAGATGGGTAGAGGTTCACCAATCTGTGAAAAGCTGCATGTACAAATGGTCTAACAATTTCAGAACAATGTTCCTCAACGTAAAATTGCAAAGGCTTTAAACATATTACCTACAGTACATAATATCATGAAAAGATTCAGAGAATGTGGGGAAATCTCTGTGGACAAGGGATAAGGCTGAAACAAAATACTGGATGCCCATGGTCTTCTGGCCCTCAGATAGTACTGAATTAAAAATAGGTATGATGCTGTGATGGACATCACTGCATGGGCTCAGGAATATTTCCAAACACAGTCCGTGAACACAGTTCGCTGTGCCTCCAAAAATACAAGTTAAAGCTCTATCATGCAAAGAAGATGCCATATACAGTGGTGTGAAAAAGGGTTTGGCCCCCTTCCTGATTTCTTATTTTTTTGCATGTTTGTCACACTTTAATGTTTCAGATCATCAAACAAATTTTAATATTAGTCAAATATAACACAAGTAAACACCTCATACAGTTTTTGAATGAAGGTTTTTATTATTAAGGGAAAACAAAATCCAAAACTACATGGCCCTGTGTGAAAAAGTGTTTGCCACCCTCCTGTTAAAACATAACTTAACTGTGGTTTATCACACCTGAGTTCAATTTCTCTAGCCACACCCAGGCCTGATTACTGCCACACCTGTTCGCAATCAAGAAGTCACTTAAATAGGACGTGCATGTTAAAGTGAAGTAGACCAAAAGATCCTCAAAAGCTAGACATCATGCCGAGATCCAAAGAAATTCAAAAACAAATGAGAAAGAAAGTAATTGAGACCTATCAGTCTGGAAAAGGTTATAAAGCCATCTCTAAAGCTTTGGGACTGCAGCGAACCACAGTCAGAGCCATTATCTACAAATGGCGAAAAAATGGAACAGTGGAGAATCTTGCCACAAGTGGCCAGTCTACCAAAATAACTCCAAGAGTGCAGCGACGACTCATCCAAGAGGTCACAAAAGACCCCACAACAACATCCAAAGAACTGCAGGCCTCACTTGCGTCAGTTAAGGTCACTGTTCATGACTCCACCATAAGAAAGAGACTGGGCAAAAATAGTCTGCATGGCAGAGTTCCAAGACGAAAACTGCTGCTGAGCAAAAAGAACATAAAGGCTCGTCTCAGTTTTGCCAGAAAACATCTTGATGATCCCCAAGACTTTTGGGAAAATACTCTGTGGACTGACAAGACAAAGTTGGACTTTTTGGAAGGTGTGTGTCCCATTACGTCTGGTGTAAAAGTAACACCGCATTTCAGAAAAAGAACATCATACCAACAGTAAAATATGGTGGTGGTAGTGTGATGGTCTGGGGTTGTTTTGCTGAAAGAGAATGGCCGGCCATCTGTTCGTGACTTCAAGCTGAAGCGAACTTGGGTTCTACAGCAGGACAATGATCCAAAACACACCTACAAGTCCACGCTTGAATGGCTGAAGAAAAACAAAATGAAGACTTTGGGGTGGCTTAGTCAAAGTTCTGACCTGAATCCGATTGAGATGCTGTGGCATGACCTTAAAAAGGCGGTTCATGCTCGAAAACCCTCCAGTGTGGCTGAATTACAATAATTCTGCAATGATGAGTGGGCCAAAATTCACAGCGCTGTGACAGACTCATTGCAAGTTATCGCAAATGCTTGATTGCAGTTGTTGCTGCTAAGGGTAGCCCAACCAGTTGTTAGGTTTAGGGGGCAAACACTTTTTCACACAGGGCCATGTAGTTTTGGATTTTGTTTTCCCTTAATAATAAAAACCTTCATTTAAAAACTGCATGATGTGTTTACTTGTGTTATCTTTGACTAATATTAAAATTTGTTTGATGATCTGAAACATTAAAGTGTGACAAACATGCAAAAAAATAAGAAATCAGGACACTTTTTCACACCACTGTAGATGCAGAGGGATGATGGTGTTGAATCCCGAACTGAAGTTGATGAATAGCTAGTCAACCTGACACTAAATGTTCTGATACTCCCTGAGGCATATTTATGATTGGAGATATTAGGCTATATAAATACATTTTTACTTTAATTAGCAGAGAATATTACTATATTATACAATAAAATGGAAAATTGTTACATATACACTCACTTATACTGATAGCCGACAGTGGTCACCAACTCTCCCCCCCCAGAATTTATTCTTATTCAAATTTACAGGCATTCCATTCACCACCTTGTACCAAGCTATGGCAAAAAGAATTTGTTTTTACATTATATTCAAGTCCGTTGAAGTTGAATTGAATAGGAAAAGTGTGTCCAAACTTTTGACTGGTATTGTAATTTTCCAAAAATATCCCACCCATTTGACCAAACATTCACTTCATGCAGATTACATGCACAGATGATGCGATGAATCCCCCATACCTAAAAATAAATATGGGATAACGTTGCACCTGGTGCCTGTTACTCAGGGGTCGATAGCACTAGAAGTTAAAATGGGCCAGAGCCCACCTCCGGATGTTACACTGTTTCATAGTTTCACATAGTTTTTCACAGATACTGATTCATGATGGCATAAAATTAATTGCACAAAATGCTGCTGAGGCATGAGGTCTTTTTATGTCTTTATTAAACAAAAACCAGGCACTTGAACATTAAAACCTCTGCAAAGATCAGGCAAAATTATTAATGGTATTTATGAACCTTTACTCTGTTACTTACTTTTTAACTCCATAAGGTGCATTAATCCATGGTGTTGAAATATGGCTTCAAGCTCCATTTTTTCTCATTGATATATGTATATGTGTAATTGTGGGCTTATGGTGTAATGAAATAATAAAAATTTAAAAAACAGTTGACTTTTTAGCTCCTGTAAATGTCTAGTAAAGAACCATCTTCTTTTTTCTGTAAAACTGCAGAAGCTGTAGGCTCGTGCTCACAAAACCGCCTGCAATTTTCAGAAAACCAAACAGAAGATCGTTTGTCACACAATGACCATGTGTGGCAAGGGTTGGGGCAACTAACAAACTTCAAAGGCAGAACAAACAGCATTGTGTGCACCAATAGTTCACTGGTGAAGGAACTAAACTGTTCATTTGTCAGGTTGGAGGCTAAAAGGACAACTATGATTGCCCATATGCCCAAACCTGACGCCAGCTCACCTCCACTGGAGCTGAAGGAACAAAAGGTGAGAAGGGTGCTGAGGACTGTCAATCAACAGATTCAATTCAATTCAATTTTATTTGTATAGCCCCAAATCACAATACAAATCATCTCAAGGCACTTTACAAAAACTTAAAACCCAACAAATCCCTTATGAGCAAACACTTGGCGACAGTGGAGAGGAAAAACTCCCTTTAATGGAAGAAAAACCTCCAGCAGACCCAGGCTCAGTTTGAGCGGCCATCTGCCTCGACCGGTTGGGGTGAGTGGATAGAGGAGGGAGAAAAGAACAGCAACAATAAACAACAAATAGACACTGCAGGTCCAGTAACTGCACATCAGCGATATACAGCTCCAGGACCAGGGACACCTGCAGAAGGTACAGAGAGAGAGAGAGAGAGAGAGAGGGAGAGAGGACAAACTAGGGGCGAGAGAGAGCACAAGGTTAGTGACATTCAATGGTGGAATATACATGTGAGGTGGGAGGAGAGGAAGAGAGGGGAAGGGAAGGGAGTGTTAGGGTTAGGGTAGGGGAGCTCAGTGCACCAATGGTCCTCGGGCAGTCTAGGCCTATAGCAGCATAACTAAGGGATGGTTCAGGGTTACCTGACTAACTATACGCTTTGTCAAAGAGGAAGGTTTTAAGTCTAGCCTTAAAAGTACAGAGAGTGTCTGCCTCCTGAACCTAGACTGGGAGCTGGTTCCACAGGAGAGGAGCTTGATAGCTAAAGACTCTGCCTCCCATTCTGCTTTTGGAAACTCTGGGAACCACAAGTAGACCTGCACTCTGAGAACGAAGTGGTCTATTGGGATAATATGGTACTATGAGATCTTTAAGGTATGAAGGAGCTTGATCATGAAGGGATTTGTATGTGAGAAGAAGGATTGTAAATTCTATTCTGGATTTTACAGGGAGCCAATGAAGAGAAGCTAATATAGGAGAAATATGATCTCTCTTGCTAGTTCCTGTCAGGACTCTGGCTGCAGCATTCTGGATTAACTGGAGGCTTTTTATGGAGATACTGGGACATCCAGATAGTAATGAGTTACAGTAATCTAGCCTTGAGGTAACAAATGCATGGACTAGTTTTTCTGCATCATTTTGAGACAGGATGTTCCTAATTTTGGAAATGTTGCGCAGGTGAAAGAATGCAGTTCTAGAGATTTGTTTTGTGTGTGAGTTAAAGGACATGTCCTGGTCAAAAATAACTCCAAGGTTTTTCACAGTAGTGTTGGAGGCCAGGGCTATGCCATCTAAAGTAGCTATAATTTTAGAAAAGGTTTTTAGGCCCAAATACAATAACTTCTGTTTTCTCTGAATTTAAAAGTAGAAAAGTACTGGTCATCCAGGCCTTTATGTCAGTTAGACACGCTTCAAGTCTAGCTAACTCGTTTGTGTTATCAGGTTTCATAGATAGATACAGCTGAGTGTCATCTGCATAGCAGTGGTAATTAATGGAGTGCTTCCTAATAACATTGCCTAAAGGAAGCATGTACAAGGTGAAAAGAATTGGTCCTAGCACAGAACCTTGTGGAACTCCATAGCTAACTTTTGTGCGCATGGAAGGTTCATCATGGACATGAACAAACTGGAATCTGTCCAATAAATAGGATTGGAACCATTTTAACGCTGTTGCTCTGATACCAATCAAATGCTCCAGTCTCTGAAATAAGACACTGTGGTCAATAGTTTCTGTACTATGATGTGCTCTAAATCCCGATTGAAAATCTTCAAATACTATATTAGAAGTCTACAGGAAACCCACACGCAAAGATCACACTGACGAAGCGATTTGGATGAGTAATGAAACGTTTTGACCTAAAAAACTACAAGTCCAGTTGCCAGAACTCAGCCTCTATATAGCTTGACCTGGATGAGAATCTTCACAGACATGTTTCAGTACACTCCCGGAGGAAATTTCTCTCCTCAGTAAACATATCAGCAAATTTTTTAAAAGTGGCAGTTACTCCCTTTTGGATTTCAGTGGTGTGTCTGTCCTCCTGCAGAGTTGTAAGTAGAGTGGGGTCTTCTGAAACCAAATGATGAAATACTGGGATTAACACATTTTAAACTTTTGACAATTTCCTCTGAATCAATGGTAAAATGGCAAATAAAGCGGCATAAAACCAAACCATGGTTGTAAATTCCCACACTGTTCTATTAAATGTGGGATATGTTTACTCTTTTCTTTCACCTTTTCTCCAGCAGACATTCCAGAATGGTCCAAAATTGGTTGAAGCACTGTACAACAAAACAGGAAAATTATATAGAATACAGACAAATACTATATTTCCTATAGATTATGTCAGTGTTCTGTTCTTTCTAGTCATACATGTGTTCCTCCCTAGTATGCTCAAAAGTAAAACGGTAACACTTTAGTTAGAAGAAAACCCAGGGAATTTGATGCACAAAATTCATTTTAGACCTTGTAAAATCAACAGGCTCAGTGTTTGCTATGCTATGTTGTTGCTATGCTGCTTAGCAGATCTATTGCGCTCCTCTTTCTCTCTGTCTTCAGGCCATGGTACACATTGCAAAACAGTGGACATAAGTGAATATGGGCTTCCTACATGTTGTCCTAGGCCTGTGTTGGAGAACATGGCACTGTAAATACTTTCATGTCATTATGAAATTTTGATGATTTTGTTTGGAACCATAATGCTTTCCAGTCCCTATCTGGGAAGTGGTGCCATCGGTCACACCGGAAATATTATCAAGTCAAGTCTCAAGGTCACCCAATCAATATGACCCTAAATCGTGGGCACTGGTCGAGTTTTTAATAGCGGAGTTGAGTAGTAATATTTGATCTCTCTAGGTGAGGAGCATTAAAGATAGACTGAATCCAATATTAAGACATGACAAGTCAAAACAGAATGAAGCTGAAGAAGAAACACAACAAGACATCTATGTATGGTATGTACTTGACACAACTACATTCATTTCTCAGAATGCAATCCTAACAATATGCAGTGGGCACGGAAAGTATTCAGACCCCTTTAAATTTTTCACTCTTTGTGTCATTGCAGCCATTTGCCAAAATCAAAAAAGTTCATTTTATTTCTCATTAATGTACACTCAGCAACCCATCTTGACAGAAAAAAACAGAAATGTAGAAATTTTTGCAAATTTATTAAAAAAGAAAAACTGAAATATCACATGGTCATAAGTATTCAGACCCTTTGCAGTGACACTCATATGACACTCACTCACATGCTGTCCATTTCTTCTGATCCTTCTTGGGATGGTTCTGCTCCTTCATTGGAGTCCAGCTGTGTTTAATTAAACTGATTGGACTTGATTAGGAAAGGCACACACCTGTCTATATAAGACCTTACAGCTCACAGTGCATGTCAGCGCAAATGAGAATCATGAGGTCGAAGGAACTGCCCAAGGAGCTCAGAGACAGAACTGTGGCAAGGCACAGATCTGGCCAAGGTTACAAAAGAATTTCTGCAGCACTCAAGGTTCCTAAGAGCACAGTGGCCTCCATAATCCTCAAATGGAAAAGGTTTGGGACGACCAGAACTCTTCCTAGACCTGGCCGCCTAGCCACACTGTGCAATCGTGGGAGAAGAGCCTTGGTGAGAGAGGAAAAGAAGAACCCAAAGATCACTGTGGCTGAGCTCCAGAGATGCAGTAGGGAGATGGGAGAAAGTTCCACAAAGTCAACTATCACTGCAGCCCTCCACCAGTCAGGGCTTTATGGCAGAGTGGCCCGACGGAAGCCTCTCCTCAGTGCAAGACACATGAAAGCCTGCATAGAGTTTGCCAAAAAACACATGAAGGACTCCCAGACTATGAGAAATAAGATTCTCTGGTCTGATGAGACCAAGATTGAACTTTTTGGCGTTAATTCTAAGCGGTATGTGTGGAGAAAACCAGGCACTGCTCATCACCTGCCCAATACAATCCCTATAGTGAAACATGGTGGTGGGAGCATCATGTTGTGGGGGTGTTTTTCAGCTGCAGGGACAGGACGACTGGTTGCAATTGAAGGAAAGATGAATGCGGCCAAGTACAGAGATATCCTGGAAGAAAACCTCTTCCAGAGTGCTCAGGACCTCAGACTGGGCCGAAGGTTCACCTTTCAACAGGACAATGACCCTAAGCACACAGCTAAAATAACAAAGGAGTGGCTTCGGAACAACTCTGTGACCGTTCTTGACTGGCCCAGCCAGAGCCCTGACCTAAACCCAATTGAGCATCTCTGGAGAGACCTGAAAATGGCTGTCCACCAATGTTCACCATCCAACCTGACAGAACTGGAGAGGATCTGCAAGGAAGAATGGCAGAGGGTCCCCAAATCCAGGTGTGAAAAACTTGTTGCATCATTCCCAAGAAGACTCATGGCTGTACTAGCTCAAAAGGGTGCTTCTACTCAATACTGAGCACAGGGTCTGAATACTTATGACCATGTGATATTTCAGTTTTTCTTTTTTAATAAATTTGCAAAAATTTCTACATTTCTGTTTTTTTTCTGTCAAGATGGCGTGCTGAGTGTACATTAATGAGAAATAAAATGAACTTTTTTGATTTTGGCAAATGGCTGCAATGACACAAAGAGTGAAAAATTTAAAGGGGTCTAAATACTTTCCGTACCCACTGTATAGAATGGTCTTACTAGTAGGGCTGATTGATTTTGGAAAAATATCTAATTGAGATTTTTCTGACATATTTTGATTTGATTTGCAATATCATTTTAAATTCAAGATTCACTTTATAACATAAAACCTCTTCAGAAAACACTGAAATATTAACTGCTAAACTAATACAAGGATGAGGGTGCAAATTTGATTTCAACAAATTGGTATAGAACGCACATAATGAACCATAGAACATACCTCACAAAAATTAAATAAGAAATAATAAAACAAATTACAGGAATGTGAATTATAAAACTATAAGAAACTGTAACACTGAAATTACCTGTTAATTCTGTAGTATAAATACTGAAATTAGGATACTTATACTACGTATTGAATGGATATTCAATAAAACTCTTTATCAAAAAAAAAAAAGTAATCTCTATATATTAAACATTTAAGTGAAACAATTGTTTACTGAAAACCAGTATTTCACAAAAGCTGCCTCAGCCAGATAAAGTGCAGAACGAATAATTCTCAAACATCACTTTGCAGAAGTATGTCTTGGATGGAATGGTATATCTTTTGTCCAGTGTTTGGAGGAGGTTTTCAAAGCTATCTGTACTATTAATAGATAGATCAAATATGATCATTTTGTCTTCTATTTTGATTCTTTTATTCTGTTTCTTTTTATCAGACAAATAGTTTAGGTAGTGATGGGCAAATGATATCAATTCTCTGGAGCTTGTGTCACTCTTCCTAAAGCACAGTGATTCGAAAGCTTGTATCAAAACACCACTGTCGCGTAACCGATGACATCCGAAGCTTCTAAAAGTCATCGCTGCTTCACTTTGCATGTCATTGGTTCAAAATGTTTTGAAGCGTTTCGGCTCCGAGTGTTTCAATGCATGTGATGTTTCTGAGGAAGACTGCAGTTGCTGGTCGAAACATGTCAGGGTAAAAGCAACATCTTCTATACTGTTTGTCTGATAAAAAGAAACAATTAAAAAGAATGTATTAATAGATACCATTTCTTTTGCGAGGCAAGGAGTATTAACGCAAGTTATTTCATGGTATCTTAATGAGCCCTTATCTTATGGCATTACTGTTGCAAACAGCCCCCCTGTCTGTCATTTCAGCCCCCCTAAAACGATCAACTATCAAACTATCAAAATTTATTGAAAGTATAATTTTTACTTTTCAAAATAAAAATGAAAATAAGAAATGCAGGACATGTCGATTAAAAAAAAGAAGATCAGATTTTTTTTTTTTTTTTTTTTTTTTTTAATTCTCTTTGCTATTCTGCACATGTGTAGAAGTGCAACGGCTTGTGCTGTGAGTTTGCCGGAGGCGGTAGATCATGAAACATCTTGCGACACGTAGGTAGTTATAGAACCAAGGTCACAAACAGGCGGACCGCGGTCCGGGTGCAGACCCAAAAGCTGCCCCATACGGACCCGGACCTACAGCCAAAAGAGAAGGTTATGATTTAAAACCTAACGGGGCGCTTTTATTTCCACCGGCTTTTGTAGACTTTACGGTAGTGGAAACGCACAGACCAATTGCATGCGAGTTGAGCCATCCCACGTGATACCACTCAGCCAAACAAGTCTGTGCATTCCAGGCGATAAACATTACGACTCTACAGTGTAAACAGAGCTAGAGGCAAGTTACACATGAAAAGACGGTTACAAAGATAAAGAAAAAAGGCAATACATGTAGAAAACAAAGGGAGAGAAACAGGCGAGTGAGACGGAGAAAGGGAGAGAAAAATAGGGAACAAATGGCGCCTTCCAAAAAAAGAAAAGTGGACAGCGAAAATAGAGCATTTAATCCGGAATGGACAGACTCATTTCTGTTTATACTTTCCACTAGGAACACTAAACCAGTGTGTCTCATATGTTCACTTATTAATAGTGCCAATGTGAAACGCCATTATGAGACACAACATAAAGATAATGAATTCATTTGATTTGACAGTCAGTTATTGATTACATGCAGATGTTGATAAAACTACTAGGCTACTTAAATATATAGACATTAGACATTATGATCTTCCAGACCTTTGCTTCAAGAAATTTTCTCTAACTGGAGCTCTTTAAATTTTAGTTTAATACCCCTGTTATAGAAGGTAGGTAGTGTTATCAGGAACAATAGTGAGGGCTAACCCCTCTAAGGATGAATTCCTAGAACCGCCCCTGGTTGCAAATGCTAGAGGTTTGCTTACTTTTGTCTTGACTAGCAGCACCAGTATCAACAGTAGCAGCACCTTCATCTTCCTTTTTCACACTAACTTTACATTCTTCACACTGCTGCTGGTGGTAATTTTTCAAATGTTGATACAATTTGTACTGTTTACTCTGGAGGTATCTATGGTTTGATGGCAAGCTTTGCACATGACATTTGTTTGTAGCCTATCACTACTCGAAAACACGAAATACTGCCAAATAACTGAAGTGCATTAAGACCTCGACCTTCTGGTTTTATAGCAGCCATTTTCGCACCATAAGAATCTTTACATGTGTTTTTTGTTAGTGCACCTATACACAGACATTTCTGATATGGATGTTATGTAAGCTAAATAATCGCAGCCCTTGCGGTTTGCTAATCATATTAATTCAAATTGCGATTTTGGTTAAAAAAAAAAAGATAAATTGTTCAGCCCTACTTACTAGCTTGGAAACAAGCACAAAAAAGACCACTTGTTCATTTTACTGAAGGACATTAGAGTCATTTTCCCTGTTAGAACCTCTTGAAGCTATGTGGCCTGATGAACTACTTGTGAAAGCAACAGTTAGAATGCAATTCTGCACTGGAGAGCCAGATGTACTAAAGAGTAGCTTTGAAAGAATAGTTGAATACAGCAAAGAAAAGTGAATTGCTTTAAGAATACTGATCTGCCCCAATACCAGTTTAAAGAGTTAGCTTAGGACAGGTATATATTACATTACATTTGAGTCATAGAACTCTACATAATGTTTTTGTGATGATGCTGATGATGTATAAAAACTTTGCCTAACACAATTTATTTCTATAAACTGCAAAGAATTTTCTGGATCTTAATAAATATTCAATCTGCTGCATGATAAAAAAATTCCAAGTTGTTACTCTTTTTTCTAATTAAAACTAAGATAATATCATGTTTCCTTCCCTTTTTGTTGTATATGAAAATATAGAATAATGGAAAGTAACAATGAACAAGCATAAGTGATAGACTCTCCTAGCCACAAAAGTAATTTGTAATTAGTAGTAAGTCATTTGCAGTATTTTGTGTCTTTTGGTCGGTTTAAATATTAAATGACTTAGCAATAGTAACAAGTTGTGATTAACTGTTGCAGAATGTATTACATTTCTATTTTTTTTCTTTTACAAAACATGTTATTGCTTTGTCACAAATGTGACATGGTATGGGAAAATGTTACTTTATTGGCTTTAAATAATCAAAGTTGGCTAATTTTATTAATGTATTGCCTGAAATAGATTGTAAGCTTCAAGAATAGTATGCTATATGAAATATAGCACAAACCATGCTTTCATTACTAAATTACTGATTATGTGAAATTCAATTATTTAACCTGCAGTTACAATGTTTATTACAATTATGTCACCATATATCATATGATTTATTTTTTTGTGTTAAAAAGGGAGCAGATCACCACTTTAGTTGAAGGGGCACAAACATGATAAAATAATGAAAAAGTAATGGACACTAACACTTTTGCACTGCTGTGACTGGTGAGTTTTTTAGCCAGTCTGCAGACTTAACTATTAACTATATTGGGGAATTGTCATAACCAATTCAAAAACATGTAATGAGCAAAATAATTAGACAAAAATTTGAAAACGCATTTATCTCTTGACTTTATCTCTTTACTGCCAAAATTGATTTACAATTTTATGAAAAAATAAATTGTGTTTTTGCTGTCAAGCAGATGCTAAATTAAGTTGAGATTGTTAATTTGAATATAGCATATATAATAGATATCCATTTAGCCATGATGCAAATTAGTGACATTAGGCATAACAGGCATAATAGTAAGAGTCTCAGGTATGTAGATTATTTTATTGATGTTGCTATTGATCAGTTCCTCCAGTCAACAATCCAAACAAAACAAAACTTATCCAAAAACGAATGAATAACATATGTTTCTGTCCAATCATTGCTGTTACATCATCACAGTATTTCAAATACGGCTTAAATAGGGTTAAACAGAGCTGCAACTATCGATTATTTTTGGAGTTGAGTATTCTACCGAATATTCCAGCTATTTCTTGAGTAATCGGATAAAATAGACTTTTGCATTTTTAAACAGCAACACTAAAGTGAGCCGGTCTGATTCACATCTGGATGCTTTCTGTTCAGATGTTGAAGCACGGACGGAGTGCTGTTGTGGTTCGCCAGTTCTACTTTACAATACACACATTGCTCCGTGTTGTCAACTTTTTTAAGTTTGAAATTATCCCATACTTTGGACATTTTATGCCTTTTATGGATGGTTTTGCTCTTTACCGTAGCGCCAACTTTTGATACTGAAATGCATTGTACAACAGTGATTACACTCTGTGTGGAACAGTGATCCCTAGGCAGAGTAGTGACACAAGTGATAGTAATTAAACGAATCCTCAAGGCAAAGAATTTGCTTTGAGGATTTTTTGTAATCAAATTCCTAGAGTTCCTCGTGGATTCGTGGCAGGCCTAGAGCAGGGTTTCTGTTCTGTCACAGCATGACACCACCTCCAGGTTACATAAGAGTCAGCAGTTTCAATAGTTGTTTTAATAACATATAAATGTTAATGTTGTGTCCTATCAAAACAAGTGTTTAAGTGGTTTGGTTATTGATAACTGCCTTTGTACATTATGGATGTGTATATTCATTTGTCTGTCTGTCTGTCACATAGGATGAGTTCCATCCGTTCATTGAGGCTCTGCTGCCCCAGGTCCGTGCCTTCGCCTACACATGGTTCAATCTCCAGGCCAGAAAAAGGAAGTACTTCAAAAAACATGAGAAAAGGATGACTAAAGAAGAAGAAAGAGCTGTCAAAGATGAACTGCTGGGGGAGAAGGCAGAGGTGGGATGGATAAGTTAACTGGTGGTTAGAAGGAATGAATGCAAAATAAAATTTTGTTCCGCTAACATTAACATAAAAATTAAACAATCTGAAAACATATATTTGTAGTCAAATCACTGTTTTATAACATATACTTTCTACAGTCATTTGTCATATAACATACTTTCCAGCTTCAAAATTTTTCAGGAGGAGTAACAACAACAGTATATTGTTGTTATTGGGGTTTGAGTGACTGGGGTTTGTTATAGGGGTGCTATAACAAAACTTCTGCATGGTCTAAAAAGGTAACTTCTGCAAAACAATAATTGATATAAATCACTTTACAATATCATTCTGTTCCTAGGTGAAGCAGAAGTGGGCCAGCCGTCTTTTGGCCAAACTAAGAAAGGATATTAGACCTGAATGCAGAGAAGACTTTGTCCTGTCAATCACTGGGAAGAAAGCTGCATGTTGTGTCCTCTCAAACCCTGATCAGAAAGGCAAAATGAGACGGATAGATTGTCTCCGACAAGCAGACAAGGTAAATTCTGCCTATTGTACCGACTCTATTTGTATGGCAGTTTTCAAGACAATAGTTTCAAAGTGCTTCACAGAGCAAAAACGATTTAAATAAATAAAGAATAAATTATTTGTGTTGAAAAATGAAACAATAGCAAATGTACACTCAATACAAAGATAGAGTAAGTATAAAATAGCCAACACACATAAAGGGCAGAAGCTAACACAAATGTATTGCTAACATGACAGTCGGTTGATGTCACATTTTATTATCGGCTCGGCTCACTTGGAACCTTGGCCAAGGAGGTACTAAAAAGGTACCTGCTACCAGGTACTGTCCACTAATGGAAAACCCAAAAAACCGAGTTGAGTCGAGAAGTGCTAGTGGAAAAACCCCATCTTTTTTGCAGTTTGCTCTGTAGATTTGGAGGTCCAGTAGCTGTAAACTACTGTTAACTTGTTCAACTACTTCCGTGCTACTCACAGCTTGTCCATAACGAACACCATGTTCATGCATAAGGGTGTCCATCTTTTTCTTTTTTTTTTTTAAATGCGCAGATCTGAATGGCAGCAAATCTGAGTAGCTCCTGTTTTTTTGAAATTTTTTCTTCTTACAATATGTAATGGTGTAATGGTAATGTACACTAGGGAAGAAGTGTTAGCCATGTCGAAAAACACCCAATCCCGACTATGCTGAGGAGGCAGTTTCGTGGATGTAGTGTTGGGGCTAAGCTAAAGGCTAAGATGAACAAGAGAAGGTGGAGATACAAGTCTTTTCTGCCCTCTGTGCTCATGGGGAACGTTAACTCTCTCCATAACAAGTGTGATGAGCTGGAGGCGCTTGTGAGGAACCAACGGCTGTACAGGGAGCGCAGTTTGATATGTCTTTCTAATCATGGTTGAATGACAACGTACCGGACTCATGTGGATATATCTGGCTTCACAGCTGTACATGCGGACAGAGACCCAAGGACGAGCGGAAGGATGAAAGGTGGGGGAGTTATCCTATTTTTTAACCAGAAATGGGTTGATCCCTGAAATGTGACTGTGAAAGACAGGATCTGCTGTCCAGACATTGAATTGGTCTCATTTGGTTTCCGCCCATTTGTGTGTCAAGGGAGATTACATACATAATTGCCATTGTTGTTTACATCCGACCACCTGCAACGGCATCTAACGTCATCCACGATGCCGTTGCTAGGCTACAGACCAATGCATACATTTCAATTATAGGGGATTTCAGTCACGTCTTTCTGTGCTCCCCCCTGACTGACTTTGTACAGTAGGTGGACTGTCCAACACGTGGAGAAGGGACATTAGATCTGTTCTATGCTAACGTGAAAGAAGCTTACAGGGCTGTGCCTCTTCCACCACTGGGTAGATCTGATCAACATGGTCTATCTTCAGCCCACATATAGACCCTGTGTGCAGAAGCTTCCTGTGACCACCAGGTCTTTCAGGAAATGGTCACTAGAGGCAAGGGATTCATTGAGAGACTGCTTTGAGTTCACAAACTGGGATGTACTGCTGGAGGACCAGGAATTTGACACTGACATGGACAGGAGAGTCAACATCATCACTGACTACATTAATTTCTGTAGGGTCACAGTACTCCCAGTTAGGACAGCACAGTGCTATCCTAACAATAAACCATGAATCACCAGTGACATTAAGGACCTCCTGAACCAGAAGAAGAGGGCTTTTTCGAGGACAGGGATAAGGAGAAGCTGAGGAGTATACAACGGGAGCTCAAAAAGACACTGAGGCAAGCTAAGATGGACACTGGAATGCAGCACTGGGGCTCCGCAGGGGACTGTTCTTGGTCCTCCTCTGTTCACGGTCTACACATCGGACTTTAGGTAGAACTCAGAGTCTTGTCACATTCAGAAGTATTCTGATGATACAGCTGTTGTGGCATGTGTGTGAGGTGGATAGGAGGGGGAGTACAGAGACCTAGTGGAGGCCTTCACTGGAGCAAAAAGAACTGTCTTCTCCTGAACACCAACAAAACTAAGGAGCTGGTGTTGCATTTTAGTAGATCAAAAGCACCATGCCAGTCAGTCTGCATTGGTGGACAGGAGTTGGAGACTGTGCAGACCCTGGGAGTGGTACTGGACAAAAAACTGGAGTGGTCTGCCAATGTAGATGCAGTCTACTGGAAAGGGTAAAGCCATCTTCTCTTCGTATAATGTCTGCAATGACATTTTGTGCATGTTCTACCACATGGCACGTACACTGTTCTATGCTGTTGTCTATTGGGGGAGTGGCATTACGGACCGTAACTGTAGGCGCCTGGACAAACTGGTGAAAAAGGCCAGCTCTGTACTAGGCAGGAAGCCGGACCCTCTCAGAACTGTGGTGGAGCAACAGATGTGGAGGATGCTGCTTGCTATAATGAACAATAATTAACACCCATCTCACTTTGTCTCTACAGCCATTAGACTTTTTAATAGTAACTGTTGATATACTGTTATATGTTATTGACTTGGTGCCTTTATCTGTTTATTGTACTTTATAGTGAAATTTCTATGTTAAAGTAAATATAAGAGCTGCTGGACAATTTGAATTTCCCCCATGTGGGATGAATAAAATATCTATCAATCAATTAATCAATCAATCAATCAGTGGACATGGCACCAGGACACCCTAGGCCAGAGGTCGATGATTGACTTTGTGGTTGTGTCATCTGAAATTCGGCCATATGTCTTGGACACTCGGGTGAACAGAGGGGCAGAGCTGTCAACTGATCATCTCCTGGTGGTGAGTTGGATCCGCTGGTAGGCGAAGAACCTGGACAGACTCAGCAGACCTAAACGTATTGTGAGGGTCTGTTGGGAATGTTTGACCAAACCCTCTGCCAGAGAGGTCTTCAACTCCCACTTCCGAGCGCTTCAACCAGATCCCAAAGGAAGTTTGGGACGTTGAGTCTAAATGGACTCAATCTTCTCCACCTCTATTGTTGACGCAGCCGCTCGGAGCTGTGGTTGTAAGGTTTCTGGTGCCAGTTGTGGTGGCAATCCCCGAACCTGGTGGTGGACACCGGAGATAAGGGAGACCGTCAAGCTGAAGAAGGAGTCCTATCAAACCTGGCTGGCTTGTGGGACTCCTGAGGCAGCTGACAGGTACCGGCAGGCCAAGCGTGCAGCAGCCCGGGCAGTGGTGGAGGCAAAAATTTGGGTCTGGGAGGAGTTTGGTGAGGCAATGAAGAAGGACTATTGGTCGGCCTTGAGGAAATTCTGGCAAACCATCATGCGCCTCAGGAGGGGGAAGCAGTGTTCTGCCAACATGCCTTTGCAACATCGTGTGGCAATCGGAGAAAGTACCCCTAGATTGGCAGACTGGAGTGGTGGTCCCTCTTTTTAAGAAGGGGGACTGGAGGGTGTATTCCAACTATAGAGGGATCACACTCCTCAGCTTTCCTTGGGAAGGTCTATGCCAGGGTGCTGGAGAGGAGAATTTGGCCAATGGTAGAACCAGGAGGAACAATGTGGTTTTTGCCCTGGTCATGGAATGCTGGACCAGCTCTATCCCCTCTCCAGGGTGCTCGAGGGTTCATGGGAGTTTGCCCAACCAGTTCATATGTGCTTTGTGGACTTAGAGAAGGCATTCGACCACGTCCCTGTGGGAGGTGCTCCAGGAGTATGGCGTTCGGGGCCCTTTGGTTAGGGCTATCCGATGATGTTGTCCTGTTGGCTCCAGCGTGCCCCAGGGTGGTTTGCAGTCGAGTGTGAAGCAGCTGGGATGAGAATCAGCACCTCCAAGTCCGAGGCCATGGTTCTCAAATGGAAAAAGGTGGATCAATTGGTCAGTGGAGAGATCCTGCCTCACGTGGAGGAGTTTAAGTATCTTGGGATCTTGTTCACAAGTGAGGGAAGGACGGAATGTGAAATTGACAGATCAACAGATTGACAGATTGACAGATCAGTGCATCGGCAGCAGCAATGCTGACATCAAGAGGAGCCAGCTGGCTTGGGCATCTGTTCCGGTATCTGCTCCTCCCAGTATGACATGCCTTTAACACCTCCCCAGGAAGGTGTTAAAGGCATGTCATACTGGGAGGAGGCCCTGGGGAAGACCCAGGACACGCTGGAGGGACTATGTCTCCTGGCTGGTCTGGGAATGCCTCGATATCCCCTCAGAAGAGTTGGAGGAAGTGTCCCGGGAAAAGGAAGACTGGGCATCCCTGCTTAGGCTGCTGCCCCCACGACCCGGCCTCAGATAAGCGGAAGATGGATGGATTGATGGATGGAACAATAACTGGATGGAAGTGAAGGGTCTTTAGCTGGTTTAAAGTGGGGAATATTTACTGAATTCATGTTCATGAGGGTATTGTGTGAGTTTCTTTAATTTCTGCTACCATTCGATAAAATATTGGGGCCAGCATTGTCCACAGTTCCTTATAGAATTCAGCTGGGAAACCATCTGGCCCTGGAGCTTTTTTTGTTTGGCATTAGTTCAAGGGCTTCTCGGAGTTCAGCCAATGTGATGGGTGAATCCAGAGCCACGATCTGTCCATCATTTAGTCTGGGCAAATCCACAGCATTCAGAAATAAAACAAAGTCTGCCTCTGGTGGATTAATCTGTGATGAATACAATTTACTATAAAAATTTCTAAAGGTGTTATTTTTTCCTATATTCCTAGCTGAATTCTTAATTGAGGAAATGGTTGTACTTTTTTAAATTTAGTTCAGTCCCTTTGGAGTGGGAAATACTCTCTAAATAATTATGTATTAAATCTGCAAAATCTATTCAATGGTGCGTCTCTTTTCCTGGTCACCGAATCAGAGATTCATGCATGATCACTGATAGTGATAGGGTGAATCAGAATGTCTGCGATATCCACCAAAATTGAATTATTGACTGAGAAATAATGTAGATGGGAATATGAGTGATGAACTGGTGAGAAGACAAACATTAAGAGAACAGGACATAAACAGTCAAAAACAAACCCGACATTATGAAACTTAACCTTCCAACTAATTCCACTCCTTTTGGCGAGACATGCAGTATTTTGAATCTAATTACTTACCATATGTACTCTTCAGCAGTAGGAAGAGATGAGAGTGAAGTTACTAAGAGTTAGTAAAGCCAGGGAGTGGATTCATGGTCACAGTACAGCTGATGTTAAACATTTCTGAGCCTTTCTTTGTCGCCATGTTTAAATGCCTCCTTTTTTTGACTGTTGATCTGTTGATCTGACATACTGAGTTGTGGTAAGGCAGTAGAGGTGTAGGCTTCCTTTATGTTTGTATACAGCAGATCAAGTGTTTTACCATCTCTGGTAGGACAGTTGACAAACAGAGAAAAGATAGTCAGGTAGTCAGGTGTGAGGTTATGAAAAACTTGGTTAAAATCTTCTGATATTACAAGGAGGCCTCAGAACATTGAGTTTGTATCCTGGCAACAGTCTCATGGATGATTTGACATGGAACATTAGCGTTAACCATCTTGATTGAAAGTAAACAAGTATGGTGATTATATGACTGAAAGTGCCTAAAGCTTAATGTCCTGACAACATATCCTTTCCTTGACAGTAATATGACCAGGGTTACAACATCTCTTGTTTACAAATAAATCCAGTCCTTCACCTTTTGTATTGCCACACATTGCCCCAGCATCTGTCTGCACGTACCAGGGTGAAGTTAGGCACATCCAGACAGGAGTCTTCAGTGTTTTGATTTAACCAGGTCTCAATAAAACACTTCAAGCTACACTCATGATATGCACTCTGGATCTAAAACAGTGCCTCCAGTTCATCACTTTTGTTCAGTAGCGAGTCAACATTCCCAGTCTTGCGGTGTTGGTGCTCCAGGTCAGGTCCTCTTAACACATGCCCAGGCACTGTAGGTCTACCACCCTATCCTCGCAGTGCCTGCTGATGAACAGGGCTGAATGTCTGGCTTGTTCGTTTTGTAGTTAATTATCAGCTTCTTTGTCTTAGTGGTGTTAAGCATCATGTTGTTGCCCTTGAACCACACAGACAACTGATTTACTTCTTCCCCGTAGGCTGACTTATCACCCTCAGAGATGAGCCCAACCACAATGGTGTCATCCATGAACTTGATGATGTTGCTGAAGTGGTTGGGGACACGGTAATGGGTGTAGAGGGTGTTGAGCAGGGGGCTCAGCCCACAATCCTGTGGGGAGGCGGTGCTCAGACCGAGGGCTGAAAAGAAATAGGGGCCAACTCTGACCCTCAGGTGGGTCCGACAAAAAGTCCTTTGCCCGGTGGCAGATGGAGTAGGTAGTCCCAGGTCTGTTAGCTTGGACACCAGTCTGCGAGGTAGGATGTGTCAAAAGCTCAAGTACATGATACACAGCCTAACACAGCTCTTCTGCTGCTCTAGATGGGTCAGAGCAGTGTGTAGAGTTGTGTCTATGGAATCTTATGTTGACCTGTTAGATTAATTCTATTCTATACTGCAGCACCAAATCACAATACAATCATCTCAAGGCACTTTACAAAAACCCAACAAATCCCTTATGAGCAGTAACAGTGGAGAATAAAAACTCCCTTTAACGGAAGAAACCACCAGCAGAACCAAGTTCAGTTTGGGCGGCCATCTGCTTCGACCGGTTGGGGTGAGTGGATAGAGGAGAGCAAAAAGAACAACAATAAAGAACAATTAAACAGTATGCAGGCTGGTGGGGCCAGTAACTGCATATCACCAATATCCAGCTCCAGGACCAGGCATAGCTGCAGAAGCTACAGAGAGAGAGAGGGAGAGAGCACACAGAAATAAATACATTTTGTGAATTACAACAATTACTACTACAATTACCCAATCTGGTCGAATCGTCTAGTGTGTGCGGTCTAAGGCTGTAATATTAAAAATCGGCTGAAACTATCTTTATGTCTGTGGTCTCTCACGTTCTTAAAATCATCTAGTGTGTGCCCAGCCTTAATGGGAGTTTCTTTGAAATTAGATTTATTCTCTCCATCCACCATACTTCACTGTTGGGATGATGTTTTGATGTTGGTAAGCTGTGGCCTTTTTGAGTCATACATAGTGCTGAGTATTTTGCCAAACAATTCAACTGTTGTTTCATCAGTTCACAAAACATTTTCCAAAAACTTCAGGCGCTCAACAATGTTTTTTCTTTGGCAAGCTGCAGTTTCCTCTGTGGTGTTTTTTGCCATATGCTGCCTGTTCAAATGACTTTGTATCCCTTTCCAGCCCCATGCAGATCAACTACTCTTGATCATATGTCTTCAGAGATCTCCTTTTTGTGAGGCATGGTTCTCACATGAGCAAATTCTCCTTATGAACAGCAAACCTAAAATGTTTGAGTCTTTTATCAATAAAAGTAGCTGTGAACCACTTTCAGACTCATTTCATTAACGCCCTCTACTGGCTCGGAGGCAGCTTTACACCCACCTCCTCAGCAGCAACAACAAAGGGTCCTCTCTGAGTCTTAACACAACTCCTATTTATATTTCATATAATGGAATTTGGGGCTGAGGTGAAAGTATAATTGATTTGATAATTTGCTTTTTGATTGAGACAGTATGCTTCAAATGATAAAACAATACATCCTCTTGACTCTCTAGGTGAAGAGAGAAAACAAAGAAACCTACAAAAGCAACATATCTGTGGGCACTTCTGCAACATTGTTATCTTGACAATATTTGATTCCAATTGTAGAAACAATGCCACAAGTGTGTTACGCTATTGAGTGAGTCAAAAACATAGATTAAATTTTGTTAAATTAAATGCTCTAAATGTTTCTGTTATGTTTTATAGTTACAGTACATTGAAATGTAACAGTAAACTACATGTTTCAGTAACAACTGGAAAATTGAAGTGGTGTAGAGTCATGTTAATTTTAGTCAGCAATTTCGTTTTTTTCTAAGGTGTGGAGGCTGGACCTGGTGATGGTGATACTATTTAAAGGGATCCCATTGGAAAGCACAGATGGAGAACGTCTGGTGAAGGGAAACCAGTGTTCCAATCCAGTCCTCTGTGTCCAGCCACGACACATCTCTGTTTCTGTCAAAGAGCTTGACCTTTACCTCGCTTACTATGTGCAAGAGAGAGGTAGGTACCAGTACACACTTGAGTACATCTTTATGTTATTTACCATTTTTGTATTGAGATATGGCATGCTTCAGCTAAAATTTAAATACTACCTTCCTAAAAACGAGTTTATGTACTAAATTATTGGACACAACTGAAAGAGGGTTTGAGCGCTGATGGATTCTGTATGTGTATATATATATATATATATATATGTATATATATATATATATATATATGTATACATACATATATATATGTGTGTGTATGTCTATATATATATATATAAGAGTATAAGAGTACTACAAAGATATTTGGTAGACTATGTGCATATTAATGTGATGTTGGTGCCACTATACTATGAGTGTGCACTCCTATTATTTTAGCTACAATCTGCTGGATCTGTCAGACCTAGATATGATTTTCTAACCAGGTTCATTGTAAAGTGTAAAGCATTTGACCATATTTTCAAAAAGAGGAATAGTAGAACTGCGATGGACTGGTGACCTGTCCAGGGTGTTACCCCTGCCTTTCACTCAAAGAGAGCTGGGATAGGTTCCAGCAGATCCTCGTGACCCTAAATAGGAATAAGCGGGTATAGATAATGGATGGATAGATGGATGGAATAGTAGAAGCCATAACTTAATGTGAGAATAAATAGATATTTTTCTTTACAATTTGAAGCAATATGGTTTAATTAACAGCAAGCGATAATTTATAGTATTGTAATTTGTGAAATTTGTGATTATACTTAATTTAAAACCTAAAAGTAATTTAACAAAGCTGCACTGATTCAGTTTGAGTTAGTAGGTGTTGAAATAAAATAAAATAATATAATGTATGATATAAATTCTAATTTTAAGTTTCCATAATCACTTGCTGCTAGTCAAAAGCTTGCGTTTTTTTAACTTATGTATCACCTGAGGGAGCGGTACAGTAAATAAACAGAAGATAAATTACATAAATATATAAAATGACATACTTGGCAGACAGTGACTCCTTTGATGTTGAATGTTGAGAGAGATGCTAGCTTGTTCTCATATTACACTGGCCCATGCTGCGAACATATTATCTGTTGTTACTGCTACTGCTAGAGGCATATAGCCTAAAATCAGGATTTCATTGTATGGAAAGTTTGAATTGTTTGCAGAGGTTTTAAAGAGGTAAGTATACATCGTATGATTACAGCATTTACTTGTTGGGTCATGTAAAAATATTTCCCTATCCAGGCAGAGTACAACTTAACTTTCCTAGTGTTAGGTAAATTCTTTTTTACAAATAGACTCAGAGGACAAACTTCAGTAAGATTATACAGAAGTTTTATTTGCAAGGAGTAACACTCACACAGCACCTTAGTACAGCATGAGGGTTACTGGCTGCTTGCAGCCCAACACATCAGTTTTCATGGTAACACAAAAGGGAGGTGATTTCTCACAGAAAGACATCTGGGCCCTTATCAAATATTCAAGGTTAGAGCAAACTGTTCTCACTGAGAGAAAAAATTATATTTCCACAATACACAATAGGCCCTATTCAGAAGTGTTTCAGTAATACTAAAGTAAGGTGGATTAGATCACTTGAGGGTAAACATTTTCATTTCTCTAACACATGCCTCCTGTTTATGTTTAGCATAACTACTATATGAAAATGTTTAGCAGATCTTAATGATAATTATTCTAGTAAAACACTAAAATCATAAATCATAACTACTATGATTAAACAAACAAACAAGATCACAATCACAAATCTAAGCTGATTAGCATACTGAAATATAACTTGTAGAAGTGAGAAATAAATGTCATAACCTTCTGTCTTTATGGGCTAAAAGTCATCATCACAACATCACTTTCTGTATGAATTTTCAATATTGGAGTCATTCGTGCCTTACAGTTCAGACGTTAAGACAAATTTATCATAGTCGGTGAAAGTCACAATCATGTCTTCTTTCATTGGCTCTGGAGGAGTTTCAGGGTCCTGGTCATCTTGTGAAAAGGACTGATACATTTGTTTGTTATTGCTGTGTCAATAAAGCGTTGACAAAGGCCTTTAATACATGGAATGCAACAGCAACCACAGGTAACCAAAATAGCAGTCATCACAGCCATTGAGATGAGTATGGACTGAACCAGACCGCTCCATTTACCAAACATTCCCTTCAGCCAAGAAGTGAAGTTGTTGTCAATACCAGCATTCTCAGTGAGCTCCTCAGATAAGGCTTGGAGTCCTTGTAAAGCTCGAGTAACAGAGCCATCTGGGGAATTGTTGTTAGGAATAAAGGTACAACAGGTAGATCCAAACATTTTACAAACACCGCCCTCCATAGCCAGCAACATGTGCAATGCCATCTGGTTCTGCCAGGTCATGAGACTAGTTTTACCTAACTGCTCTCCTAAGCCTCTGACAGCATCTTTAGTGTAGTTAATGAATCTCTGCTGGTTGTAATATAAATGATTTATCCAATCAACATTTTTATAAATGGTTTACCACCAAAACAGGAACGATTCAAACCCTGCTGCAACTTGGTTTCTAGCTTTATACTTATCGATAACTCCCCTGGGCACTCCGATGACATCAGTGTACACCAAGAACCAGACAGACGCAACACATAAAATGGCATCACCAATTGTATAAGAGCACAGGTTCCCTGCCAATCAGGTGGCCCCACGATACCACCACAGGTCAGCTCATGCAGTAACATGGCCAGTGAACCAGGAAGGATCATAGCCTGCCCGAGGAGTGGTAGTAGAGTTGCACAAGTGGAGAACACCAACCTTTCTTCTTGAAGTGGAATTTATCAAACACAGGTATAATTAGTAGGCATAAGGTGCAAAGAAAGGTAGCATAAGAGCAGGAATAAGTGGCATCAAATAATGCAAAGACATTATTTACTGGCTGGAGGGCAGGTGGAAGTAAACAGCTGCAGTGTGCCGTTCAAGCCTATTGGATCATTGTGTGGAATAAGTCTTATCAGTTTAGCCTGTTTCTACATACTTCAGTGACACAAATGTACCTGTCTGCCCATGTTAGCTGTTCCTATCGCATATTACCACAGCTAACTACTTCACAAAAATCAAACTGGATAGTTTGAGTCTCATTGGCCCAAAAGATAAAAGTGGGCACATCATTAGCTCTCTTTGTCCTAGGTTTTGTTTTGGTGTTGTTCATGGCATTACCTGGCTGTCGCAATTTCTTCTCAAGGGAGGAAAAAATACCAGGTCTTATCTCAGTGGAGTTAGTAGTATTCGCCGGCTGTTGCAAACCCTAATCAAAGAGAAACAAAATCAGCATAACTGTGGTCAGCGATTGATTGATTGATTAATTGGACCCCTCATGGCAAAATGTACTTCTAAGAAGTCTTCTCCCCAGGTCACTCTACTCCTCACTCACCTAATTCCCCTGGGTGTGGTTGGTTTCTTCACTGGTTTGAGACGAGTGGTCCCTATTGGCCCCACCCCCCTTTGTAGCCAGACTTCACCACAGGTTAGTTGGAGTTTAGAGTGAGTCCCCGCTGGTTTGACAGAATTACTCAGACAGTACTTTTACCTCTTTAAAGTGTGTTAAATGAATCCAGGAAGGTCTTTCAACAATTATTACAACCATGGGTGTGGACAGCAGTACTTGGTAAGGTCCTTCCCAGCACAGAGAATACCAATACTTCCTCTTGATGAATTTTACAAAGACCCAGTCTCCTGGTATCACTTTAGAGTCAGGCTCAGGCCCCTCCTGTTGTGCATTAATCACAGATACAACATTTTTATTAGTCAACATTTTTGCCATGTAATCAGCAATGGTCTCAGTCATGTGAGCATCCTCCTTAATGAATGGTGAATGATAACACTGCAGTAACATGTTTAATTACCTGATTTATAAAATATGTATCATTATTACAATAGAGTTTCTCTGGATTACCAAATCTGAGAATAATAGTAGTTGTCAGTGTTTTAGCTACTGTTAGTGCATCAGGATGCTTTGCTGGAAACACTTTGTTGTCACAATCTGTCCTTGTGGATTATTTTTGCACATATTTCACATTGTTGACCAAATTTTTTTATAGTTTATAAAACCATATGTTGTAAAAACTTTGTTTACTAATCCTACCATCCCTCCTGCTGACGTATGCACATTAGCATGCGTCAGTACAGCTGCGTATCAAAATAAACGTTTAGGTAACACTACTTTTCATCTTTACATCTTCAAACGTTATTGTCATTTAATTTACACTCTTTTCTCTTTGTTTTTGTTGTTACCCATGTGTCTTTTCATTTCTAAGGTTCACTGTTCTGCATGTCTTTAAGTATCTGCTCATCAAGATGTTCAACTGTAACTGTAGCTTGTAAAGGCAGTGGTTTCTGTGCTACTAATTTAGCAACTTCGTCAGCTTTACAATTACCAAAAGAAATCATGTCTATTTCTCACATTTGTATCGCACTTACAATGAGCGACTTTTTTAGGTAACAGCTGTAAAATAAGATCTTTGTGTGTGATGGGCTTACCAGATGATGTAATCATTCCTCTGTTCTTCTACTGCTGAGCAAACACATGTACAGTTGAAAATCTATAATTGCTTCTGAGCTTCTGTTAAGGTAATAAGTCTCACTGCCTGCAATGATAAATGAGATAGTACTGATTCAGCTTTAAAAACATCTTTAAGGATTACAACAGTATCCTGTAAATCCTGTAGAATTAGATCAGTCTTTCTTTTTTTTTTTTTTTTTTTTTACAAGATCCATCTACAAACATTGTCATTTCAGCATCTTTATAAGGTGTGTCAGTGTGTCAACCCTGGACAACACTATTCTCAGTTTCAGCAATACAATCAAGGCTCCCCATCCTCAACTACAGGCATTAATGTAGCAGGATTAAAAGTTGTACATCGTTCAATAGTGAGATGTGGCTGTGAAAGCAATGTAGTCATGCAGGATAAATGTCTAGCTGGTGACATGTATGCTATCTTGTTTTGCAACAGGAGGACAGAGACTGCATGTGGAACCTTTAGTGTCAGAGGATGGAACAACATGATGTTTGCTGAAGCTTGAGATGTCATGGAGGCTGCAATAACAGCTTGAATACATACAGGCATTGCTCTTGCTATTGGGTAGAATAATAAGCAATAGGCCTGTTTTTGTCCCCATACGGCTGAGTTAGCACTGAAGTCATGTGACCATTTTTACAATCAACAGTTTGCATAAAACAGTTTTCATGGTTAGGCAGTCCTAAAATAGAGGTGCTGGTCAGGGTCTTTTTCTGCAATTTCAGTCATTTTATTTTATCATAAGTTGCCATAGGTGTGTCATAAATCAATTTCAACAATGGACTAGATAACTCTGAATAGTTTGGTATCCTTGCTCTGCAGAAGTTTGTCATACCTAAGAAAGACATCATCTGTCTTTTAGTTTGTGGTTTTGGTCCTTTAAGTATAGCTTCTTTTCTGTCTGAGTCTAGAGCTCTCCTTTGTGGAGAGCTGTGGAAGGTTGTGACCTAGGTATTTAGCTTCCTTTTTCCACAGCTGTAGTTTGTTCTTACTCACTTTGTGTCCCTATTCTACTAGAAACTTAAGCAGAGCTGTGGTGTCTGTTTTACATTGTTCTTGTGTTTCAGAGCATATCAAAATATCATCTACATACAAAAGTATTTGACTTCTTGCAGGAGGAGAAAACTTAGCTAAGAATTGATTTACAAGCTTTTGTACCAAAAAGGAATCTTGCACCAGCAATGTTACTTTAGCTTTTTTTTCTTAAAGCATAATTTAAGTTACTTCTTCATGGCTCAAATGTTAGCTTCAGTAAGATGTGAGTCTTGTAGCTTTTTCTGCTGTTCAGTGTGTGTATTTTGTATCTGACCTTTTTTTTTGTTGTCTAATCATGCAGAGTAGCCTGCTCCTCCCTCCTGCTGTGGTGTGTCTTTCTCTGTGAGCAGTTCTTAGCCCAGTGGCCTATCTTTTTACAGACATAGCAGCAGTCATGATCAACTATCTGCTGTCTTCCAGGTCTCCAGCTGTGACCTCGTCCCCGCCCCCTGCCCCGGCCCTCAAGCCATGGCTTGTCACCCTGTAAATAACACTCAGAAACCATTTCATTATCATAGTTAGTGAAAAACACTTCAGCTGTTTTCCTAACTTTCTTTTGTGCTTTTGCTCTTTGTTGGATTACAGTAGCCACATACACAGCATAATTTTTAGTCTCAATAGGCCCTATTATAAAGTGATTCAGTTATACTAAAGTTTTACTAAATTTTAATTTAAACAGTACTAAAAATGAACAGTTTTTATACTATACTATAGGGCCATAAAAACAACTCCTGATTGATGACCTTTGACCTCTTTTCAGTGTACATCTCTGTTCCTTTAATTGCATTCCTTCACATGTGCAGACATGCAAAACAAAGCTCTGAGGATAGATGAAATGAGCAATATTTCTTTCAAAGAAAGGAAACATCCTTACCTCTAAATTGTCATCTGCAGCGATGACGATTTCTGATGACAGTGGCTTAGTTGGCCTTGTTCTAAAATGGTGTGACAAACATCTGTACATTTTTTGAAAAATCTGCATTCTGTAATTTCTGTTGTGCTCAGACCTGTCAAGCAACAGTGTGTGATTTAAATGGTTATATGTTCTAATAGTTAAGTCATGTAAGGAAGTCGCACTGGGATACGTGTAGTGGTCACTATTAATTTCTGGCCTGGTCTGTAGGTAAAGTGGAAATCTTACTATCCACTGCTGTTATCTGTTAGCCTTCTTCATATCTTGTTCCTCAGTCAAAAGATGTGCTCTATATAGGCACAACACAGAAGATCCTTTCTACTCATCTGTTACACACATGGACAAAATTGTTGGTACCCTTCCATTACAGAAAGAAAAACCCACAACGCTCACTGAAATAACTTGAAACTGACAAAATGAATAATAAATTAAAATTTACTGAAAATTAACCAATAAAAATCAGACATTGCTTTTCAATTGTGGTTCAACAGAAGAATTTTAAAAAACAAAGTAATGAAACTGGCCTGGACAAAAATAATGGTACCCCTAGAACAGATTGAAAATAATTTGACCATAGGGACAACTTGTAATCAGTCAGTCTGCCTATTTAAAGGGTGAACAGTAGTCACTGTGCTATTTGGTTCCATGGTGTGTACCACACTGAACTTGGACCACAGAAAGCTAAGGAGAAAGTTGTTTCAGGAGATTAGAAAGAAAATTATAGACTAGCATGTTAAAGGTAAAGGGTGGCCTTTACAGGGTGTCTTGAATCTGTGTAGGGTACAATAAAATCTCAAGACTATCAAGGCATTCTGGAGCGAAATGTGGTGCCCAGTGTCAGAAAGCCTGGTCTCAGTTGCAGATTATGGGCCCTCCAACAGGATAATGAGCCAAAACACACAACTACAACCACCCAACAATGACTAAGTACAAAACATTGGACTATTCTGAGTGGCCTTCTATGAGCCCTGATCTAAATCCTATTGAACATCTGTGGAAAGAGCTGAAAAATGCACTGTGAAGGCACCCTTCAAACCTGAGATACTTGGAGTGTTTGCTCACGAGGAGTAGGCATGTTGAAATTAGTGCTCAAAAGGATCCCACTCTCACACTCAGGGCCAGTTCCCCACAGGGTTGTGTGCTGAGCCCTCTCCTGTACGGCGTATACACCCATGACTTATACATGACTGTACTATCCTGGTGGGGCTTATAACTTGAGGAGATGAAATGCCCTATAGGGCCGAGGGGCAGTGGCTGACAGAGTGATGTGCTAGGAACAATCTGACTCTAAACACTAAAAAACAAAGGGGGTGGTCATGGTCTTTAGGAGGCATAAAGCAGACCCCATCCCTCTCCACATAAATGGTGACTGTGTAGAGAGGGTTTCCACATTCAAATTCTTGGAGACTCATATCTGAGAACCTTTCCTGGATAGCAAACACAGACTCACTGATAAAGAAGGCCCCATATTTAATAAATTCATTTATTAAATTATGTTGTATCTTATGAATTGTTTAAATCATTTTCAACTGTCTCATTGTCCCAATTCTGTTTGGTTTTAATGCACTTTCAGTTAATTTTGTTGCATACAGTATGTGTCTATACATTGACAATAAAGGGGCAGTCGTGGCCTAATGGATAGAGAGGTGTGTGTGTTCACTGCTGTGTGTGTGCACTTTGGGTGGGCAATGTAATTTCCCCATTGTGGGACTAATAAGGGTAAATAGCTTAACAAGTAAATTGGGAGGACATCCATAGTTGAATGGACTTCCTGGTCTAACATTGTTATATCTAAGAAGTTCTCCAATTTACAGTGACTAAACCTGAGAATAAACCTGCTCCTGTGCAGGTTTCAGAATGTGGATATGTTGCCAGGACAACAGTCTCAAGATGACTTTAGAAGAACCGACTAATGCTACTGGAGACTGGAGCTGAGGACAACAGCAGGCTAAAACAGAAGCTAACAAGAGACTTAAACTGGTAGACACAGGTAAAAGGGAAAATAAGATTGATTCCAAAGTCAAGAATGCTCATAGGAACTGAGGGTACAATGACTGGGGTTACTATGGTGTGGCAGAAGCTGATAACAAGCAACAGGTGAGCTGAATCAGGGAGCTAATGAGAGAGTTAAAGTACCAGCCATAGGAAGGGACCAGTAACAGGAAACTCAACAGAATAAAAGTTGGGGACAGGAAGCAAACCAGGATCATAATGGTATTGTCCTTGCTGAGTTTGCCTGGGAGTAAGAATTTGTAGTCGGTGAATCCAACCATTGACCCACCCACCTACAGGAACAGTCTTTACAAGAACATGGGCAACTCCCTCCTATTTTTTATTGGCATTGAAGCAGTTAAAGTTCAGTGTTAATAGGTTAAAGAAAAGAGAGAGAATTAATGGAAATTTCAGACATCAGGTATTGGGATACGTACATCTTTTCCGTAGCAGTAGAAGTGATTTAATCCTTGAAAATTACAGCGGTGCTGAAGAGTAGCAGTACCACAGCAAACAAAAATACTAAACCTCTCATGATGAGCATTTTAAATATGTCTAAATAAAAAAAGAAAAAGCATTTAATAATATAAGTCTAAAAAGAACATTTAAAAAAATAAAAAGCAAAAAGAAAAGTAAAAAAATGTTAGAAAAAAAATAACAACAGGCTGCACACAAGTTGACACATGCACACTGACTAGCTCCAGTACAATTCACACATTCAGTTCAATTCAGTTCAATTTTATTTGAATTGGGCCAAATCACAATACAATCATCTCAAGGCACTTTACAAAAACAAAAAAACCCAACAAATCCCTTATGAGCAAGCACAAGGCGACAGTGGAGAGGAAAAACTCCCTTTAACAAAAGGTTAGGGTAGGGTAGGGGAGCTCAGTGCACCGATGGTCCTCGGACAGTCTAGGCCTATAGCAGCATAACTAAGGGATGGTTCAGGGTTGCCTGAAGCCAGCCCTAACTATACGCTTTGTCTAAGAGGAAAGTTTTAAGTCTAGCCTTAAAAGTACAGAGAGTGTCTGCCTCCTGAACCCAGGCTGGGAGCTGGTTCCACAAGACAGGAGCTTGATAGCTAAAGGCTCTGCCTCCCATTCTGCTTTTGGAAACTCTGGGAACCACAAGTAGACCTGCACTCTGAGAGCGAAGTGATCTATTGAGATAATATGGTACTATGAGGTTTTTAAGGTATGAAGGAGCTTGATCATGAAGGGATTTGTATGTGAGAAGAAGGATTTTAAATTCTATTCTGGATTTTGCAGGGAGCTAATGAAGAGAAGCTAATATAGGAGAAATATGATCTCTCTTGCTAGTTCCTGTCAAGACTCTGGCTGCGGCATTCTGGATTAACTGGAGGCTTTTTATGGAGATACTGGGACATCCTGATAGTAATGAGTTACAATAATCTAGCCTTGAGGTAACACATGCATGGACTAATTTTTCTGCATCATTTTGAGAAGGATGTTCCTAATTTTGGCAATGTTGTGCAGGTGAAAGAAGGCAGTTCTAGAGATTTGTTTTATGTGTGAGTTAAAGGATACCCTATCCCCGCTTTTTCCTGAAAGCCAGGGTCACGGGGATCTGCTGGAGCCTATCCCAGCTCTCTCTCAGGTGAAAGGCAGGGGTACACCCTGGACAGATCACCAGTCCCACATATTGGAACCATTTTAACGCTGTTCCTCTGATAGCAGTCACATGCTCCAGTCTCTGTAATAAGATGTTGTGGTCAATAGTGCTGAATGCAGCACTAAGGTCTAGGAGGAGTATATAGTATAGAAACAAGTCCATTATCTGAGGCTAAGAGAAGATCGTTGGTGACTTTTAACAGTGCTGTTTCTGTACTATGATGTGCTCTAAATCCTGATTGAAAATCTTCAAATAGTTCATTTCTGTCTAAGTGGTCTGATAGCTGCTTAGCAGCAGCTTTTTATAGGATTTTAGAAATAAATGGTAGGTTGGATATTGGTCTATAATTAGCCAAGACTCCTGGATCAAGACTAGGCTTTTTGAGTAAGGGTTTGATTACTGCAGTCTTAAAGGCCTGTGGTACATAGCCTGATTCTAGAGATAGATTTACTAAGTCTAATAAAGATGAGTTAATTAATGGCAGGGTGTCTTTAAGCAGTCTAGTCGGAATGGGGTCGAAGGGACACGTTGATGATTTAGATGATACAACTACTGATGTAAATTCAGAGAGATCTATGGGAGAGAAGCAGTCTAGACATAACTGAGGTCTTGCAGATGATTCAAGAGCTACTGTAGTAGAAGATTCATTTATTGCAGGTATAGGAAGCATCTGCTGAATTTTATCTCTAATAGTTGTGATTTTATTTGTAAAGAAACTCATAAATTCATCACTGCTGAGAGCTAAGGGAACACTGGGCTCAACAGAGCTGTGACTTTTTGTCAGCCTGGCTACAGTGCTGAAAAGAAACCTGGGATTGTTCTTATTTTCCTCTATTAGTGATGAATAGTATGCAGTTCTGTCTTTACGGAGAGCTTTTTTTTATGTTAATAGACCAGAAAAAGTTCCTCTAAATTTGTGGAACGCCACTTCCGTTCCAGCCTTCGTGATGCCTGCTTTTATTATACCATTATTATTTTATTATTATTTTATTATACCAAATTACACCATGGGGCTAATCTCCTCTGATTCACTAACTTCTTTTTCAGAGGGGCCACAGTATCAAGCGTTTCAGGCAGTGAAGCTGCAGCACTGTCAACAATATGATCAATTTGGTAGGGAGTGGGATTAAGGCAGCTGCCCTCCACTATGTTTATACTTGGCATAGATGTAAATAAAGATGGAATCATTTTCTTAAATGTATTAACAGCGTAGTCAGATAAGCATTTGCTGTAGTGGAATTTTCTTCCAAATGCTGCATGATCCTTCATCTTAAATTCAAAAGTTATTAAAGAATGATCAGACAAAACAGGATTTTGGGGAAGAACTGTTAAATGTTCAATTTCGATGCCATAGGTCAGAACAAGATCAAGGGTGTGATTAAAACAGTGGGTGGGTTTATTAACATTTTGAGTGAAACTAATTGAATCTAATATAGAATTAAATGCAGTGCTGAGACTGTTATTTTCAACATCTACATGAATGTTAAAATCTCCTACTATAATGACTTTATCTGAACTAAGCACTAATTCGGACAGGAAGTCTGGAAATTCAGTTAAAAACTCTGAGTAAGGGACAGGTGGATGGTACGCAATGACAAGTAGAATTGGTTTTTGTGTTTTCCAGTTTGGATGTGAGAGACTAAGAGTGAGGCTCTCAAATGAGTTATAACTGTTCTGAGGATGAAAGTTTAATAATAAGTTTGAGCTACTCCTCCACCTCGACCTGTGCTTTGAGCAACATGATAATTTTTATAACTGAGGGGGGTTGATTCATTCAGACTGACATATTCAACCTGCTGTAGCCAGGTTTCAGTAAGACAGAGTAAGTCAATTTGGTGATCAGTTATCAAATCATTTACTAACAGAGATTTAGAAGAAAGAGACCTGATATTTAATAATACACATCTGACTGTTCTGTTTTTCTGTTCAATATGAGGGGTGGTCTTAATTTTATTAGGTTTTTATGAATAACTCCTCTGCAACAGTATTTGATTTCAGTTGTAGAAAGAATGCCACAAGTGTGTAAGGGCACACACTTGTGTAAGATGATGTGTCACATTATAGCTAAGAAACAGAATCAGACATGCAAACAGTGGCAAGGAGTGGTGAGTTTGTTTTGTTGTTGTTGCTGAAAAGAAATAGACAATCCCAAAAGTTTGTGACTTGGAGTAAAAGTGAAGTATTTTACTTCCAGGACCAGATCAAAAAACTTAGCATTATCATAAAAGTTTAACAAAAAAACTACACAATATCCTACTACAGACTATTAGCCAGCCCAAAAAATTTTTTTAAAATTTAAAATCAACTTTTTAAAAGGATTTCAATAATAATATACTTCAAGATAGCTGGTTTGTCTCAACTAAGATTCAAGCTGGCTAATATGATCTGCTAAGAGTCTCATTCCTTTTTCTGTCTCTCTCTGTGACTATTAATCGAGAAACTGTGTTTCATTATAGCTGTCCTGTCTCTTTCTATGTCTTCCTGTCTCTCTTTATCTCTATCTAGAGGCAGAGCAGAGCAGCAGTCCCAGTCACACAGGAGTGGGATCTGATCAAGAGGACAGTCGAACAGCGACCATAGGTACTGTAACAGATCTTTGATTATATAAGGATATTCATTCATTTTGTATCTTGGTTATATAAGCATATGAACTTTGTTTTTGTTTTTTTTTGTAATGTTTGTATATGTGCATACTTTAAATTAACATAATTAGTATAACATTTAAATATATAAGCCAGTTTTATCAGCTGTAACAGTTCAGTTGTTTCAGCTCAGTTTGAGGTGACAAATGATACTGTATGGTAATTTTGTAATGAGAAATTATTAAGAAGTTCTTGAGGATATTCAAAACAATTGGAAGAGAAAATTATCAGGTAACAGCAGGACAAATTCTTTCCTTACCATGACCACAGTGCTAACAATGCAAAAAAGCACCACCCTTGAAATAATATGAACAAAGGAAAAAGTGAAATACAGTGATAGGAAGCTATCAAATCACTATTTTATGAAGAAATAGCTTTATAAAAGAGAAACACACAAGGAATAGGATACACAACCAAAGAGTAAATGAAGACAATCACACGTCTAACTGTCGGGTTTCTACAGATGGTCCAGAGTTCCAGGAGAGTTTTGTGACATCAGGAGTTTTCAGTGTGACTGAGCTTGTTCAAGTCTCAAGAAGTAAGTATACTGTACTATAACCTTTATCCTTGACCCAGCTTTGTTTCCACATTTTACTGTAAACCCATCTATTTATATATGAGTTTGAGTTACAGTATGTCATCTCAAGATGATTATATGACTGCAGAGTGGGTCATGCAACAGTTATGTTATGTGTTGTATTGATACACTCTGGATTGGCAATACAATCCATCAATGTGCGGAAACATAAATTTCCCAGTCATAAATGCGACTTTAATGTAGATGTAAATAGTACATGCAAGTCAGAGGCTGGTAATTGCTACCATATGACATGAATATTGATGGGATATTTTGAAGGGAAATTGCTCTTTGGACTTGGTAGAAATATAAGATTGAAATACTTCGAAGTGTAAATAGATGCAAAAAAACATACTGAAATTGCTGTGTGATATGCATGAACTGCATGCATACTCCACCCTTCACCCTTGGCAATTCCAGTGGCATGGGTGAGTCTGAAGCCATAAAATTAGTAAACAAGGAGCCAAAACATTGGCTTATACCTAAAAAATAAACAAAAAACAACACTGCTGCAAGATCACTGTTACTATTGGCATTTTGACAGCATGAACATATGAGCACATCAGGCTTGACTTCTGCATCAGTCCTAAACATTTGGAGTCATAAAAACATATACAAGTCATACACACTTCACTCAATTTAAAGCAATTTAAAATGGGATGACAGTTTGTTGCCCTACAGTGACCCTACATAAATACGAATTTTTTTTTGTCAGTGTATCTGAAATATGACTTTTAAGCACAAACTAACTAGTTTAATCAGATTATGGTTGACCACAGTAGGATCTTTACATGTAAATTGAAAAATCTCAGGTATCACTGCAATTCCGCTCATTTTCTCAATATGCCATTGACAGTTTTTTCTATTGTCTCTTTTTGATCCATTTAGATTGCTAATGTAGATTGTATACAAAAAAGTTAAAAATGTTCATGTTTTACTGTGACCATAAGGTTAAAAACCAAACCAGACTTAAGAAAACAAAACTAAAAAACTGAAAAAAAAAAAAAAAAAAAAGTAAAGTAACTCCACCAGTGTCTGTTTTGGGTCCCTAGAATACATGCTGTAAATGCTGTGATGTCTTTTTTGATTATATTTTGTTTTGATTATTTGCAATGTTCTGTTTAGACGACAAGGCAGTGAAGTAATTTGAATTGAAACATTACTTGAATTTATGTGTCTGTTTTAACAGTTAATCCACTAAAAAATGTCTATGGTAACCATTTTTAATTTCCTAAAATCAAGAAAATCGGCCATGCATATTGGCCTAAAATAACAGTGCTTGTTCTCCCTGTGTGTGTAGCTCCAGTAGTTACAGGTGTCGGACCTAGTTTTTCAATGGGGGAGCTTCAGGGTCATCTGGCCTATGACCTCAACCAGTCTGCCAACCAGCCGGTTAGCCTGAGACGATCGCTGGCGAGCACTTCATCCAGCGGGTAAACACACACTGCAAATCCCTTTTTATCAAATCATGAGAATTTTTTTTACAACCGTTTTCAGATTTCATCAGAGTATTGGGATTAGCTAGAGTGGGGGAGGAGCGTTTATTTAAACCAGATTTCTAAACCTTTCCTATTCCATCTTTTTCATCCATTTATCCATCCATTTTCTGCTGCTTTAACCGGTGCAGTGGTCTAAGCAGGGATGCCCAGACTTCCCTAGACACTTCCTCCAGCTCTTCTGGAGTGATACCTAGGCGTTCCCAGGCCAGCTGAGAGACATAGTCCCTCCAGCGTGTCCTGGGTCTTTCCCAGTGGGGCATGCCTGGAACACCTCCCCAGTGAGGCATCCAGGGGGCCACCTCAGCTGGCTCCTTTCGATGTGGAGGAGCAGTGGCTCGACTCCCAGCTCCTCCCGGGTAACCAACCTCCTCACCCTATCGCCACCCTGCCACCCTGCCGAGGCAACTCATTTTGGCCGCTTGTATCCGAGATCTTGTCCTTTTGGTCATGACCCAGAGCTCATGACCATAGGTGAGGGTAGGAACGTAGATTGACTGGCAAATCGAGGGCTTCGCCTTTCAACTCAGCTCCTTCTTTACCACAACAGACTGGTACATTGACCGCATTGCTGCTACCAATGCACCGATACGTCTGTCAATCTCCCATTCCATTCCACCCTCACTTGTGAACAAAACCCCAAGATACTTAAACTCCTCCACTTGAGGAAAGATCTCTCCTCCGACCCGGAGAGTGAAACCCACCTTTTTTCGGTTGAGAGCTATGGCCTCGGACTTGGAGGTGCTGATTCTCATCCTAGCTGCTTGATGCTCAATGTTTGTTTTCCCAGGTAAACAACTTCTTCTTATTATTATTATTATTTATATGGTGGTTGGCAAATAACATTACCACCACCTTCTGAAATGGTCTGAATGGATTCACAGGTAAACGCTTCCTCCTTTTGAGTAAGATTCCTGACCAATGAGAGAACAGTTGGTTTGCGCATGACATTTGGGACTGTTACCCTGTGAACACAAATGGCCCAAAAGAAAAATGCAACAATGTATCTTTTTAGCCCCCTGATTCAAAACAAAGCAAACGAGCCACAGGTGTGAATACACCCTAAGATTGTGTGTGTGTGCATATGGACTGCTATGCTCCCAAAGCTGAAGTGAATATTGTTGATTAGCAGCCAGATGTGTTCATTGCTTGGGTGGTTGAGAAGCCAGTTGATGTTGTTCTTGGTACAGACCTTTTTGTGCTTTTCCACCTTTTGCAGAAGGCAGAACCTGACAATCTGGGTGATATGAGTGGCAACGTTGCATGTCCTTCCTGTTATTACCAGGGCTAAGGCCAAAGTTGGTGTTGAACCTTTGTCAGATTTTGATGTTAGTCTGTGTGAGGGTGGCACAAAAAGGCCCAGAAAATCTAGACAGGTTAAATGAACATGACACGAGTGGGATGAAAACAGATGACTTGGAAAGTGCCATAAAAACATTGCTGAGCTAGAGAGGCAGGATAAAACTTTAAAACCTTTGTTTGCTACAGTGGGTGCAAGAACATCTGCTAAACTAGGGGGAAAAGAGTAGATCATTGTTAAAAATGATGTGTTGTGTGCATGCAATAACACCCACAAGCACTTGGTGATCCCTGCTAGCTGTAGGCCCCCTGTTATGCATTTGGCACATACAGTTCCTTGGGCATTACACTTGGGCCATCAAATCTGCGCATCAATCCCCAGTTTTATTGCCTTGCATGTAGACTAACATTTAAACATACTGTGAGGGAAATTTATACCTCCACAGACAAATGTCTACCACCTCCCTTTGGTGTCCTATGTTAATTCAATAAAGACTTTTAACACTGCTTTGTGGTCACAAGGAAGCAGACGGAAAGTCAGGGAGACGCTAATTATATTATGTATGCCATCCTGCCGGCATGAGTTACATGTGAGTGACTGATGTGTAAATTAATACTGTTCAACTGATACAAAAGCTGATCATTTTCTGTGCTCGTGGTCAATCTGTGTTGACCCGTCCTGCAGGCCATATGTTCTGTTGTGACTCTGCTGCTTTGCCCATTGCCTTGCCTATTAAATTTGCCATCCTTTGACCTGAGATTTGCCTCCAAGTATTTTTTCCACGACACATACTACATTATATGTCCAACATGTCAGCCTTTCCCCATCATCTCCACCCCTCTCCACAGGAATGTGATAGACATAGTTGTCCCCTTTCAGTTAAGAGTGCCTATCGTTACCAGTACATAGTGACTATGCCACCTTGGTTCCCAGAGGCTTTCCCACTACACACCATCACTGCTTCTGCTGTTTTCTGTACTCTGGTCCAACTTTTCTCCAGAGTGGGTATTCCAGATGACATTCTGACAGACCAGGATACGAACTTCACCTCCTTTCTGTTACAACTCTTCCACAGGCAGTTTGGCATTGCAGCTATCAAGACCACACTCTATCATCCCCTACCTGATTGATTGGTTAAAAGATTTAACCAGACCTTGAAGAGAATATTTCAGAACTTTGGGAGAGACTGGGACCATTGCTGTTCCTGCTTTTTACTTACAAGGAGGTGTCACGGGCTTCCACCAGGTTTTTCCCATTCAAACTCTTGTACAGCTGGAATGTCCAGGGACCACTGAGTCTGCTGCAAAAGAGGTAGGATGCTTTCCCTGACCTAGGGGTAATGCAATTTGTGCTGCAGGTGAGGGACCAGCTGGCCAAGCACCAAAAGAAGGCTGCGGAGAACCTGCAAGAAGCCCAAAAGAAGCAGAAAACCTGACGTGACCAACAGCCATGCCAATGGGACATCCATCATGGTCCAAAGGTGTTACCGCTTCTGCCTTCTTCAAGCAGCAAGCTGTTGATCAAGTGGCAAGGGCACTACAAATCACCCATCAGATGGATCCTGTTGCATATGAGATCCAACACAAAAGGCCTAGCAGACCTACTATATGACTCTCCTGAAGGACTGGAAGGAACCAACAATCCAGTTTCCTGAGGTAGCCTGTCTGGTGAGAGAAGTGAAGATGGAGGAGGAGGAGCCTAGTGTTTCCATGGTAATCAAGGGCTTACCTCCTGTACGGGCTTACCTTACTGTAGATCAGGCTACTCTCTCTTTGCTGCTCACACAGGGAAGACGACCTTGACTGAACATGAGATTGAGTTGAAGGATGTCAAATCATTCCATTAGAGGTGTTATTGTGTCCTACAATATTTGGTGGGGCAGCTTTGTCTGGGGGTGGAGGCAATGCTGGCGCTCAGAGTCGTCAAGCCAGCTAACTCTGAGGGGTTCAGCCCAGTAGTCATTGTTTTCAAGAAGGATGACTTACTGCAAATCAGCATCGACTTCAGAAAACATAATGCCATCTCTGAGTTTGATGCCTATCCGATCAATTTATTTTCCTTGGTCTTTGCTGATATCGAAGGATGCTTGTCTTTCTGCAAAGGCTCTTTCCTCAAACAAGAAAAAGGCATCCTTCGATATCAGCAAAGACCAAGGAAAATCAATTGAACAGAGCAACACACATCCATGCCGTGATTGAAACTCCGACAGCTCACTCCATTTTAGATCCAAAAGGTTGAACTGAATCTCAACCTGCTGTCTGAACCTTGGTATAAACTGATACTTGATTTAAAATCCAGTTTTCCTCCAAAGCAAGTCTACTATTGTTTATATTTTCAATATGATGTAACTCATTAATTCATCTAACTTATCTGTACATTTTCTCTCTTTTTTTCCCCCCTTTGTAAATAGTTGAATAAATCTTTAAAACTTACTGAACTGGCATAAATGTCACTAACGTGGAGTGAAACCAACCTGAAAGATAAATTTGTGTTTCCTCAAACTTAATAAGCCGCTTGGATTACTAGTGAAACGTTTCAACCTCAAAACTTGACGTCCAGTTGCTGTGACTATGATGTGGCGTTTCCAGCTCAAATAAATTCCTTAGGGCAAATAATCTGGAATTTTGAATTGTAAAAATTAAAAGAGATTAAGGAGATTATTTAATAATTTTGCATCTCTGCTTCAGGTAGCTACTATATACATATATATGTATAATTCATCATCTACCTTTTTTAACAGAGGGTGTAGTTGAGGTTAAAAAGGTCTGACAGCCTGGGGGAAATGACTCTACAGACTCTACAGTAGCTGTAGTATATGTAGCCCCAAAAATGAAAAAAACTGTTTAAATGTATTTTTTCTCATTAATCTACACTCAGTACCACATAATGAAAAGTTAAAACAGAATTTTAGAAATGTTTGCAAATGCATGAAAATGAAAAAAACTGACCTTGTTCTGTCATACCCAAAAAGACCTGAGGCTGAAATTGCTGCCAAAGGTGCTTCAACTAAGTACTGAGCCTGAATACTTGTGTAATATTAATGTAATATTTTAGCAATCCTTCACTCAAGCTTATTAAAAAATTCTTGATCTAAACATACTTATAACTCATTTGAGAGCCTCAATCTTAGCCTCTCACACCCAAACTGGAAAACAGAAAAAACTGTTGTTATTGTGTACTGTCACCCTTTTTAACTGAATTTCCAGATTTCCTATCTAATTTAGTGCTTAATTCAGATAAAGTCATTGTAGTGTGAAATTTTAACATTCACCAACACAGTGGAGGGCAGTCTTGTTGACTTCACTGATGCAAGTTGGTTATCTTGCTGATAATACTGCAGCCTCTCTGTTTATACAAAACATAATACTGTTGCCCCTGCGAAAAAGAAGATAGTAAAACAGAAATACTTTATTAATGTCTTTTAGGAAATTGTTTTGTTACTGTGCTCCCTTCCACATATATAGACTATGGTAAAAAATAAAAATTATAACAAAAAAAAATTAAGCCACCTCTTTGAAACATAAAAAATAATACAAAAAAGATGTCACGAGGTGTGGGTGGTGTGGTGTGAAGGAGGAGAGGTGAGGACCCAAATGCAGGACAACTGAGGCGTTTATTCCTTCCTGGGATTTCCAGGGCAAACACAAAACCAAACTAGTAACCGGATTACACGGTACGACTCGAAAGGACCGAGTGAGACGGTCACAACACAATTACTCACTTCAGCATACAAAACACCAACTGAACCATCAATAACCATAACTAATGCTTCAGCCCAGAACAAAGGAAGAGGGGAGGTATAAATAGGGGAACACACAACAGGTAATCAAACTCAGGTGAACATAACGGGGACAGGTGAAACTAATAACAGATAATTAACATAAAGCTGCCAGGGACCAGAACAGGGGAAACAGGAAGGCCACACAAAATAAGAGTCCTCTGGCAGGAAGTCCCCAGAGGGACTCATGACAAAAGATAATAGATGCTATTTACATATAGCTATTTTGCTATTTATCTACAGCCTCCATGATAGACATTGATTGCAGAGGGAGTAGTTGAACAGTTTGATGGCCATTGGCACGAAAGAATTCCTGTGGAGCTGCATTGCATCATGGGTGAATGAGTCTCTGACTGAATGTGCTTCTGTGTCTGAGCAGAACATCATATAGAGGGTGTGAAGAGTAGTCCAATATTGATGTTATCTTGGACAACATTGTCCAACCGGTGTCAGAGAGTCCAGATCCTCTCCCACAACATGGCTAGCCTTGTGGATGAGTTTATGAGTTGGCATCCTTCAACCTCAGTCTACTGCCCCAGTACACAACAGCATAGAGGAGGGTAATGGCTACCACAGACTCATAAAACATCCCCAGCATCATCCAGCAGATGTTGAAGGACCTCAGTGGTGTCAGGAAAAGGAGTCTGCTCTGGACCATCCTACAAAGGTATTCTGTGGTTTCAGCCCAGTCCAGTTTATTGTTCAAGTACACCCCTAACTATTAGTACTCTGCCACAACATCCTCACTGACTCCGTGGATAGAAATAGAGGTCATCTGAGCACTAGTCCTTCTCATGTCCACAACCAGTTCCCTTGTCTTTGTCACAATGAGCTGCTGATGGTTCTGCTCACACCAAGTGATAAAATTGTCCACCATATCTCTGTATCCAGTATCCCCAGCCTTGCTGATACATCCAACTTCTGCAGAGTTGGATGTATCAGAGAAAGGAAGGGAAGGGAAGAGAAGAGAGAGAGGACAGTCCCCTGTGGTGCCCCTGTGTTGCTGATCACTGTTTGTATATAACAGATCTATGGTTCTCTTCTCTAGTGGCACAGCTCATATACTGGGTGAAAGTGGGAAGTGTAGCGTCCATGATGACATGATTGAAGTAATCAGAGATAGCAACAAATGCACTCAGGTGTTGTGTCTGTAACTGGGCTATGGCAGAGTGAATGGTGTTACTTGCTGACTTTGGGTTGGCAGAGTCGGGGAACATAAATAACCACAGTGATGATATGAGAAAACTCCCTGGGCAGATAATATGGTTGGAGTCCAACAGCACAGTGTCACACCTTGATGGTGATGCGAGTAGGGTTGCACTATGTGTTGTTGACTAGAATGCCAAGCCTCCACCCTTACATGTACCACTATTGGTGCAGTCTCTGTCAGCCCTTATAGTATGAAGGCCCTCAAAACATTTTCATCAGCAATATCCTGGTGCAGCCATGCCTCTGTCAAGCAAATTAAGCCATATTCCTTAAACTCCAGACTAGCACTGGGGGACCTCTTATTCCCCATTATGAATGGAGGCTTCTCTGTAAGGCTTCCTCTGCTGTTTCTTTCCTCCTGCATCCCTGGTGTGTTTTTCTCCAGATTTCAGTTGGCTTGGCCACTGGACTGGCCAGCTTCAAGTCGACCAGCTGATCCCTGCAGTAAACAATTAAGCCAGCAGGTAGTTGTTGTGCTGCAGTGCTGAAAAGTAGCAGTACCACAGCAAACAAAAATACTAAAACTCTCATGATGAGAATTTGAAATATGTCTAAATAAAAAAAGAAAATTAAAAGTAGAAAAAAAGCAAAAAGAAAAGTTAAAAAATGTTAGAAAAAAAATAACAACAGGCTGCACACAAGTTGACACATGCACATTGACTAGCTCCATAGTACAATTCACACATTCAATTCAATTCAGTTCAATTTTATTTGAATTGGGCCAAATTACAATACATAATCATCCCAAGGCACTTTACAAAAACAAAAAAACCTAACAAATCCCTTATGAGCAAGCACAAGGCGACAGTGGAGAGGAAAAACTCCCTTTAACAAAAGGTTAGGGTAGGGTAGGGGAGCTCAGTGCACCGATGGTCCTCGGGCAGTCTAGGCCTATAGCAGCATAACTAAGGGATGGTTCAGGGTTAGCTGAAGCTTTGTCAAAAAGGAAGGTTTTAAGTCTAGCCTTAAAAGTGCAGAGAGTGTCTGCCTCCTGAACCCAGACTGGGAGCTGGTTCCACAGGAGAGGAGCTTGATAGCTAAAGGCCCTGCCTCCCATTCTACTTTTGGAAATTCTGGGAACCACAAGTTGATCTGTGACTCTGGATTGTCAAACTTTAGGTTGGCTAATAAACTCAGCCAAATTTTTAGAGATGAGAGCCGCACCATCCAAAGTGGGATGGATGCCGTCTCTCGCTACCAGACCTGGTTTTCCCCAGAAAGTGGCCCAATTGTCTATGAAGCCCACATCCTTTGCTGGACACCACCTAGACAGCCATCGACGGAACAACGACATGCGGCTAAAAATGTCATGACTGGTCAAATTGGGAAGGGGTCCAGAGAAAATTACCTAATTCGACATTGTTTTGGCTGAATTACACACCGACTCAACATTAATTTTAGTGACCTCCAATTGACGTGTCATTGCTGCCGACGTGAATAACAATCTTACGATATTTACGATTAGCCTTAGCCAGCAGCTTCAAGTTTGACTCGATGTCGCCCGCTCTGGCCCCAGGAATTCATTTGACTGTAGTTAGTGGTGTCTCTAGCTTCACGTTTCTGACTATGGAACTGCCAATTATCAGAGTCGGTTTCTCAGCAGGTGTGTCGATGAGCGGGGATCATCTATTAGAAACATGAACAGGCAGGTGATGAGCCGTGGGCTTCTGCTTAGGAGTACGTTTCCGTCGGACCATCACCCAGGCTAATTCTCCAGGCTGCTCCGGAACCTTACACTTATTACAAGTATCATCATCACTAAAGGAGGCAGAGAAATAACTAAACATGTGGCACACCAAGCAGGAGAGAGAGAGAGAGAGAGAGAGAGAGGGAGAAGCCATGCTACTAGCTAGCTAAGCTAACTGGTAGTCTGGAAATAGCTATAAATACCGGTCAAAATAGACTTGACTAGTACCGGAATGTGTAGCGGTTAATGAATTTTTTAGAGAGTTTAGTTAGTTTTTAGGTGTGTTAGACTGAAGCTAGTCTGTTGCTAATCTGTAGACAAACTATATAGCAGAACACGCTTGCAACAGCAAGTTGAATTAGTTACCCAGAAACCTCACATCTGCACCTTTAAGCAGTAAAAATGTTTTTGTATTTCGGCCTAAAAACCTCAGAAATATGAATTTTAATCTTGTAGTTACACTAGATGGTATAGCTAAGACCTCCATATTGAGAATTTTTTTCAGCACTCTGTGGGTCAAATATTCAATTACAGTCTGGAAGGTTCTCTTTAATGCATCCATGTACCGAGCGTGTGAGATACTGGTGACACATCTTAGCATTAACAATTTTTATCCTGAGATAATTATCATGAGTTTCCATGTAGAGCTTGCATGTTCTTTGCACGTCTATGGTGGTTTTCCCCAGGTATTTAAAAACATGCAGGTTTAATTAACTGGTCTAAATATGTCCATAGTCGTCAGTGTGACTGGTTGTGTACCTCCATTGGCCCTGTGACAAACTGGTGACCTGTCTCTCACCCCATCCAAGTCGGCTGAGAGTAGTCCATTCCACTTAATCTCTATAACAGACCTTACATTGCCACTTAGCAGTGGTGACCTGGCTGCTATCCCAAAACCAAACAGAATAAAGGACTAGATTACCTAGAAGGTCCCAGGTTGGCAACTCATCAGGGACTTTTCTATGTGGAGTTTGTTTGTTCTCCCCGTGCTTGCGTGGGTTTACCCTGGGTACTCCAGTTTCCTCCCACAGTCCAAAAACATGCATGTCAGGTTGATTGGTGACTCTAAATTGCCCATAGGAGTGAATGTGAGTGTGTGAGGTTGTTTGTTTCTGTGTGTCTATATGTGGCCCTGTGATGGACTGGTGTCCTGTCCAGGGTGTACCCCTGCCTTTTACCCAACGAGAGCTGGGATAGGCTCCGTAGTCAAAGATCTATTATACATGAAGAACAGCGCCATAAGTTACTAAAACAGTACAGTTTTCTAGAATGAAAACATCTTTGTGAACACTTATTTAAATCTAATATATCACACAGCTACTGTCACAACCATCTTTCATTTTATCAGCTAAAATATTATCAGTTGGTCTTCATTTAAACACAATATAGCTGACCAGAGAGAGGGGACACCAAAGGTTTAACAGCGTATCACTGCACTGTATTTGTGCAGATTTGTGTATTATATCCCAAATTACCATTTCATAGTCTACTTTTTCAGTCACCCTGTGCGATTCCTGAGAAAAATGAGCTTGCAGCTGATTGTCAGGGAGGATGGTCAAGGTACAAAGTGTACTGCTGTCACATTAAAGGTTGAAGTTCAATTGGGGGGGCATTACCATGAACAAGGTTTCCCACATGGTGTGGAAAGGTGTTAAATCACCAGCCTTGTTTTGTTTCTGTTGGGGATTGCAATATACTACTGACATTCTCTTAAAAATTAGATCCCTACACAGCAAATTTGCCAGTGCTAAATAACTTCTGAGAGTGTTAATTTGCAAATAAAAACCAGAGGTGGGTTCATGTATAGTACACACACTAGCCATACCATGATCATTGCTGCACTCAGCCTAAACCATTGCCAATTATCCTGTTATAAGAAGATACTTTTGTTGTTTATGTCATGTTAAAACAAGGGTGTGATTGAAACAGTGGGTGGGTTTGTATGTTAAAACCTACCGTATTTTGTCCTTATACTGACATTTTCTTGTAATAATGTGACTCTGCCAGCTGGGACTGAGAGCAGCTCATGCACTCACTTTGCACTCACTGAGTTCTCGCTCATCCAAAAAAAATTAAATTTTTACTTTGTCATTATGTGTTACTGAGTGTAGATTGACAAAAAAATTTATTTAAACAATTGTGGTATCAGGCTGCCACATAACAAATTTGAAAAAAGTGAAGGGTGTCTGAATACTTTTTGTATGCACTGTATGTGTTTATATGTTTTCACTGTTTACATATAAACCGTATATTCATGTACAAACTGTCAACATATCTGATCCTCCGGCACAAAAGTCAGTTTTCTGACTATAGCTTAAATTTTATGTACTTGAAGATTCGTTATGTGCAGTCTGAAATTTAAAGTAATTCCCATCTCAATCTCAGACTGCAGCTTCAAAAGGAATTGAACTCTGCTTTCCCACATTAAAGTGCAACATTGTTTACCTCCACCAATCTTTCTCTGCCGTATCTCTGTTACTGCAAGAAAAAGAAGCCACTCAAAAACGTATCTGAATATAATCAAACAATCAGATATGTTTGTTACAAAACATATCTACATTTGCAGTGTAGTAGTAGTAAAGAAACACACAATCCACACACAATAATTACAGTTTACAGCAAACCCTGACCACAGGGATTTTTCTTTACTCCAATTTCTGAGTACACAGTCAAACTGGTATGGGCTACAGTATGGTCTGTGCATGCACAGGTGCTGTATGTGTCAGTGTAAGCTGGACGCTGCCTACAGACATTATGGTGTAACACATGCTATGCTGTGGTACAAATGACGACCAGTCACAGTAAAGGTGGCAACTTACTGCAGCAGAGTGACACTATGAACCACTACTACTGTAATTTTAATTAATAACAAAGTTTAATAATAATGTTATATCATGGTAATCACCACAGTAATAACCAGGTTAATAAACATTTAACATCTTGGAAGTAACAATGGAATTATCTAGATAATATTAGAGCACAATTTTTATAACCAGGTAACAAGGGACCAATGAATTCTTCATCCTTATATTGTAAACATCACCTTTCCCTTTTCTTTTGAAGAAAATAATTTAAAAATTATTTTAATGCTGTAATTTGTTATCTGGAAATTTAGCAATACCAGGAAACAGCTGGAAAAGCAAAAGTACCTGTTTCTGTCTTTAACTGTGGTGTTTTGATTTGGACTGTTTTATATCTGAGTGTAGCCCTGTACATGTGGTCATGTTTAAAAATTAGGGCACAAAATCAGAGTGGGAACTCAACAGAACATGAACGACAGACCTGATAAGGCATTTGTTTGTCCTTGAAACTAACAATTCACATTAACATCTATGGGCAATTCAGTGTCACTAGTCAACTTAACTTGCATATCTGTCTTATGAATTAAATTTCATATATTGCATTTACTCCTACTGATGGCAGATCACTTTGGAAATTAAGGAAGTTTAAGATTAAATTTAGGCCAGTGCTCAGTAACATAAATATTTCCTTTCCCTGTACTTGCATAACCCCAGCATGTAGTTAGTTAGTGCTGCACATATTCACAACTAAGGAGTGACAGGCTTGGTATTTGTAAGAGATATAGCTATAGCTACAATCATAACATTAATTACATTAATTAATTACATATTCGATAAATTAAAAGTTTTTCATTTTCACTTCCCCGCAGTGAAGGTAACAAAATCTAAATGTATTCAGTATTTGCAGCACTCCTCTCTGCTCTTGAACCAGCAGCACTTCTTCTGTAGATTTGGGTATCCATAACATTGTCAGGTCTTGTGTTTGGTTTGCACTCTGTTTCAGGAAAATAGACCCCATAATGTAAAATCCAGGTTTCAGTTTGTGTTTGTAGCCTATAATAGGGATTAAGGGTCTGGATATTTTGGCCTCTATTTCAGGTTTGACCATTCTTGCCTACAATCTTTCTTTCGTGAGATGCCCAACATTAAATTGTAGTATTTAAATCTCAGAGCTTAAATAATTCTGAGGATTTATTTATGGACAATGGTGTCTATGCAGCAATGTCAGATATTATTAAACAGGCATTTGCATATTCTGAACACTGAATATGCAAATGAGTGACTGTATATATGTCTGCAGGAGTAAGCGTCATAAGTCTGGCTCCATGGAGGAAGAGGCTGATAGTCCAGGAGGGGAATATTACCATTCACCGTCATCTCCTGCCAGCAGCTCCAGGAATTGGACTGATGACATGGAAGGAGGTAACAGAACGAGCATAAGGACAGGGATAAGGCTAACAGTGTGCAGTGTTTTTACAAGGAGAACATCACTAAAGCATGAGCATACTCAGTTACTTTAATACTGAAATTATTGTTTAGTTACTTTAATACTGAAATTATTGTTTGCCAGCTTTGCAAAGCATACATACGCACTGTATAGTGTGTAGTCATTGACCTGCTTTAAATATATTTGATCTATCATGAGCTGCTGTGTGGTCTTGTGTACCTAGTGGTGTAAGAGGTTTGAGGTTCAATTGTTTGGCTGTGTATCATAGCACCATTTCAGAACAATGTGACTAATTTTCTTCCAACATTATGCTTTTGTCTTTTTATTTATCCATTTTTGTTTAATTAGTTATATATTCTTACTAGAAGTGGGTAGTGACAACAATCCACAATCCTTTGTGGTTGCATTTAGTTTCATGAAAATCTCCTCATCTCTGCCCTCAACACCCATCCCCCATTTCCTTTCTCCCCTCCTTGTTAATAATTATCCTTTTTCTGTTTCATTATGGGTAACAGTTTGTGTTCCTGGGTCATGACAGAAAATACATGTTTTCTGTTGATAGACAAAGTATACAGTGCATGGGATGTAAAACCACTATGTGACATAATGTATGTTGCTTTGCTGTTCTGTGTGTTTATAGTCAAAATAAAAAAAAGTATTTGAAATAAAATTTAGTTTCAGGAAGTTATATGAACCAGCTAAATTAAAAAAAAATTAGGGTTCCAGTGCCTGTTTAGTGCTTATGCCAAGAAAAATTTTCAAATGTATGTTTTTGTGCATTTTTCAGGTCTCTCTCCTCCGGTGAAGAAGGCAGAGCTGGACAGTCCTTCACCCCAGGAAGACTCACCAAGACTGGGCTCCTTCACTCAGCATCAGCGGCCAGTCATAGCCGTTCACAGTGGTCAGCAGCAAACACAGACTTACAGTATTTTCCAGACTATAAGTTGCACTTTTGGTAGCACACTGGCTTGTCCTGTGACTTATATATATCAAAGTAACTTAACACTTACGTGTTAATTTACTGTCATTACTGTCATTTACTGTCATTTTGTCAAGCAGTCACTAGCTCTAGATGGCACTCTTGACTTAATTGAAGATAATACTATATGGCCAAAAAAGTAAAAACACTTATGTTTACGCTAAACTGCAACTCCTAGTGTATCACAAGTGAGAAGACCTCCCAAAAGAAAGAGCTATACTGCAGATTTCGATGTTCAGGTAGTAAAGTATGTGGCTGAAACAAAGTTTGGAGTGAGTGTTGGCATTCAAGCAACCTTAGATAGAAGGAGGTCATGCTGTTTCACCTTGTCCCCGACAGTGGAGTTTAACATTACATGTTGTTATGCCTGGCCTACGTTATTCATAGACTAATTTAAACAACACAACACCACACACACACACACACACACACACACACACACACACACACACACACACATACACATAGTAGCAATTGTTCCTATATGATAACAAAAAGAACAGAATAAGTAATTTCTTTTTTTCTTCTCCCTGTCTCTTTCTGCCCAGGTCTGTCTCGGAGTCCCCACCCCTCCTCATCTCTTCATTTCCCAACATCCTCCTACTTTTCCCATGGAGCAATTCGCTATCCTCCTCATTTAGCCCAGGACCCGCTTAAAGATCTAGTATCATTGGCCTGTGACCCTGCCAATCAAACCCAAAGCTCTGTGAGTATAACCCATCAAAATGTCAGTATATGTGAAATTGAGAAAGAATATGTGACAGAGCTCCAAACACTGCTCCTTTTCTCCATACTACTTTGGAATTTTACTATACAAACAATTTCTCAGATTTGTTTTTGCAGACAGATAATGACACAAAGAGTTTCCCCCTAGTCAATAATTATTTATCATCTTGCTCTGTAAAAGGAAGGAAATACCAGCCAGTTGCAGTGCCATTTTTGATAGTAAAAACTGCTTTGACAGCAGCTAGGTCAGAACAATAATTAACCATGCTGGTTCCCTGGTTAAAGTTGAATTAAAAATATATTAGTTTGTTTGTAGAACAAACACCTCTTAATCAAGATCATGCATTTGTCGCATCTAATACTGACTATTGAGGAAATACTAAAATGCACTGGCTGATGTCCACTTCTGTTGCGATCACTTTGTTTTAGATGATGCTGGTTGACATTTACTTTTAGAGTACAATGATCAACTGCACAGTTAAAAGAATAGCAGCACTGCAGTTGTTCCATCCATTATCTACTGGTTATCCTGGTACATGGCGAGACATAGGGTGAGGTATACCCTGGGCTGTCTATCACAGGCCTAACACATAGAGACAAGCACTCACTCATATTCACACTGACGGGCAATTTAGAGTCACCAAATACCCTAATCCCAATCTGCATGACTTTGGACAGTTGTAGGCACATGGAGAAAATGCAAACTCCACACAGAAAGGTCCCAGATTGATCACAGTTATTAAATATAAATTAATTTCTTTGTGTTTCTGATTTTTCTAGCTAAATGGCAGTAACCAGGTTAAAGTTCCCAGTCACTACATCTCATCTCAGATGTTGGCACCACCTGGACCTGCACCCTCATTAGCTCTTCCACCATCCTCCCTCTCCAGGTCAGCAGAGTCAAAGGCAACTACCACATCCTCTGATGGGGGCACAAACTCTCCCACATCACCCAGTAAGTGATCAAAATGTTACATACTTCCATTGACAACAGTGATGTGACATATAATGTGTAGCTATATACATACAGTAGCCTTGTAATGGATGTTAGGATAGAATATTTAGCCCACTACAGTCCTATATTTGTTTATTTCCAAGCACAGAAAATGCTGAGATGGAAGTGCAGAAGAAAAATAACACAAAGAGTTTACTGGTGTTATCGCTCCTGGGTGGTATTCCAGACTGAGAGTAGCTTATTGTAAAACCGCTGATGTAGTGCATTTTTCTAGAACTATCAACTTTTACAACAAATTATGATAAGACCCTGTAGATAATACATTTTGCCTGTGTATCCACAGCTTGATGTCCACTTACTGTTATAAACATAAGAGCCATAAGAGCACAGGGTGACATAGTCTCAGATTATGATGACCAAGATAACAAATGTTGCAACATCGCGGACCATGTTCTACTGACTAAACAACAGTATTGAGGTGGTTTCAAAATAAAGTGTGCCATTTCTATATCACAGTCACTGATTTACTAAATTACTACATGAAAAAAATTATTATTAAATAATAACAATGTAAATAAATAATAATGTAGTCACTGTTTAGAGCCAGAGTCACTAAGGAAATGTTGACATGTCATGAAGTTGTAATCATTGTGTATTAAGTGTATGATTTACTGAAGCAGCAGCTCATTATGCACTCAGTCTAATTTCATTCTGAAGTAAAAGTCAGTTGATTTAAAATATTTTAAATTGCGATGTATCACAACCTGATCACACAATTTTTTGTGTTCTAAATGTAAAAGATTAAAAGTTTTTCATACTCTTAACATGTGAGAAGAAAAATATGCTTTCTTTATGCAAATGTAAGCTTAATACTGTTGCAGCAATCTAAAACAATGACAAATACTGTTCAGAATATTCTTCAGAAATACTTCAATGGCTCTGCATGCTCAAAAAATATGCTGAAAGCACAACATGGCAAACCCAAGCCCAACAAACCATAACAGGTATGTTGAGTGACAGGTGGAGGGAGAAGAGGTAGTGATGCCACAGCACCGTGATTGGAGCAGAGAAGTTAGCAGTACTACACACAGTAAATGTTCAGTATAACAGTGCATCATCTAAAAAAATGCTACCGCTCCTCGTGACCTACACTAATTGTCCGAGCCTTGCTTGCCAGCTGCTGCAGGGGGGTTAACTCCGAAGTGAAGACAACTTCGGCCCTGGAGCAGAAGTCTCTTCTGTACTTCCTGACTACAGAGGAAAGCGGGAAAGGTGAACATAATCACAGAACGTGCCTGTATTAATCATTTGTCAAAAAAATTGCGCCGTTAAAAGGAATTGTAGTTAAATTATAACACGAATTATATTATAAATTAAATTATATTCTTTAGGACCACTACTAATTACTACAATTACTAGAGCAGAAGAAGTCAAGTAAATTGTTGTAAAATTAACTTATCTCACTCTGCCCTTAGTTGTGACAAACTTTATAAATGTTACGAACGCCCTCAGATACAGGAACGAGGTACATAATGAATAACTTTATTCAAGTCGGTACAGAAGCCACAGGAATCAGGAAAACAGGAATGATGCGTCCATGGAAATGTAACTGAGATCAGACAGAGAGTAGGAGTGAGGGAAGTCCATATATACTGGAGGGAGAGTGCAGACGAGGTGCAGGTGAGAGACTAGGGAACAGGTGAGACGGATTGTGGTGATTGCCAGGGGAAACTCCTGGCAGAACCGTAACAGTACCCCCCTCTCCACGGCCAACTCCTGGGGGCCGAACCCCCCTCCTGAGGACAGGGGACCATGGAGACTGGGGACTGTGGAGGCTGGAGACAGGGGACTGGGAACTGGGGACAGAGGAGACCGGGGACTGGGAACTGGGGACAGAGGAGACCGGGAACTGGGAACTGGGGACAGAGGAGACCGGGAACCGGGGACAGAGGAGACTGGGAACCGGGAACCGGGGACTGAGGAGACTGGGAACCGGGAACCGGGGACTGAGGAGACTGGAGACTGTGACGAGGCAGCAGCCACGGTGGCGGTGGTTCCGGAGACCGCGGCCGCGGCGGTAGAGACTGCGGAGGTGGTGGTTCCGGGGACCGCAGCAACGGTAGTAAAAGCTGCGGTGGCGGTTCCGGAGACTGCGTCGGCGGCGGTAGAGACAGCAGAGGTGGTGGTTCTGGGGACCGCGGCAGCGGCAGTTGCAACTGCGGTGGCGGCGGTTCAGGGGACCGCGGCAGTGGCTGCTGCGGTGGCGGAGGTTCAGGGGACCGCGGCAGCAGCAGTGGTAGCTGCGGTGGCGGCGGCTCCGGGGGCACTGCCGGCAACGGCGACCGCTCGGGGAACTCTGATAGCAGTCGTGGCAACGGTGACTGGGGGATCTCAGGTTTCTGCCTCCAGGGCGGCGACCTGAGACTCGGCGGCGACTCGGGAGGCACTGGGAATGCTGGAGAAGACTCTGGGAACGCTGGAGGCTCTGGCGGCTGAAGGAACTCGGGCTCGGACTGCAGGAGGGACTCAGGCTCGGACTGCAGGAGGGACTCTGGCTCGGACCGCATCGGCTGCAGAGGCAGTTGCAGCTCCGGAGGTGGTGGTTCCGGAGATCGCGGCAGCGGCAGTTGCAGCTGCGGTGGCGGCGGTTCAGGGGACCGCGGCAGCAGCAGTGGCAGCTGCGGTGGCGGCGGCTCCGGGGGCACTGTCGGCAACGGCGACCGCTCGGGGAACTCTGATGGCGGTCGTGGCAACGGTGACTGGGGGATCTCAGGTTTCCGCCTCCAGGGCGGCGACCTGAGACTCGGCGGCGACTCGGGAGGCTCTGGGAATGCTGGAGAAGACTCTGGGAACTCGGGCTCGGACTGCAGGAGGGACTCGGGCTCGGACCGCAGGAGGGCCTTTGGCTCGGACCGCAGGAGGGACTCTGGCTCTGGCTCTGGCTCTGGCGGCTGCGGAAGCTCTGGCTCTGGCTCTGGCTCTGGCGGCTGCGGAAGATCTGGCTCTGGCTCTGGCTCTGGCGGCTGCGGAAGCTCTGGCTCTGGCTCTGGCGGCTGCGGAAGCTCTGGCTCTGGCGGCTGCGGAAGCTCTGGCTCTGGCTCTGGCGGCTGAGGAAGCTCTGGCTCTGGCTCTGGCGGCTGAGGAAGCTCTGGTTCTGGCTCTGGCGGCTGAGGAAGCTCTGGCTCTGGCTCTGGCGGCTGAGGAAGCTCTGGCTCTGGCTCTGGCGGCGGTTTTGGCTGCTGGAGAGACTCTGGCATCGACTGCTGGAGAAGCTCGAGCTCTGGCGCGGACTGCTGGAGAAGCTGGAGAATCTCTGGCGCGGACTGCTGGAGAAACTGGAGAATCCCTGGCGCGGACAGCTGGAGAAGCTGGGGAATCCCTGGCGCGGACTGCTGGAGACTCTCTGGCTCCGGCCGCTGTGGAGGCTCTGGCTCCGGCTCTGGGGCCAGCGGAGGCTTCGTGAGCACTGAGGGAATGAGCGGGTCCGGGAGATTAGTGGGAAGGGGTGAGTCCATGGTGGACGGCTCGGGGAACTCCGCTGGTGGTGGTGGAAGCTCCGGAAAATCCGGCAGAAATAACTCTGGACACTCGAGCGGATCCGGAGGTTCGCGCCATGGTAGCAGCTCGGGGACCGGCTGCTCGGGGACCAGCTGCTCGGGGACCGGCTGCTCGGGGATCGGCTGCTCGGGGATCGGCTGCTCGGGGATCGGCACTGGAGGCGGTGATCGGCGAGGCGGCACTGGAGGCGGCGATCGGCGAGGCGGTACTGGAGGCGGCGATCGGCGAGGCGGCTCGGGAAGCTGATGCTGGGATGGCCTTGGGGACTCCGGAGGCGCTGGGAACTCTTGGGCTGGTCCCCTCAGAAGGCGGCGACTCCGTCGCTGTCGTCGAGACGGCAGGTTAGGTGGCTGTGGGGGCACCGAGTGCTGTGGCGAAGGAGAGTGGCGTGACAAGGAAGACAGGCATGACGATCTTTTCCGTGGTTGACCTCCAGACCTCCTTGCCAAACGGGTACCACAGTAGGGGTTTAGATGGGAATTCCCGATGAGGAGGTCTGTCCAAAAGGTGTCCCAGTCCTCATCATCAAGGCACTCACCGTCAGAGTAATAGAGGAGATCCCTTATCTCTGAGTGATACAGCTGAAATCCCAGGTCCTCGGGAAACTCCGAGTCCTGGGGATACTCAGGGCCCTCGAGAAGGTCGAGAAACCGGTCAGGCGGGAGAACGGGAGCCTCGGGATACCTCGGCTCCTCGGGATACATCGGCTCCTCGGGATACATCGGCTCCTCGGGATACTCCAGAAAGCGGGAAGAAGGGTGGACGGGTGTGTCGCCACACGGCGCCTTCAGGCTCCACGGTCTTGCCTTAAGTTCCTGCCAGATGGCACGTGCCTCAGCTGGGGTTAGAGGCTGAGGGGCCCTCCGGCGGAGCTGTGGCTGAGATGGCTGCGACGACGGCCGGGAACACGGCTGAGGAGAGGACCAGGGAGATTCTGGCTTCGGGACAGAGTCCGGAGATCTCCTCCGGTTTGTTCGGTGTGGGTCTGATCTTCTGTTACGAACGCCCTCAGATACAGGAACGAGGTACATAATGAATAACTTTATTCAAGTCGATACAGAAGCCACAGGAATCAGGAAAACAGGAATGATGCGTCCATGGAAATGTAACTGAGATCAGACAGAGAGTAGGAGTGAGGGAAGTCCATATATACTGGAGGGAGAGTGCAGACGAGGTGCAGGTGAGAGACTAGGGAACAGGTGAGACGGATTGTGGTGATTGCCAGGGGAAACTCCTGGCAGAACCGTAACAATAAATACTCTGAAACTGACTGAAAGAGAGAGAAAGGGGCAGGGTGATAAAGATAAGGAAAAAGTGGTAGTTCCTCCAAATCAAAAGAGATGAGATGAAGATAAAGATGGCATTAGAGGTGGTGGAAGTGGAATGTTAATGATGTCAATAAGAAAAAAATGCAGTTCAGTTGCAGCCCATAGTGATTTCATAGTTTACGGACTGTCAGGTCCAAATGTTTAATGACCAAAACTGATCGAAAGCATAATTAGTAGAGGTAATTAATTTCAATTAAATTTAATTTTATAGCACCGAAACACAATAAAAAATTATATCAAGGCACATTACTAGTCTTACAGAAAGGTGCAGAGAGAACATGCAATTGAGGTATTTAAATGCATAAATAGTGAAGACAAGAGGGGTGAAGAGTGGAGAGGAAAGGTGCTCAGTGCGTTTATAGGCGGTCCCCCAGCAGTCCAGGCCTATAGTGGTAAAAATGATGGATATTCAGTGTCACCTGAGCAAACTAAAAGCTAACTATAAGCTTCATCCAGAAGGAAAATTTCAAGCCTAATCTTAAAAGTAGAGACAGCATCTGCCTCCCGGTACTATTAGGTGTTTGATCATGAAGGGCTTTGTATGTGAGAAGAAGGATTTAAAATTCTATTCTTGAATTTACAGGGAGCCAATAAAGAGAAGCTATAAAGGGAGCAATATGAGCTCTCTTGGTAGTTCCTGTCAGAACTCTGGCTGTAGGACATCCTGATACTAATTAGTTACACTAATCTAGCCTTGAAGTAACAAATGCATGGGCTAGTTTTCCTGCATCATTTTGAGACAGGATGTTCCTGCTCAGGTTAAAGAAGGCAGTTTTAGATATTTGGTTTTTCTGTGAGTTTAGTCTGTGCAACGAGTTCTACACAGAATCTGTATCACCTGCATCAAGTGCTGGAAAATATTGTGAATATTTTTACAGAGATTAAATATTTCTTAGGGGAATAATATAACATGAAATAACATTATATTAAACCCTGAAGTAAAGAAAATTCTCTGTATTCACTGTTTTTATTTATAACATGAGAGAATGCAATACCAGCTATCCCTCAACATACAGTACTTGAAGGATTGCATTTAGTATCACTTTGTGACCAGATGTGAAGTCCAGAATCAAACACTCTAACAATGGATACATGTTAAATCATGTTTCTGCATTTGAATTGGGTTAATAGGTTTATAGAAATTAGTGGATATAGAGCTTCACAAATGTGTGATTTCTGCAATCTGGAATACCTCTCAGTATCTATTTGGTATCCTTTGGTAAAAAAAGCAAAAAAACATAGAGTAAGTGAAGATAGATGAAAATACCTTTCAAGTGTAAAGTAAATGAATTTCTTACCTTACCAGTAGTCATACAAACCTATGCCAGAGTTGTCAGACAGGATACATGAGCAATAACAGAGACTAAGTTATCTGGGATTTAACTCAGTTCTCTACCGTAGCTTCTTTGTGGTATGGACAGTTTTTTTCATGTGCTGTCAAAAGTGCTGCCTTTACAAGTGCTAACTTTACAAGTTTATAAACATTTTATGAGACTGATGTTGTTAACACAAACACCCTCAGCATACTCAGCCCCTGGGACCCCCCCTGCCAATCGTTCCTCCTTCGTTGGAGTCACCCCCCGAGACCCAGGTGGCCTCTACCAAGCCCAGGTTAGTATTTTTTTTTTTCTTTTTTTTTTGTTTCATTGTGAATTTCTGGGCGAGGCATTCATTTGACATTAGAGAACATGTGAGGTTTAGCTTTAAAAATGTCAGTTCTACCAGCACTAAAATACAAGAAAGGTGATTTTTTTTTTTTTAATCAGGGCTCCAGCCTGGAGTCATATATAGTGTATATATATCATATATAGTCATAGTCGCATTTTGCAATTATTTTTGGAGACTATGGGGCTAAGCAGGCACAACAGTGTGACTTGCAAATATGCTCCCCATTTGTGTGTGTGTAGTTTCACTTTTACTAGTCTTTCTAAGGACCATTTTGATCAGAAAACAAAGTGAGTGAAGACATTTTGGGAAAGTGAGGACATTTTCGCCATGTCCACTTTTTCACACCATAAACCTAAAGACCTGGTTTTGGTGTTCATGTAAGAATCAGGTTTAGAGCAACGCTTTCTTTGTCATAACAACAGGCGTTGGGGACATTTCTGTGCAGTATGACATCCCCCTGCTGGTCCATATGTAGTCTCACTCTCGCTTGGCCCTTTGGTGACAATGACACAAACTATTAACTATTATTTTTCGACATTCTGACCTTCTGTGCCCCTAGAGTCCCAAATTTTAAAGCCAATTCAGACAAAGAATCAGCAGGTGAAAAGGTGTTTAAAAAGGATAAGGCCTATTCTTTCTAGTTATAGAAAGTCTGCTGTCTTGTCTACAAACTTTAAACATTTGTCAAACACAACACCTTAAACATAAACTATGCAGCAGCCCCTGTCAGCAGGATTCATTGACAGTTAAGATGGAAAAATATGAATGTGTTGAACTGCATGTCAGTTTTAGTGGTTCCTGAAAACAGGAGCACCTGTACAATGGCTATTTCTGCCACTTTTTGACATTAGAGTTCATGAGAGTGACATGTTTGTACAGTAGCTACACAGTTAAGGTGATACACAAAGAGGCAGGTGGGTGCATGCCTTAATAGGTAGCATAGGTATTTAGCCATATTATTATAATATACAATACATGTGGATAAAGAGTAGAGCTGAGCAGTCTGTGTAATGTTTGGATTGCATTGTTGCTGCTGCTGCTGCTGCTGCATTGCAGTGCCACTGCTCCAGGAACAGCTCAGCTAATACTGCTGAGCCAGGGGTCTTCCCTCTCCCTTTTTCTCTCTCTTTCTCTCTCTTTCTGTCTGTCTTTGTGTATTTGTAAAGATTACCATAACTAAATGCATGATAAGTTAGACAAGTGGTTTGTAATGACAGCTATGTTGTTACAGACATTTTAATGTGATTGAAATTTCAGTAATTGTAGGTTGGTTTTGATTAGTTACATTTCTCAAAATTAGCAAGAGGACATTGTGCTAAAAATAACTAATAGCTAATTTAGTGAATTAAATATAGTACAGACCATCCATGCCATGTCCAGTCTACGAAGGTTTGTGATTGTCAATGCTTGCAGGTTCATTGGATGTAATTAATTCTCTGTCAATCTATAATTTTAGTGTGATTAATGTCTGGCGACTGATGTAAGGACAGACATTGAGCGCACGTAATTCATCTGCATTCATCCCAAATGCAATGAAAAATGCTTTAACAATAACACTGATAATGTATATTATTTAGTTTTTATAAATGACATTTAGAATACTGTAAATAATAACAGCCTCAACTGCTATCTGCAGATCCTATGTTCTGTGCAATGTGAGTGTATTCTGCAGCAGTTCATGCCATATTGACTGTTCTGTCGGTGTCGGTCATAGCAGCAGTCAGTGGGAGAATTTGGTCTTTCATTTCTGGCACACTTTAACATAGTCTGTCTTTGGTCTCCAAAACTGTCAAAAGATATGTTTCCTGGTGAGATGTAGAGGCAGCATTTTTGAATGATTCATATGATTTGATCAGTTGATTTTATCAGCTTTCTCTTATTAAGTTTCATCAGTGTTGAAATGCTTAAAAAAGATTGTTTTAAAATATTGAAAATATCAGACAGTGTCCATTTTATTGTTCAGAGGCGAATGACTCAATAAATTTAGCAATTTTATTGATTGCCTTGCCCTAATTTTCATTCCTGCACAAAGTGCAACTGCATAAATTTACAGAGTAATCTTCGAGGACATTAATTTCTATTTAATTGATTTCATGTACACATTTGTTAAATGGGTTTAAACACATACATTTACTGAGATAAGCGATCAACCAAAAAGTCTGAGGTCATACATTTATAATCTGACTCATGCCAAAGTAAATTTTAATTGTGTGTTTGTCTCTGTTCCAGTCTTGGTATCTGGGCAACTGAGTGAACTTTGGAGGAAAGGTGATTGTCATGGCAGTACTGTCCAGGATGAAAGGAAACAATTTTGTGACATCAACATCAACAGAAAAAAAAACATTTGGCTTTGTAGAGGCAGTCATACAAATATATAAATATACAGTGAAATATATTTACATATATGTATGTACCCAGAAGAGACAGCCTGGATGGAAGAAAGGTGCTGCTCTCACTCAGCCATTTTGCAGCTCCAGAATGTACTATGCTATAAGACACTAAGAAATGGCCACTGACAAGAGTTGTGATTTTTACGCAAAAGTAATGGACTGATGCAGATGTCTGGTTGGTCCAGATGAATTGCAGACCAGAACTAGGCCTCAACACACCAGATCCTGGAAGCCTGTACCCTAACTGTTTCCCCAGGATGAGGCCTGTTACCCCAAGATGGATGTCAGCCTTTACCCCTGTACCCTGTGTCTCTTCACTAAATCCGGTATAAGGCCTCTCCCCTGGCACAGACATAGACCTCATCTCTCCTCAACACCCAGAATATCCCCTCCGCCGCAGGTGCTGCGTATAATATATGCAAATAAACCCTCACTTATTTTCTGAACCAATTAGAAAGAAAGATGCCGTGGTTAATATGTAAAGTTTCTTTGCACTTTTTAATATGTTATTGATACATCTGAAGAAAACAAGATTTGAAACAACGCTATTTTCTCCTCTTTTTCCACCAAGAGGTGGAAATACGGAGGCTTTGTCTTTTTTATCGACAATCATCAGCCTGAAACTATTAAGTTGCTTATGTTTTTAAGACTGTTTGATTGTGTTTTTTTATCAGAAAACAATGAGTAATAGTGGAATATAAAAGCTATATTCATGCCTCACACAGTGCTACAGTTGGACACCAGCAGGGTAACCATTAACACTGAGCCTTTAGAGTTTAGAGGCCCACTGGTAACTGGTGTTAAGAGGAGCTGTCTTTTGTAGAAGACATCTATTTAAATGAATAGCCTGGTGCTTCCTTCCATTAAAATGCTGATAATTTTGTCATATTTCTTATTGAAATGGCCAAAGACACAGTGTTTGGAGGAGTTATGCACCTGCCACAAAGAAACTACTCAGTGGAATTGAGAAAAAGCAGACACACTAAAATCAGGATCACTCGGCAGCAGAGCCAGCTGTAAACTGGCAGCTGAACCCAGTGTGTTTGAACTGTAGCATGATGTGATGTGGTGTGTGAGTCTGCATCTCAGAATGTAAATATGGTTCCTGCATTTCCACATTCATCCTTGCTCTGTTTTGAGAAGTTTGCTTTTGTTTGTGTCTCAGAGAACACAGTGACAGAGTTTGTACTTGCATGTTGGTAGATTAGAATGAGGTATAGCAGGCATTGCACTATGATTATGTTAAAATTCCTCTTGGAGAAAGGTGCAATGATGTGTCATGTTACCAAGCTGGACAGTTAGTATATTTTTCTTTGTCAGTGTTTATGACTTTAGGTCATGTGCATACTGGCTTGATCTGAGCACAAAATCCAGGTTTCCAGGTTATCTATTACTTGGTGGTGTAGATGGTGTCCCACACAGGTTCTGCACTGTGTAGCACAAGCTCAACCCAACAGTGGTAGTGGGGACTGGGTAACTCTATGGTTGTAACTTGGGTGAGCAAGAGACAGATGAAAGACAATGAGCTAGTTATGGTTTCAGGTCAAGCCTCGCATTTAAAACCAAGAATTTATTGGTCATGAGCTTGACTTTCTGTGTCCAACATTGACACAATATTTGCATTATGACAGTGCTTTAGAGAGGCAAAGCAATATTCTGTTATGGCTGACTTTTTACAGCTTTATTAAGGCAGTGATCTTATGAAGGCATTTAATAGCTTACATGCATATTAACTTTGATTAGACCTAGTGCCAGATTTGGTGCCATTTTTTTAATTGTTAATGCTTTGCAATAATAAAGCATTCTATATTTGTTTGTTAAATGGGGAGGCATGTAGTTAAAGTATTGCTCTTTATACATTGAATTGTGATCAGATTGAGTACCAAGCGAATTTTTACCTCCCACTGTTCTCATGAATTTGACTGCAGGATGATTTAGTCAGACATTACTATGTAGTTTGGCCTCTTAAACCAGTAGGAGAGAAGTTGTTATGTAGAAGCGGTTTGCCTTTTGAAATTCTGTCTGGGTAAAAATATAAAATGTTCTCCAAATACAGAACCCAGGCTTAAAGACAGTATTTCGAACTGCTGCCATGGTTTAAGGACTGTACGTAATGCACATCCAGTGACGAAGAGTGGTAGAGCAAAAAGGCATAATCAGTGGAAACATTTGTTTCATTCATCAGTTTTGCACCAGAAAATTATGTTATCAGAAAGCAGACATCTGTAAGATCATAAAAAGAAACAACCGACTGCAGTAAAACATAGAATTTTGACAAGAACATTCAAAGCATTTGGTGAGGTCACACACAGGGATTCTCAAACACCCAGTGTACAGACTGTACAGATGCTCACTAGCTTTCAATGTACACACCAACCACATGTGTGAGTCTAGGTAGCAGATCAGACTTAGAAATCACCAGGAAATCCAGTCTGATATTTCTATCCAATTTTTCCTTAAATTTTTGTTTGTTTGTTTTTGCTTTAAGAGACACAGTTTCAACCAGTATTGTCTCTGCAATGCACCGCTACCAGATTTTCCTTTTCAGTCTACCTGTGTATTGCAATTGCAATTCTTCTATATGCAGCCACACCACATCTCAAATTCGGTTTGCATTCAATCTGAGCACAGGTCTCCATGTTTTTTGCTTTTCCTTTCCCAGGATTTCGTGTTGAAGTTGACAGCAATCAGTCCCTAGTGGGGGTCCAGACTTTGAACTGATATGCTGATATGGGTTGGATTTTGTTAGGATAGGACAAGACTTTTATTTGATTTAAGGCTGATGTATACTGCATGGTGCTGCCCTGGTCACTGTACTGACCTAAAGAATGCATGGCTCAAACTGATACCTCTTCCACTCTGTCCTGCTCTTCCTCCTACTACACCTCTTACTCCTCTGAACTTCAAACCATATCAGAGGACAGTGGATGGAAGGGTTTTTCTTTGAATTTTAATAATAGCCCTGTTGTTAATCTTCTATTTTGCACGATATTTCATATAACACATTATGTGCCTTGCCTTTAGTTATGGAACAATAATACATTATGGAAAAATGATCATTTGTGGTACAGCTGTTAGCACTTAAAAAAAAAAGCTGCATGTGTGATTGCTTGACATTAACCAGTGTAGGAGGTACACAATTTTTGGTTAAACAGTAGCAGTTACATACTGAAACGCTAGCTTAAGTAAAAGATCAGTAAAAGTTTTCATTAGCAGAGGTAGAGACTGAGCTTCCTCTGTACTACTATTCATCTAAGAACAACTCATTTTTACAGTGTGAAATTTTAGAAATGCACTTACATACTGTCAGTCAACAAGGGTGATACTGTTTATACTTCAAACACAATGCAGTAAGGTAAAGCATAGCTTTGTGCTAAAATAAAGCTAAACATATTGCAGTACTTAACCCAATGATCTTAACTCAAAGCAAACTGAAAAAATAGTAAATGGACATTAAGTTAAGATAGTTTTTTTCAAAATACTTTTTCCAAGGTGTGAACCAAGAGTGAACTGGAAACATAGATGTTATCATGTGATGCTGCAACTAGTTAGGAGCTCTAAGAGTGTTGATGTTTCAGTTATATCTTTTGCTTTAACCAGATGTTGATTATATTCATAGGGCTGATCTGGTTGATAGTTGTGATACTGAAGGCTGATAGTTGTGAGCAGACTGATGTAAACTGACAGTGTTGCTGTGTATGAGACACAAGGTTCAGGTCTAATAAGTATTGAAAATCAACTAGATGTAAAATATGGACACCAGTGTGTTGTAAATTAAAGGGTATGATTATGATGAGTAGGCTACTGTTTATATGATAAAGGTTTGCAAAAGCAAAGACATTGGTGGTATGTTCTGCCTAAATATTCACAATACAAACAAAAGCCATTCTTAGAGATGCTGCTTAGCTCTGTCTACACCCTATTTAATATTAAATATTAAATACATTCAGACACAATTGAAAGTATTTTTTACAGGAGAACGCCAATGTGGCCAAGCCACTTAATCCATTCCATTGGAAAACATGATAATCATCATGTTTGGGCTTCAATTCGAATGCCACCCATTTACCTGTATGATACCTCTGACCATGTGATTACAAAAGGCTATAGATGAGTTTGAGTTTTATATGTTTGCATGCAGTTAAGACTATTCCAACTCAATTTATGTTGTACTTATTTCTTGAGCTGTTATTATTATGTTGCTTGTAGAATTATACTTTTAAACACAGTAGTGTGTATAAAAATATTAAATATAAAATATATTTATATGGATTGATAAAGAAAATCTGTAGAATGTTTAAGTCTGTCACTTTTCTGCATTTTAGTTGAACTCTCATAAGGTTGTGGCCAGGCCACAAGGCAGGGCACCCATAAAATGGGAAAAATTGTGAGCGATCTGGTAATGGAGATTAGCAGTTTGAGGGAAGATGAATGATGATAATGTATGCTAAAATAGTAGTGAGACAGAGAGACTGACTTCCTGTCTTGGAAGTAAGCTTCACCCTTTCATGCATTTCATGTCATTACAGCAAACAAGTATTTAAAAGCCAGTTTCTTGTTTATTACCAGTCAAAGGTTTTAGAACACCACCATTTTTCTTTTATTTATTTATTTATTTTTTTTTACTTTTAATAAGTAGTGTTCAACCTTATTTATTCAAAGTAAAGTGGAAAACTGTTGTAGAAAAAAACATAAAATGTTACTTAACTAAAGTTATTGTAGAAGTGAATTAAACCTTGAAAACTAATGCAAACAGTTTCTACAGGTGTCCCAACCTACTTACAATTAATTTAATTAATTCATTAATATTAATTAATCCAATTAACTTATTACACAATTAAAAACAAAAATTAATTTCTCATTGTTCACGTATTTTCATGACATATTACTGACTCACCTTAATTTCATGTTATTATTAATATTATTATTATTGGTGTTGTTATTATTATTATTATTATGATAAACAAATGATAAACAACAGCACAGTCTCCCTGTTCTCCAGGTGAAGAGTGAAAATAAAGAAACCTGTAAGTGCAATATGAGGGAACTTCTGCATAGTGTTCTCTATGACAACAATATTTGAGTTCAATTGTAGAAAGAATGGGCCAAGTTAGGCTGCTGAATGAGTCAGTTTTATTTGTATAGTGCCAAATCACAATAAAAAATCATCTTAAGGAATATTGAAGACTAGTCCCAAAGAAAAAGACTCATCAAGTAAGAAATACAGTAGTTGCTACCAAGAAACATCTAAGGAATAATAATATTGTTATATTTCTCTAAAAATGTTTTTTTCAAGCAGAAAATTTCAACACCATCATTTACTGGTTATACTTAAGCTACAACTCACATTGTGCTAAAACTTTATTGATGTGGAAATATTTTTTATCTTTATAAAAAAAATACATAAAGAATAAAAACAAAAAACAGAAAAAGTTGGGTTTCCATATTTTATGCGTGAAAGGGTTAAATTAGGTTGACTTAGAGGACTGTGCAGTCTCTACTTGCATTATTTCAGTAATGAACATTGTTGAGAGTCTGACTGGATTTGAATGAAGTGCATAGTGTGACACTGATGTGACATTCATTGGCTGTTGGCAGCAGTGTTTTTAGAATACCCAAATCTTGTTTTGATGAGCTTTCTATAAAATGATCTCATTATCATTATGATCTCAGTAACTTTCCACACTGGGTTATGACTAATGAAATGTTTCTTTTTTGCTGTAGCAGTACTCATATGCAAATGTACTTAAACTTTGCACAATCTCTGTAGTTTGCATGGACAGATTATTTTAGGCTTGGCTTTTTCTTGACCTAACATAAACAGTTCAGGATCCAAAATGGAATTAATGACAGTCAGACCAGTCTAAGTCAACCCAAAATATGTTGGACCAAAACAGGCCCAACACTAAGAGCACATGTCGACTTTCAAAGCTGATGGAGAGTTTGCTTTGATACCTCAAGTTTTAGACATGCAGACCTGAGACTTGCAACAATGCAGTGGGACCTAACAGATCTGAGAGCCTTGCATCCTGTGTCAGTCATTGGCCACTCTGATGAAGAGTTCTTCTTAGGAGTTGTATCAGAAAGGATGAGCCAAAGTGAAAAGTGCTTCATGTATACGGAACAGCAACAAGAGCGGTGAAGTTGATTTTAGTACTGATTTAGACCATTAACTTTGAAAGCAGCTGGCTTCATTCATAGATACAGTACCAGGCCAAGCTGTAATAATGATTTAAATTTTGTACAGCTCCTGACCTACAACTTCAGCTTCTCTTATAATCTAATATTTTGGCTGTAATGATGAGAAGAAAAGATGCCACTTTCAGATTAAAATAAAGGAGGACAAAACAGGGTAAAAAAAGTCTCTAGTTTGATTGCTGCCGGTACAATTTAAGGGAGTGGCCACAACAATACCAAAGCCAGTTCAATATAATATTACACAACTCACTAGAACACTAAGAACTATAGCCAAAAATGTCTATACATCACATTCTTTACACATCTCAAAAAATCCTATGCTACATGCAAAGTGTATGTATAGTGTAGGGCTGATATATAATATATTACGCAAAAGTGTAGTGGCTTTGATTATGTTTCCTCCTAGGAATGACCAAGATTATGGTGCACATTGTACTTTGGGAAACTGATTTAATCAAAACCTTCACCTGTAGAGATAATGTTAGCACTAACTGATGGCAGATTGTTTCAAAGCTGTGTATTAGAGCTTTGATTGATTCTGTGTTGAATAATTGTCTTTTTACTACTACTCTTTCGCCTGAAACTGACTAGCAATCTGTACCAAAAAGGTAAATAGCTTCCATACATAAAATCAACCAGGTGAAAGACTTATACACTGTGGTGTAAAGGTGTGATGTCTTTTCCAACTATTCTACAAAATGTGTTAAATAGTATTATTTTATTATATTATTCTAAATAAAATACCACCATGCCAACATAGAACAAGACATATCATGTGCCAGGTCTTATATTAAACCCACTTTAACATGGTGAATTACCATGTAGTAACCATGTTATCACTGTTGACAAAGTGATTTTTCTTCCAACTCTTACGTACAAGTCTAAATGAGGAATTAAAATGATCATATTCAGTGTGTTCACAGGATCTGGACAATAGTGTGTTAAATACTATACATCAGTTCAGCCTCTCATACAACCTGGCCTCTACTTGGGTCAAAAAGCCTTGCAATGCAACTTATTACTTTCTCTGCTTTGTTCAATAATAATAAAATAAACCTGCATGTCGACAGCTTAGAAATGAAATAAAAGAAACAACCAAGAATGATTTCATGAAGCAGTGCCTGTGATTTGACTGGATGCTTAATTTGAATTATTTTGTCCAAACACTACATGATTGAGAATATTACCCAATGTAGATAGGCTGTGCAGGTCTTCAGGTGACAAGCCATAAAACAGCCTAAAGAGCTGAAGAACATCTGGGGAAACACTGTATTTTGAGGGAAATGTTTCAGTTAATGTAGGTGCGATTATGTTTAGGGACTAAAGCTATGTCCTGTTTGTGGCTCCATTTTAGGTTACATTTGGAAAAATCTTGTCACATTTTATATGTAGCTGACTTCTGTTACTTACTGTTAAAACAAAGTATAAAAAAATGTTACTAGCTACCAAAGACAGAACAGTGATCAAATAAACAACTTAAAGTTAATTGAGGAATCGTTATTTACTGAACAGTATTGAATTATTAGCAGCGGTATTCAAGCATCTTAATACATTTCTTAATCTGCTTTATACTTAATTCAGCATACACACTTCACAAATAGAGGACATATGGAAAAGCACTGGTGTACCTTAACTAAAAAAATGGATAGTGGTGGAATTCCAACTTGCTGCTTCAGTTTCAGGATCCTGGTATTGTGTATGCTAGTTCACTGTCACAGCTTAGTGAAATGCTTGAAAGACAAAGCCGCTGAGTAACACCTATCGTTTTCATATCATGATGTATTGATGAACTACAAATCAGGAACCAAAATGGCATAATGACATACAGATTACTGTAGTTATACATATTTCTATAGTAATGCATATTGTAGTCATTGCAATATATTATGATAAATTGTTGTATCAAACTATAATGTGGAATGCATCATTATATCAACATTGTTTAAATATTAATTATCATGTTTTTAATTGTTTATAGAGGAGGCACCATTCCAGAAACCTGACTGAAACAGCCCTGCCTAACCTTTAGACACTGTTGACATGTTAAATAAGCTTTCATTTGGCAAGGACTATATCTTTAGCCACCTTCCAATAGTTTTAGGCTGTGGAGATGGAATGGTAAGAATCCAGTCAAGTACCATTCTTATTATATTATTATATTTCCCATGCACCATCTTTATAGTGTCTCTGTAATATGAAACATAAAAATGGCAGTTGAATAATACACCTCAAAGATCCAAAATTGTGCTTAGAAAAATAGTGCTTTGAGGAAAATGGCTTGTGAACCTTAATACTGAATTTCATACAGTACTTCATATTAGAAGACAATAATAAGTTACAGGTAAATATAATGCATTACATAAAAAGATGCAGTGTTTAGTATTTGATTTATGTAGAGCGTACCCATCTGTGATGGACTGGTGACCTGTCCAGGGTGTACCCCTGTCTTTCACCCAAAGAGAGCTGGGATAGGCTCCAGCAGATCTCTGTGACCCCTAAATAGGAATAAGGATGGATGGATGGATGGATGGATGGATGGATGGATGGATGGATGGATGAATGGAGTGCACCCATTGACCCAGAATCTTTAGAAACAAATAATTTTGTATCAGTTCTTAACAGATCTGACACTATTATATTATCTACTACTACTAGGAGCACTTCCTAATGTCAGTTATACTAGTCAGGCACTGCTTAAGATTTTATGTACCTAACAGTTTAGTATTATTACAATGTCTTTATTTTACTGTACATAAATTTTAAGCCAGTGTCACATGTAGTATTCCTAAAAATAATAAAATAACCCCTGGATCCACTTAATGGTTTAAAACACTAAGCTGTATGTTTTCACAGGTTTAACTTGGTTGAAAAAGTGCTGACACTGGTATAGTTCTGCTTTGGTGCCAGGTCAAAAAAATTAAAAGCAAAACGTGCTTACTTTTGTGCAAATGTGCATTGCCATGAATTAAATTATCAAGTTTAAAAATTTGTTAACTGCATGTTGGCTAAGATATTATTACTCATTGGGATAGATTTTAGTTTTACTTGCAAGTTCCTCAGTCATCCAAGTGACTGGTGGCTTATGGTTGGCATGTTAAACCATGAGCATACCTAACTGAACATAATACAACTGCTGGTGGTGATTCCTGCTTTGTGGCTTTGTGGCAGTTGATGAGATCTTTAGCTGAATGCTGTGTGAACAACAAAAGGACTTTTGGAATACCTAAACAATAACGTTTTATGGAGATTTGGTGGATGTTTTCATTGAGAGCTCTTTTTATGATTCAGAACTCTAATCTACTGCTGATGTTGCCTATAAATGTAACTCCAATTTGAAGCTGAGTCATGGCAACTGGACTTCTAGTTTTTAGGTGAAAACTACCTAAAAACTAGAAGTGCCATGACTCAGCTTCTAGTTTTTTCCACCTGGAAGACTGAAAATCGTCACAGACGACTCCAATGTTTCTTTTTGCTGTTTTATTTAATTGCAAGTTTGCTCTTTATTTCTAAGTGGCCCTTCAAAACCCTTTTAATAATTCAGACTTATAGCAGTTGAAAAACTGTCCTGTTATCGACTTACAGATTTTGTAAATCCTTGTGTATGTTTTCTGTATCTGAGGGTACATTGCTTCTGCACACTTACTCTATGTGCTGAAGATAGTTTGTAAAGAACAAAGGATTTTTTTCTCAAAAAACATTCTAATGCAGTCTCATGATTTAAGGGGTTTTAAAGAAAAACTTTGCTTTGCTAACTTTCAGATATGTATCCTTTACACCAGTGAGGAAAGCATGAACAGCTTTCATCAGTTATTGCCTGACTACACCCCACAGAGTTCACAGTCCCTTTACCATTAAGTGTTCATCAGGACATCATATGGATTACGCATAGCTGTCTGAAGTCATGGTGGACAGTTGTCTAGCTTTTTTTTGTATTCCTATTTGAATGTGTCATATATTCCATGAGAGATGACTGAAACCGTATTTCTGACCTAATTTTAGCCATCTGCTGTAGGAGATATTAACATGTTTGGTAATATGTCATTTTAACTATATTTAGCCATTGCTATCAGCAAATACTGGTGAAATCATTACTGGAATATGTTTCCCTATGCAAAAATATTCCATTAATAAACAAGCTATACCACAACTCGACCAACAGACCATGGATTTATTTTCATTCATATTTCACTCATGATGACCCTATGTGCTTATATTTGAGGTTCAAGAAACAGCCCTACATTAAAACAACATTTTACACAGTCCATTCAGGAGAAAAATTTTATCTGTCACATTTTCTTTTAACAAAAAGTCAAGGTAGGGCTCAAGAGTACAGACAGATCACACGAGGCAGAACTGGGTGTAGAAACTGGCAGTTTATTTATGACGGATAATCATAAAACTAGAAGGACCCAGGGAAAAAACAGCAAAATCAATATAAAAATCAAACATACCCTGTGAGAGGAATCCAGAAAATAAACCACAACTGAGGAACACAGGGGATCCAACAATAGAGAATGAAAAAGTGAATCACAGCCAGCAGACCAGAACCTCTTTACTCCAACAGTAGCCAACCATCCAGTTCATTTGGGGCAGCTGTACACGCTAAACCACATCCGACAGCTTCTCTATGACTGTGCAGGGACCCACTCATTGACTACTGGGACTGTTCTCTTTTTCTCACTGGGCTGTAAATTCACACTTGAGCACCAAGTGCAAAGGCCCCTCTCTGACAGTGGAGATCATATGCCTACTTCTGCTGCAACAAAGCCTCATTCAGACACCATCTGGCAAGCCCATGAATCTCCCACAGCTGGTCCACCAGATGATAGTAGTATTCCAGACCAGATTCTCCACCCACCTCACGCTGCAGTGGAGACCCAAACACCAAGTGCAATTTGCGGACTTCTGCACTGCCATCCAGGACAACTAGGACCAGGGGCAGCTGCAGATCTCACTGTCGCTGCCAAAAGTTAGTGAGGAAGCTGTGTGGTCAGGGTCCTGTTGAACTGCTCCATTTGGCCATCAATCTCTGAATGCAGTGGCGTGGTTCTGGTCTTCTTCACTCCTAAGTGCCAACAGTCCCTGGTTGCTGTGGAGTTCTTCTGGGACCCCGAACTGGCAGAACAGAACAGCAGGAAACAGGTAATATCTTGGGAACAGATACGATGGTGGTGACCAGGAGGAGTGACTGCAGAGACCAGGATAAGTTAACAGGCGAGGAACTGCACAGAATGGTGAAAGGACAGATAGACTTAGAAGATGAATCATGGAACACGAAGAAGTCATAGTGAATAGGCTTGATCAACTGCTACCATGCCAGTCAGAAGTATGATCTGGTGCCGAGGTGTTGTAGAGCTTATAAAGGGCTACCTCTGATAGAATAATGGGAGGCAAGTGCGTTTAGTAACATCATGTCACATAGCCTCGGCAGGAATACATACACACACAAACAAGACACACAGAGAGAGAGGGAAAAGGGAGGGGAAGGCAAGATACCTGACAGTACCCACCTGAATGGACTCCTCATGGAGGCAGATCAGCAAGCAGACAGATGTCATTGGAGACCACAGGTTTTAGAAGAGAAACGTGGAAGACTGGGTGGATTCACATGTCTCTGGTAGGATTAATGATTTTGTTAATGGTCAAGGAACCAAAGAACCTGGGAGATAATTTTCTGGATTCTGTTTGGAGAGGAATGTTAGTGGTAGAAATCTAGGAATACTACATGTGGACATCTAGTATAGGTAGGCAGGGTTCTCCTTCCATGGTCAGCCACCTCCATGTTGCATGACCCCATGTGTGTATTGGTCAAAAGATTCTGTCACGGTTTATTAGAGTGGACCCATGTGCAGAGAATGAGAGACAAGAGGTAGGTGCTCAATAATAAGCATTTATTCCAGCAGTAGAAAAGGCAACTATGGTCCACTGCTCTTGGAATCTGGTTGCAGTTGGGAAAACCGGTAAGACTCTTTCCTTCGCATCTGGAATCACCAGATTTTCCAGATGCTGAGTCTAGAAATCCCTCAGCAGCCCCGGGTCTAGGATCGGAGGTCAAAACATGGCCAATAACCAGTCTCAGGAGTAAGACTGGTAAGACTCTTAGGAGTACTGGTAAGGAGACTGGTAAGACTCTTAGGAGTAAGACTGGTTGTTGGGGGACTCAGAAGGCGGGTTTTAAAGGGCAGGTAGGCGGGGAACCAGCAAGAGTTTGGAGGCTCTCAGGCAAACTGGAGTCTATGGCAGTTCAATTCAATTCAATTCAGTTTTATTTGTATAGCGCCAAATCACAATACAAATCATCTCAAGGCACTTTACAAAAACCAAAAGCTAAAAACCCAACAAATCCCTTATGAGCAAGCACTTGGCAACATTGGAGAGGAAAAACTCCCTTTAACGGAAGAAAAAACCTCCAGCAGAACCAGGCTCAGTTTGGGCGGCCATCTGCCTCGACCGGTTGGGGTGAGTGGATAGAGGAGAGAGAAAAAAACAGCAACAATAAACAACAGACACTGCAGGTTGGTGGGGCCAGTGACTGCACATCAGCGATATACAGCTCCAGGACCGGGGACAACCTGGTTCCGGGGAGGTTCCGGAAGATGGCCACTCAGGCATAGTGGAGTCTGGAGCGATTCCAGAGGACAGCCCCTCAGGCACACTGGAGTCCAGGGCCACTCTGGTGGACGGTTCCTCAGAAGAGCTGGGATCCTGAGCTACTCTGAGAGGATGACCCCTCGTCAAAACGGTCCGGAGTGGAGAAAAGGAACCTCAGCGGGAATGCCAGCGTTAGCCTACTGAGTTCCAGGGAGCTGGAGAGAGAACTCAGCAGGAACATCATCGTCAATGCACTGACGACCTGGGAGCTGGAAAGGAACCGCAGCAAGGATACTGAGGTCCATGGAACAGGGGTGGACCCTCACCAGGGATGCGGTCATCGGCCCACTGAGGTCTGGGAAGCAGGAATGGAGCCTCAGCTGGAAAACTGTTATCTGCTCACTGAAACCCAGGAGCTTGGTATTCGGGCAGGGCTGAATCAGACCATGGGGGCTCAGAACAGGAGGATGTAGACTCAGTCTGTGTTAGACTGGAAGCTCTGGCATGCTGGCTGGAGGTTTTGGCCAGTCTGTCTAGCTAGCTAGAATCTCTGGCAAGCTAGCTGGAGATTCTAGCAGTGAGAGTGGAGACTATGGCAAGACTACTGCAAGGACCACTGGGCTAGAGACTCTGGCTCATCAGGCCAGAGCAATTCAGATGATTTCTTCTGGCTGCAGGACTGGCAGCTCGAGCAGGCTAGTCAGAGACTCTGGCAGGCTAGCAACGGAGACCTGAGAGCCGGTGATGGAGACCGTAGAGCTGGCAGCAGGGACTGGGCTCCCAAGACATGGGAGCCGGCGACAGAAGCTGGGTAAGGCACCAGTATTTAGCCATCTCCAGGGGAACCTGGAGGGTCCGGAACCTCTCCAGCAAGGTGCAGAAGGATGAAAACAGGGTGACCATTAGGGTTGCTTCTCCCTTGGTCAGGTACCGTGGGGGACTCAGGAACTCCTGCTCCAGCTGGGGGCAAAAGACAAGCATCTCCTCATACTGCGGAGAAGCTCCCCGAAAAGACTGAGGAATCCTGTGACTAGTCTCTCATCTGGCGTACTCAGGCCACTGTCCGCTGGGCCCATTATTGGTCGGAAGATTCTGTCACGGTTTACTAGAGTGGACCTGTGTGCAGACTTATGTGCAGAGAATGAGAGACAAGAGGTAGGTGCTCAATAATAAGTATTAATTCCAGCAGTAGAAAAGGCAACTACGGTCCACTGCTCTTCAACCTAAAAATCTGGTTGCAGTCGGGAAAACCAGTAAGTCTCTTTCCCTTGTGTCTGGAATCACTGGTGAGTACATGCAACCTTCCGACAGCTAGAAAGTGGGGAACTGTAGCCTATATGCTTCTCCTGTGATGAGTGGAATGAAAAACAGCTGTGCATGGTCGGCCCCTCCTCTCTGCTGCATCCAGGTAAGATAAGGGAGAAGGGAGAAAAGGAAAAGGAGGAAAAACCTCAGGAAAGGAACTGAGCAGAACCCATCGAGTTGAGTGGACCTGGTAGAGAGTTCTAGGTTGAATATTCTTGGAATGGATTATAGGACATGGTGAAATGAAAATGAGAGAAAAACAAATACCATCTTGCTTGCTGAGACTTAATGAGTTTGGCAGATTGGATATACTTCAGGTTTTTATGGTCAGTGTAAACCACAAACTGATGTTTTGCTCCTTCTAACCAACAGCATGTGGTTTCCAATGTCATAGTTGTGTTCAGTAAGGGGAAAAATGTGAGAGAAATGCACATGGATGGAGTTTATTATAAGAGGATTGCTGGGATATCACTGCACCTACTCCAGTGTTGGAGGCGACTACCTCAACAATGAACTGGCGAGAGGGATCTGGTTGGATGAGCGCCACTGCAGAAGTGAAACATTACATTAATATGTTAAAAGCCATGTTGGCTTCCAGTGACCATATGAATTTGAGGTCAGATTTGTGAGAGGAGCACTGATCTGTGAGTAGTTCTTTATGGAACATCTGTAAATGTTAGCAAAACCAGGAATGCATTGCAGCTGTTTATGGGGGCTGTGACAGTTTGCACTTTACTCTGATTCCTTTTTAGCTTGCCCTACTTGATGATATGACCCAGGAATGAAACACAGGTTACATGGAACTCACATTCCTTGGCTTTGACATATAATTTATTTTCCAATAGTCTTTGCAGCACCTGTTTGACATGGTGAATATGATCATCCAGACTCTAGGAGAAGACTAGGATGTCATATAGGTACACAAACACAAACCAGTATATGTAGTCTCATAGTATATTGTTGAACAGGGCCTGAAAGACAGCAGGGCTATTAATAAGACCAAAGGGCAATACATGATTGTAGTGTTTCATTCTTTTTTTTACAAAAAAGAATCCTGCAGCTAATGGAGAAGAGGATTTGGGCACCAAGTTACATTACAATCATCTGAACACAAAAAACCCAACAAATTCCTTATGAGCAAGCACTTGGCGAATGTGGATAAGAAAAACTCCCTTTAATGAAATCCCTTTAACCATCCAGCAGGGAAGGGGAGGGAAAGAGAGGGGAGGGTTAGGATTTTTAGGAGAATATACAGCTCGAGGACCAAGGACACCTGCAGAATGAAGAGAAGCTAATACAGGAGAAATATGATCTCTTGCTAATTCCTGTCAGGACTCTGGCTGCAGCATTCTGGATTAACTGGAGGCTTTTTATGGAGATACTGGGACATCCAGATAGTTATGAGTTACAGTAATCTAGTAATCTAGTAACAAATGCATGGACTAGTTTTTCTGCATCCACTCCTGGATCAAGACTAGGCTTTTTGAGTAAGGGTTTGATTATTGCAGTCTTAAAAGCCTGGGATATGTAGCCTGATACTAGAGATAAATTTACCAAGTCTAATAAAGATGAGCTAACTAATGGCAGGATGTCTTTAAGCAGTCAAGTCGGGATGGGGTCTAAGAGTCGCATTGATGATTTAGATGAAGCAACTGCTGACATGAATTCAGAGAGATCTATTGGAGAGAAGCAGTCTAAACATAACTGAGGTCTTACAGATGATTCAAGAGCTACTGTAGTAGAAGATTCATTTATGGCAGGTATAGGAAGCATCTGCTGAATTTTATCTCTAATAGTTGTGATTTTATTTGTAAAGAAACTCTAGAAACTAAGAAAATAAATTCATTACTGCTGAGAGCTAAGGGAACACTGGGCTCAACAGAGCTGTGACTTTTTGTCAGCCTGGCTACAGTGCTGAAAAGAAACCTGGGATTGGGAGTATGGGGTCTGGGGCCTTTTGCTGAGGGCTATCTGGTCTCTGTACAAATGGAGCAGGAGCTTGGTTCACATTGCCAGTAGTAAGTCAGACCTGTTCCCAGTGCACGTTGGACTCCAGCAGGGCTGCCCTTTGTCACCGGTTCTGTTCATTACTTTTATGGACAGAATTTCTAGGCACAGCCAGGGGTTGGAGGGAGTCCAGTTCGGGGACCAAGGGATTTCATCTCTGCTTTTTGCAGATGATGTTGTCCTGTTGGCTCCATCGAGCCAGGATCTTCAGCGTGCGCTGGGGCGTTTTGCAACCGAGTGTGAAGCAGCTGGGATGAGAATCAGCACTTCCAAGTCCGAGGCCATGGTACTCAACTGGAAAAAGGTGGCTTTCCCTCTCTAGGCCAGGGAAGAGATCCTGCCTCAGGTGGAGGAGTTTAAGTATCTCGGGGCCTTGTTCACAAGTGAGGGAAGGACGGAACGTGAGATTAACAGACAGATCGGGGCATCGGCAGCAGTAATTCAATCAGTGTACCGGTCCATTGTGGTGAAGAAGGAGCTAAGCTGGAAGGCGAAGCTCTCGATTTACTGGTCAATCTACATTCCTACTCTCACCTATGGTCATGAGCTTTGGGTCATGACCGAAAGGACAAGCGGCTGAAATGAGCTTCCTCCACAGGGGTGGCCGGGCACTCCCTTAGAGATAGAGTGAGGAGCACGATCACCCGGGAGAAGCTTGGAGTAGAGCCGCTGCTCCTCCACATCGAGAGGAGTCAGTTGAGGTGGCTCGGGCATCTGTTTCGGATGCCTCCTGGGCGCCTCCCTGGGGAGGTGTTCTGGGCATGTCCCACCGGGAGGAGGCCCCGGGGAAGACCCAGGACACGCTGGAGGGACTATGTCTCCCGGCTGGCCTGGGAACGATGTGAGAGACTAAGAGTGAGGCTCTCAAATGAGTTATATATAACTGTTCTGAGGATGAAAGTTTAGTAATAAGTTACTCCTCCACCTCGACCTGTGCTTCGAGGAACATGACAATTTTTATGACTAAGGGGGGTTGATTCATTCAGACTGACATATTCATCCTGCTGCAGCCAGGTTTCAGTAAAACAGAGTAAGTCAATTTGGTGATCAGAGGAGTGGTCTTAATTTTTATTAGGTTTTTATGAATAAATCCTCTTGTGTTAACTTCTGATTTGTTTGATTTATATGTTTGAGGGGCAGACAATCTCTGTGGTTTGAGGGGGGTGACGGCTCTAAGGAAACTGCAGAGAGGCTTTTTAGACTGTGTCTCTGCATCCCCGTCCCCACTCTGGATTGTCAAACTTTAGGTTGGCTAATAAAGTCAGTCAAATTTTTAGAGATGAGAGCCACACCATCCAAAGTGGGACGGATGCCGTCCCTCGCTACCAGACCGGGTTTTCCCCAGAAAGTGGCCCAATTGTCTATGAAGCCCACATCGTTTGCTGGACACCACCTTATGAAAAAGAAAGAAAATTATGGAATTCGACATTGTTTTGGCAAAATTACACACTGACTCAACATTAATTTCAGTGACCTCTGATCGATGTAATCGGGTCTCATTGCTTCTGAGATGAATAACAATTTTATTTATATATATATATATATATATATATATATTCTGGGCTACTGGAACAAGACACTCGTGGACGAGGGCTGATAATAGAGAACTGTTGGAATGCTACTACATGAGTAACCGCAGCGATAGGGGCTACATGAAGAGGATGTGGGACCTATGGAAACTCCGAAACCCACCATCCACACTAGAGCCAAAGCATCTAGTAGCTCAGTGTTCCAACATCCGCAAACGGCAGCTGCTATCACAACTAGAGATTGAAGAAATACAACACAAATGCTACGGCAAGGGGGAGCCAGGATGCCAGGTCAGGGGGGAAACAACACCACCCCCACCCGAGATTGGGTACCAAGCCCCAATGACAAGCCCCGACACGCTCAACACAAGAGCAGCTGACCTGAGAGTGAAGATCGTAGGCAAGATGGACACCTGGAACCTCCGTAGCCGGTTACCAAGACTAAGTGAAGTACTCTCTGAAAGTCTACTAGAAGATGTGAATGCAGCATTACGAACAATCCCCACTGTGACCATCACCGAGACCAACAAGCTGATATACACCACGGCAACAGTGATCCTTGAGATGCTTGGCCTGTCAGAACTGCAGAGAAGGGGGATGAAGTTGGGTAAGAAATACAGCAGGCTGTCCATACCTGAGGCCCTGGAGACTGCCAAACAATGACTCACAGCCCTGGCCACACGCCTGAAGAGGTACACCAGAGAAATAGAAGCGCGGAGAATAAACAGGATGTTCTCCACCGAACCATCCAAGGTGTACTCTCAGTGGGAGGGCAGTAACACGAGGGCCGACCCACCAAGGCTGGAGACTGAATGATACTGGAAAAACATATGGGAGAGGGAGGCATCACATAACATCAATGCCCAGTGGTTGGCAGACCTGAGAGCAGACCACAGCAACCTCCCTGAAAAGGAACCAGTAACCATCGCAACGGCAGATATCCGAGAAAGGGTCTCAAACATGAAGAGCTGGACAGCACCGGGGCCTGACATGATCCACACCTACTGGCTAAAGAAGCTAACTGCCCTCCATGAGCGCCTGGCAGCTCAAATGAACCAGCTGCTAATGGATGGGACCCACCCAGAGTGGCTAACTGAAGGCAGGACAGTCCTGATCCTGAGGGACCCCCAAAAGGGAGCAGTCCCATCCAACTACCGTCCGGTAACCTGCCTCTGCACAACATGGAAGATCCTGTCGGGCATCATAGCGGCTAAGATGAGTAGGCACATGGCTCAATACATGAGCGGGGCCCAGAAAGGAATGGGTAAGGACGCCAGGGGAGCAAAACACCAACTACTGGTGGATAAAGCGGTCGCTCGAGACTGTAAGACCAGGCAGACCAACCTGTGCACCGCCTGGATTGACTACAAGAAAGCCTACGACTCAATGCCTCACACATGGATCCTGGAATGCCTGGAACTGTACAACATCAATAGGACCCTAAGAACCTTCATAAGGAACTCGATGGGACTGGAAAACAACCCTAGTAGCCAACCTCAAGCCGATAGCACAAGTCTCCATCAAGTGCGGCATCTGCTCTGTCCCCGCTGCTGTTCTGCATAGGCCTGAACCCCCTCAGCCAAATCATCACTAAGACTGGCTTCGGATACCGACTGCAAAATGGGGCAACCATCAGCCACCTCCTGTACATGGATGACATCAAGCTGTATGCCAGGACTGAGCGAGACATCGACTCACTGATCCACACCACCAGGATATACAGCAACGACATTGGAATGTCATTTGGACTGGACAAGTGTGGTCGAATGATAACAAAGAGAGGGAAGGTTGTCAGGACTGAAGGAGTTGAACTCCCAGAAGGCAGCCTAGCGGATGTTGAGGGCAGCTACAAGTACCTTGGAATCCCACAGGCAAATGGGAACCAGGAAGAAGCCGCAAGGAAAGCAGCCACAGCCAAATACCTACAGAGAGTAAGGCAAGTCCTAAGAAGTCAGCTAAATGGGAAGAACAAGGTCCAAGCCATCAACACCTACGCCCTGCCGATCATCAGATACCCCGCTGGCAACAGAAGCCCGATGCAGAGGAAGAAGAGCAAGAACCATCATGGCAGGACAAACCCCTGCACGGCATGTACCACCGACAGATACAAGAAGTGGCTGATATCGAAAAGTCCTACCGGTGGCTGGAAAAAGCTGGACTGAAAGACAGCACAGAGGCACTGATCGTAGCAGCACAAGAACAGGCCCTGAGCACAAGATCGATAGAGGCCGGGGTCTACCACACCAGGCAGGACCCCAGGTGCAGGCTGTGCAAAGATGCCCCTGAGACAATCCAGCACATAACAGCAGGTTGTAAGATGCTAGCAGGCAGAGCGTACATGGAACGCCATAACCAAGTGGCCGGCATAGTGTACAGGAACATCTGTGCCGAGTATGGGCTGGAGGTCCCGAGGTCAAAATGGGACACGCCTCCAAAGGTGAGGGAGAATGACCGAGCTAAGATCCTGTGGGACTTCCAGATACAGACCGACAAACAGGTGATGGCTAACCAACCGGACATAGTAGTGGTGGACAAACAACAGAAGAAAGCCGTAGTGGTAGATGTAGCGATCCCAAGTGACAGCAACATCAGAAAGAAGGAACACGAGAAGCTGGAGAAATACCAAGGGCTTAAAGAAGAGCTAGAAAGGATGTGGAAGGTGAAGGCAACAGTGGTCCCCGTGGTAATCGGCACCCTCGGGGCTGTGACCCCCAAACTGGGAGAGTGGCTCCAACAGATCCCAGGAACAACATCAGAGATCTCAGTCCAGAAGAGCGCAGTGCTACGAACAGCTAAGATACTGCAAAGAACCCTCAAACTCCCAGGCCTCTGGTAGAGGACTTGAGATTGAGGAAGACACACACCACCCATAGGGGTGAGATGGGAATTTTTTTTTTTACAGTGGTGTGAAAAAGTGTGGCTCTCAAATGAGTTATAACTGTTCTGAGGATGAAAGTTTAATAATAAGTTTGAGTAGAAGATCGCAGCTACTCCACCTCAACCTGTGCTTCAAGGAACATGACCATTTTTATGACTGAGGGGGGTTGATTCATTCAGGCTCACATATTCATCCTGCTGCAGCCAGGTTTCAGTGAGACAGAGTAAGTCAATTTGGTGATCAGTTATCAAATTATTTACTAACAGAGATTCAGATGAAAGAGACCCAATATTTAATAATCCACATCTGACTGTTCTGTTTTTCTGTTCAGTAAGAGGAGTGGTCTTAATTTTTATTAGGTGTTTTTTAATAACTCCTCTTGTGTTAACTTCTGATTTATGTGATTTAGATGTTCAAGGGGCAGACACAGTCTCTATTGGGTTTGGGGGCTGATGTCTCTAAGGAAACAGCAGAGAGGTGTTTTAGACTGTCTCTCTGAGTCCCGGTCCCCACTCTGGATTGCCAAACTTTAGGTTGGCTAAGAAACTCGGCCAAATTTCTGTAGATGAAAGCCACACAATCCAAAGTGGGACGGATGCCGTCCCTCGCTACGAGGCCGGGTTTTCCCCAGAAAGTGGCCCAATTGTCTATGAAGCCAACATTGTTTGCTTGGACACCACCTAGATAATCATAATGAACTTGGAGCTTTGATTTACACCATTCTCGTTCAGTATTCTGGCACTCCCTTCTCTGTGCCCTGACCAAATCATCTTTTCTCCATGGCACCTTTTGCCTGTTCTTGATCTTTTTTTTCTTGACAGGAGCAATCACATCCATAACATTCAGAACACTTTAAAAGTTCTAATTCAACAAAGCTGGTGTTAATATTAATGTGTCTGTTTTGCACCACAGAATTTTTAATCACTCTTACCTGTATTATGCGTTGTTTTTCATTTTATTGTATGGCAATGATTGTGTTTTGTTCCGAGGTGTGAAGTAACGAAGTACAAATACTTCGATACTGTACTTAAGTAGATTTTTCAGGTATCTGTACTTTACTTGTTGTTTTTCTGACGACTTTTTACTTTTACTCCCTCCATTTAAACACAAATACTGTACTCCTTACATTATCAAAATAGGCTCGTTACTTTCTCAACCTCCGCGTATGACGGCGCGACGTAAAAAACGTAACTAACTAGAGAGGGAAATAGAGTGAACAGGTTGTGATGGAGAGAAAACTTGCAGTGCGACATGGAGGAAAAAAAGTATCCAGGGAGAATGGCTGAGTCCGACGACGATGCAGCAGATGCCGAAAAGCAAGACATTACCCATCCATGGCAGTATTTAAAAGAACTGTTCGATGTTGTCGGCTCCAAGAATGATTCATCGTGAATGCGTTGTGTTTTGTTCCCTGTACCAGCACTGTGCAGGTTGTTAATAAAAGAAAAAGAATTTCCTTTTTTATGTCGAACTTATTAGTTTTGTGCAGTTATCAAAAGAGGTATTGTATCATTTACAGCAAAAAACATTTTTTACTTTTTTTAAACTTAAGTACAGACCCTGTACTTTAAGTACTTTTACTTGAGTAAAGGAGTTGAGTCAGTATTTCTACTTTTACCAGAGTCTTTTTTCACACAAGTATCTGTACCTCTATTTAAGTATAGAATGTGAGTACCTTTTCCACCTCTTGTATTGTATTGTGCAGTTAACTGCCCGTAACGGGCAGGTTGAGAAGGGGCCTGTGGTGTATGATCCTTTTACATAAGCAGTGTGTAGACAGTGCAAATCTCACTCCTAAGGCTGTATGTATATTTTTCAGTTTCTTTTGGATTGGTTGTGATCTCCCTCAGCCACCGTAGATCTGTGTATCAGTGCGTTTTGTACAGGGCGTGGGATGGGATACTTTGGACAGAGGCCGTTAGGGGGCAGTAATAGAGCGTAAAGGATACCTGCTGCTGTCAGACAACAAAGAAGAGAGAGAGAGTTGATTCAGTTCCGTTTCCAGGGAAATCCAGTTGGCGGTTGAAGGCGCTAAATCCAAACCTCTCATGAAATCAAAATAATAGCAAAATTAAAGGCTTTGTGGGATAGATGCCAGAGTTTTTAAAAATATAGGTGTCTCTCTTCAACCTTAAACGTTAATTAACTAATGTGTTGTCGTTTACAACCGTGGAAAAAGAACCTGCGTTAGTTAAAAAAAAAAAAATGGAAGAACTCTTCAGCGAAGTGCTCCAAGTGAACGTGAGGTGCAGGGACTGTGAGGACAGGTAAAACACATGATATCGACGTGATGTTAGTTGGTATGAAAACATTTGAAAGTTAACGACATATTTTAATTTCAGTCGAAGATCTTTCTAAACTCTTAACGTTAGCAACCAATGTTAGGATTAACATTAGCAAGTACGTGACCAAAGACTGAAGATCATCAGACGTTACGTTAGAAACAAGAAGTTATCAGTCCAGGTACCAACCTTGTTTGTTTCGCTTTATTGTTAAGTTAAATGAGTTGTATTAACCCGTCTGATAGGTGCGCGATAGATCAATTTAATTCATTCAATTTTATTTGTATAGCGCTAAATCACAATACAAATCATCTCAAGGCACTTTACAAAAACTAAAACTAAAAACCCAACAATTCCCTTATGAGCAAGCACTCCATGGATGTTATGAACTAACTATTTACGGGAAAATGCTATTATATGCCTGCTGTAGAAATAACGTTAGAGATGCAGTGCAGGGAAAGCTTAGCATGAATCTGTTGTCTGAAGCCAGGCTGTTGTGTTTACTGGTTTCATTTCGCAGGAAAGCAAATATCCGTGTCAGCATTGAGCTTCAGTTGATCACAAGTCCAGTACACAAAAGGGTGAGTGGGAGTTTTCATAATCGCTTGAAATAGTGTTTCGTATATCTTGTCTATAGTTAGGAGTAACACTTATTGCATTTCAATCCTTTAACCTTACTGTTATTAAAGACTGTCTTCTAGTGACTAACTTGTCGTTTTGGTCTATATTAGGATCTTCTAGTAAGGCTCACAGATGATATAGATCCATATTTTCTCTTCAGCCTCTCTATATCAGAAGAGGATTTCCAAAGGTAAATATTTGTGTATTACACTGTTGAGTGTATGAAACTATGATGTCATGAATAAGCTTTCTAATGATTTCTTTTGTTGTTATTTGTTTGGCTAGTTTGAAAGTGCAGCAGGGGCTTTTGATAGACTTTGCATCATTTCCTCAGAAGTTTATTGACCTGCTTAATCTGTGCTATTCTGAACAAGAGTCAAACCATCCAAGGTATGAAAAATGCAAATCACAACTCACACTCTTCAAGTAACTAAATTTAGCTTTAGTTGCATATTGATTTGCAATCAGTGTTGGGGAAGTCAGTTTAAAATCATAATTATTCATTAGACATTGAAAAGGGGATTGCATTGCTCATTACTCACCAGCAAAAGTAATGCATTATGTTACATGTTACTCTACCTTTGTTGGTCACCCAGTACCATGATGATTAAACAATTAAAAATCATCCAAACATCATTGCATTTTGTATTTAACATGTATAAAAACTAAAAATCCAGACATTATGGATTAACAAGTAGTCAGCCCTGTAATTGGGAGGAATTTAGTGGCTGTCTTAGCCTAAGTGACTGCACACAGCTCTTCAGAAAACATGATCTCAACTCCATTGTTCACAACACTTCAAATCCATATTTACAGTTGTGGTCAAAAGTTTACATACACTTGTAAAGAACATAATATCATGGCTCTCTTGAGTTTCCCGTTATTTCTACAACTCTGATTTTTCTCTGATAGAGTGATTGGAACAGATACTTCTTTGTCACAAAAAAACATTCATGAAGTTTGGTTCTTTTATGACTTTATTATGGGTTAACAGAAAAAAGTGATCACATCTGCTGGGTCAAAAATATACATACAGCAGAGCTAATATTTGGTTACATGTCTCTTAGCCATTTTCACTTCAATTAGGCGCTTTTGGTAGCCATCCACAAGCTTCTGGCAAGCTTCTGGTTGACTCTTTGACCACTCCTCTTGACAGAATTAGTGCAGTTCAGTTAAATTTGATGGCTTTCTGACATGGACTTGTTTCTTCAGCATTGTCCACATGTTTTCAATGGGGTTTAAAGTCAGGACTTTGGGAAGGCCATTCTAAAACCCTTATTCTAGCCTGATTTAGCCATTCCTTTACCACTTTTGATGTGTGTTTGGGGTCATTGTCCTGTTGGAACACCCAACTGCGCCCAAGACCCAACCTTCGGGCTGATGATTTTAGGTTATGTTGAAGAATTTGTAGGTAATCCTCCTTCTTCGTTATCCCATTTACTCTCGGTAAAGCACCAGTTCCATTGGCAGCAAAACAGCCCCACAGCATAATACTACCACCACCATGCTTGATGGTAGGCATGGTGTTCTTGGGGTTAAAGGCCTCACCTTTTCTCCTCCAAACATATTGCTGGGCATTGTGGCCAAAAAGCTCAATTTTTGTTTCGTCTGACCACAGAACTTTCCTCCAGAAGGTCTTATCTTTGTCCATGTGATCAGCAGCAAACTTCAGTCGAGCCGTAAGGTGCCGCTTTTGGAGCAAAAGCTTCCTTCTTGCACGGCAGCCTCTCAGTCCATGGAGATGCAAAACACGTTTGACCGTGGACAATGACACCTGTGTTCCAGCAGCTTCTAATTCTTGGCAGATATGCTTTTTGGTGGTTCTCGGTGGACTCGTCACCCTCCTGACCAATTTTCTCTCAGCAGCAGGTGATAGCTTGCGTTTTCTTCCTGATCGTGGCAGTGACAAAACAGTGCCATGCATTTTATACTTACAAACAATTGTTTGCACTGTTGCTCTTGGGACCTGCAGCTGCTTTGAAATGGCCCCAAGTGACTTTCCTGACTTGTTCGAGTCAATAATTCGCTTTTTCAGATCCATACTGAGCTCCTTTGACTTTCCCATTGTAGCGTTTGTGGGCGTTTGTATCCAATGAGCCCTATTTAACTGGCCTCAGAGAAGTCACTAGCTGTAGTCACTTATAATCACTCACAAGAAGTTAAGAGGCCATGCTATGAAGCTCATTTCACTGACACAACTTTCTAAGTCACCAAAATTGCTAATTCATTTTGCTGTATGTATATTTTTGACCCAGCAGATGTGATCACTTTTTTCTGTTAACCCATAATAAAGTCATAAAAGAACCAAACTTCATGAATGTTTTTTGTGACAAAGAAGTATCTGTTCCAATCACTCTATCAGAGAAAAATCAGAGTTGTAGAAATAACGGGAAACTCAAGAGAGCCATGATATTATGTTCTTTACAAGTGTATGTAAACTTTTGACCACAACTGTAATTGGGTTACTCCTGTGGCTATCTAGCGTGAGGAAGCCAGCTGAGAAGACTTAATATTTAAAGACAATTTTAGAATTACTGGGAGTCACATTTTCCTCTTAATGGTAGAGGCTGACCTTGTCCCTCCAACTCTTTCCATGCCACAGTAATGTGTTTTGAACCGGGCTGCCAGTTGAGAGCCAAGCTCATATCAACCCAGCCTTATAGGTCTTTTAAAATCAGTCTTTTTAAATATTCTAAAATTGATGAAATGAGAAAATATACATATTGTAATTAATTTTTCTTAGTGAAATAAAGATATTTTAAGCCTGCTGTGTGGCACTAATTATGTTAACATTTACAGTGGGTACGGAAAGTATTCAGACCACTTTAAATTTTTCACTCTTTGTGTCATTGCAGCCATTTGCCAAAATCAAAAAAGTTCATTTTATTTCTCATTAATGTACACTCAGCACCCCATCTTGACAGAAAAAAACAGAAATGTAGAAATTTTTGCAAATTTATTAAAAAAGAAAAACTGAAATATCACATGGTCATAAGTATTCAGACCCTTTGCAGTGACACTCATATTTAACTCCCATGCTGTCCATTTCCACTGTACCCTCTGTAACGGACGTGCAGTTCAGTTGGGAAGCAGTGGTATTCATGCATTTGTTGCATGAAAAGATTTCTCAACATACTGCAGGAACCATGTTTTCCAGACTACAAGTCAAACCAGATTATTAGTAACCTTTAGCAAAAACGGCCTTATTGAACGGGAAAAAACATGTATAAGTTGCATATCTAATTACATTAGTCTGAATTAGCCTATGAAGAATGTAGGCCAGGCATAACAACAAGCAGAAGTGCATTATGAAATTCATCTGTGTCTAGTAACGTTAAACAACTCCATCAACATTAGGGTGAAGGTGAAACGGTATGTTTTCAGCTGCATAGTTTAAGTCTGCATTATAGCTCTTTCTTTTGGGTGGCATTTTCACTTGTGTTACACTAGGAGTTTTAGTTTATAGTGAACAGAAACATTTTTACTTTTTTGGCAGCACAGCAATATATTTAGTTCAGTCAAGAGTGCCATCTAACGCTGGTGACTATTTGATAGAATAACAGCAAATTAACACATATAAGTCCTTTGCTATATACAGTGGGTACGGAAAGTATTCAGACCCCTTTTAAATTTTTCACTCTTTGTGTCATTGCAGCCATTTGCCAAAATCAAAAAAGTTCATTTTATTTCTCATTAATGTACACTCAGCACCCCATCTTGACAGAAAAAAAACAGAAATGTAGAAATTTTTGCAAATTTATTAAAAAAGAAAAACTGAAATATCACATGGTCATAAGTATTCAGACCCTGTGCTCAGTATTGAGTAGAAGCACCCTTTTGAGCTAGTACAGCCATGAGTCTTCTTGGGAATGATGCAACAAGTTTTTCACGCCTGGATTTGGGGATCCTCTGCCATTCTTCCTTGCAGATCCTCTCCAGTTCTGTCAGGTTGGATGGTGAACGCTGGTGGACAGCCATTTTCAGGTCTTTCCAGAGATGCTCAATTGGGTTTAGGTCAGGGCTCTGGCTGGGCCAGTCAAGAACGGTCACAGAGTTGTTCCGAAGCTACTCCTTTGTTATTTTAGCTGTGTGCTTAGGGTCATTGTCCTGTTGAAAGGTGAACCTTCGGCCCAGTCTGAGGTCCTGAGCACTCTGGAAGAGGTTTTCTTCCAGGATATCTCTGTACTTGGCCGCATTCATCTTTCCTTCAATTGCAACCAGTCGTCCTGTCCCTGCAGCTGAAAAACACCCCCACAACATGATGCTCCCACCACCATGTTTCACTGTAGGGATTGTATTGGGCAGGTGATGAGCAGTGCCTGGTTTTCTCCACACATACCACTTAGAATTAATGCCAAAAAGTTCAATCTTGGTCTCATCAGACCAGAGAATCTTATTTCTCATAGTCTGGAAGTCCTTCATGTGTTTTTTGGCAAACTCTATGCGGGCTTTCATGTGTCTTGCACTGAGGACAGGTCTCCGTCGGGCCACTCTGCCATAAAGCCCCGACTGGTGGAGGGCTGCAGTGATAGTTGACTTTGTGGAACTTTCTCCCATCTCCCTACTGCATCTCTGGAGCTCAGCCACAGTGATCTTTGGGTTCTTCTTTACCTCTCTCACCAAGGCACTTCTCCCACGATTGCTCAGTTTGGCTGGACGGCCAGGTCTAGGAAGAGTTCTGGTCGTCCCAACCTTTTTCCATTTGAGGATTATGGAGGCCACTGTGCTCTTAGGAACCTTGAGTGCTGCAGAAATTCTTTTGTAACCTTGACCAGATCTGTGCCTTGCCACAATTCTGTGTCTGAGCTCCTTGGGCAGTTCCATCGACCTCATGATTCTCATTTGCTCTGACATGCACTGTGAGCTGTAAGGTCTTATATAGACAGGTGTGTGCCTTTCCTAATCAAGTCCAATCAGTTTAATTAAACACAGCTGAACTCCAATGAAGGAGCAGAACCATCTCAAGGAGGATCAGAAGAAATGGACAGCATGTGAGTTAAATATGAGTGTCACTGCAAAGGGTCTGAATACTTATGACCATGTGATATTTCAGTTTTTCTTTTTTAATAAATTTGCAAAAATTTCTACATTTCTGTTTTTTTTTGTCAAGATGGGGTGCTGAGTGTATATTAATGAGAAATAAAATGAACTTTTTTGATTTTGGCAAATGGCTGCAATGACACAAAGAGTGAAAAATTTAAAGGGGTCTGAATACTTTCCGTACCCACTGTAAGTCGCAGGACAAACCAGAGAACTAAAGAAGTGCAACGTATAGTCTGGAAAATACAGTACTTTGATTATTTTATAGTAGGCAGCACTGCTTTCATCTTTGTGAAATGAAGCCGAGCTTTGTACCACTTCTCCCTCTCTGCTATAACCTATTGCTTCAAGTTTCCAATGGTGAAACTGCAAAGTTTGAGGTTATGTCATACATGCAACTTCTGGCATCGATAAAGCAATATAATATACAATTACCAAATTGTAAACCATTACAGTACAAATCTGGAAAAACAAAATGTTGCCTAACACTGGTCCTAATTACAGTTACTTATATATATGTTGCTGAGATTACTTTTGAATTAACATTTGTGATTAGTTTCAAATTTGTGGAAAAACAATGATATGCTTGTTTTTGCTTTTTTCATCTTATGAAGCTTAATTTGTGGGCCACAAAAGTATTAGATGCACTTTTAATTATTAGATACTCTAGTAAAAAAAAAAAGACTGACTGCTTACACATGTTTTCCCACAGGTTTCTCCTGCAGTTGTCATGTCAGTCTCCAGTGCTGGAAGGTCCGGCAAATTTCAGTGTTGTAGAGACAAATGCATTCAAACACCTGAATCACTTGTCTTTACGGCTTGCTCAAGGCTCTGATAAAGAGGTTAAAGACTATCTGGCAGTGTGTCTCTCATCTCTGAAGGTTTGCTCATCCAGCAGAATTCATCCTCATCATAATACTGTCTCACCTTTTAAATAGAGGTTTGAGTTGTAAAGCATATTTGAATGGCAGTTTACCATTCAAACTATTACATATATTTATATAAGTAAGTGTTATTTGATCAAAGATTTGTACTGTGGAAGTTCAATTTTGAGCATGTTTGTTGCAGCCAAACAATTCTAAGTGCTTTTATTTATCTGTTATGTAGTATTTGTTGTAGTGGCTGACTACACTTTGTATGTATATTGCTTGTACATTTTAGCCAGACAAGTTATAGGGAATTAGTACTTTTGTTTTTACTGGATTGTGTATATATTTTTTGGAGAATGTTTTAAGTGATTTATTTTTTCAGTGGACTTATCAAAACATTCTTTGTTTTAAATGTAACATGTATAGATAGATAGATAGATAGATAGATAGATAGATAGATAGATGTAGATTTTCCCCTACATCATGCACATAAAGATATGCCATCTCAATCTTTAAGGCAGAGAAGAATGCTTTAGAGATGAAGCTTAAGAAGACTGAAGATGATCTGTCCAGGCAGCTGAGTTGTGCTCAACAGGTGTGCTTTGTCATTGCTGTTCTAAAGTCCTTTTAATTGTGCAAGTACAACAACAACAACAACAAAGCAGTAGGCTTTGCATGCATATGCTGTTTGGGTGTCCTAAAGCAGTGCATGTACTGTAAGTGCTGCAGCAATACATTTAAAAGGTCTGGGTGAGGTGCAATATAGGCCGAACCACATAACTGAATCTCACAGAAGAGAAACAGCTGTGTCACAGTGGAGAATACAATACAATAATAGTGGAAAAACAACTTCTCTGGGCAATTACATGCTCTGCATAGAACAGAGTTACATGACATACTGCAAGTCATTCCAATTGAGCCATTTATAGTGGAATATATGTTTTTGGAAATACTTAACATCTGATGTCATGTAATGTTGCTAGTTTTAATTTGCAGCTCCGTAATCTTGCTACATAATATGTATATATGCATTTGAAGTACAAAACTTAAAAAGCCAGTTTTCTCAATGCACATTGACCGCTAGGCATTCAACATCTCCCACAAAACAGGCACAGCACTGACTCATAACCAGCCAAAACTGATGCTTGTAGAGGTGTGCATTAGTATTGTATAGCGACGTGGTGCCATTTACCTTACTAGTAATCATATATTCAGAATTTAATGGTCAGTTTTGTCACAGTGAATGTAAAAGAAATGGTACTTACTTTAACATATCTGTATTTGTCTCACAGACTCTTTCTGAGAAGACTAAAGAGTTGGATAAACTGCATTCCGAGTGGACTAGTCAGACTAACTCTCTATCCAGCCGTTATTCACAAGAGTTGCGATCAGAAAGAGAGAAAGCTGTAGAGGTAAGATTCTTCATCTGCCCTGGACTATGTTTCTATAGAACCTATTGATAATATTAGGCAAGGCAAATCAAGTTTATTTGTATAGCGCAATTTATACACAGTAATTCAAAATGCTTTACAGAAGTGAAAGACAAGTTAACAGTACATAGGCAAGAATTAAAATATGGATTGTAAATAAAATAAAAAATTAACTTAAAAATCAATTAAAAGAGAATGACTGCAGATAAAACACTCAGGTGTCATGTGAAGGGCTAAAAAGAGAACTTTTTAGCTTGGACTTAAACATTGTCAGTTTAGGTTTGTCTAACACAGTGATTCTCAAACTGTGGGGCGTGACGCCGTGAAAGGTGGGGCGCAGCGAACGGGAGTAAATTAGTCTAATTTTGTGTATATCCTAATTCATAATTTTCTTTACTGACAAACACCATACACGCAAAATAAACAACCACATACAAAGAAACGTGTCATTAAAAAACACAAATAGAGGGAAACAAGAGGAACCATGATGTGGGAAATAAATGTTTAACGTCTGCACTTAATTGTAGCGGAACAATAAGCAAACCTTCACGCAGCGACGCAATGATTAGTGGGCATAACAATGGATAAATTTGTTACACGGACCCCTAAAAGAGCAGGCGACTCCACGCCAGCAGACAAAAACACAACAGACAGTAAGGTAAATCAAGCAAAAAGCAAGCCAAAAAGAAAATACGATGAAGCCTACCTGGGTCTTGGATTCACAGTGGGGCTGGTGGGGGAGAGACCCATGTGTGTTGTGTGTCTTAAACCGCTGGCAGCAGACAGCATGAGACCCAACAAATTAAAAAGACACTTAGAAACAACGCACCCCAATCTCATCAATAAACCACTCGATTTCTTTAAAAGAAAATTGGCAGAATACCGTCAGCAGGAAAATCGAATGGTAAATCTTTTTTTTTTTTGCACAGAATGCAACATGCCTAAGTAATTACACAATTGCACTTTCATTTTATTTATTTTGAACTCTATTATTTATTTAGAAGTTATTTTGAATAAATTAGAAAATTTTAAGTTTGAAATAAGTTTCATTGTCATTTTTTGGCTTGAAGTGGGGCTTGAAACTTTATGCTCAGCCTTAAGTGGGGAATGGCAGGAAAAGTTTGAGAACCACTGGTCTAACATCATCAGGAAGACAATTTCAGACTTTAGCTGCATTAAATTGAAACACTGCTTATCCATGTTTACTCTTGACTCTGGGCACGAGCACAAGGCCTGTCCCTGATGTTCTCAGAGTCCAAGATGGTTCGTATGGCACCAACATGTCAGAGATGTACTGTGGTGCTGAGCGATGAAGAGACTTTTACATAAGCTGTTTTGTTTTGAAGTCTATTCTCTGAGCGGCAAGAATCCAGTTTGGAGATCTGAGAACAGAATTAATGTGGTGGTACTCCCTGGTTCTAGTCCGGACCTGGATCCCTTTGATTCAGTGGCATTTGATGGCAATGTTTTTGAGATGGTAAAATGCTGATGATGTGATTGATTCAATGTGGCTGTTAAAATGTAAGTCTGAGTCCATTATTACCCCTAGATTTCTAACCTGATTTTTAGATTTTAGAGAATGAGAATTGAGGTGACACTCTCTTTGTTTCTGTGGCCTAAAGATGACTACTTCAGTCTTGTCTCTGTTTAGTTGGAGAAAATTGTTTTGCATGCACACAGTGATCTGTTCAATGCAGTGATAAAATGAATCGACTGGTCCATATTCACCTGCTGTTAGTGATATGTAAATCTAAATGTTATGGGCGTAATTATGATAGGACACATTATTACTGCGTTTTAACTGGCCTAAAGGAAATGTAAAGATTGAACAAATGGGGTCCCAAAATGGTCCCCTAGGGGCCCCCACATGTCAAGGCCATTTGAGAGTGAAGACACAGTTACCAATTTCAACGAAGTGCTTTCTGTCATCAAGATAGTACTGAAATCATTTAAGGTCAATACCAGCTATACCTTTCTACTCCTCTGACCTTTCTAACAGGATCACATGATCCACTGTGTCCAAAGTAGTAATCCGATCTAACAGTATTTAAGACAGAGACTGCGTCCAAAATCGGATACTATACGGTAGGCACTCCATTTGAGTAAGTACATACTTCCAGACTGTCAAAACAGTCCATTGTATATAGTGTGAATAATGGTAGTAGGAATGGAATTCGACCGTACTACATTCACCATGTTGATGTTCTCACGTCATGCATCATCACAACCGTGCAAATATTTAAAGAGCCCACTGTCCTGCACATCAATGTTTTGATTACATCAAATTTTCTAATCTCATTAAGCTGTTAAACAACGAAGGTCTACGTTAAAAACGTTGTTAGCTACCTGGTGTACAGCATTGACGTTAGCTTGATCTGCTCAAAAATAATGTTTAAACATCTTTTTACAGCAGATTCATGAAATCATCTCATGGATTACATTGTTTAAACTTTCAATAAGTCAGCCGTTTATTTAGATTATGTTAAACAAGTGCAATTTAACCATTACCAACAACGTTTTTCCCTGGGGTACACTTGAAAAGAACCGGGTCGGCCCTCTGCCATTTTCCAGCATATGACGTCTCCTCTCCCGTGGCTCATGGGATAGCAAAGTGTCCATCGTATTGCAGAATTCGAGTGGAAGTAGTGGGTCATCCAGGTACTTCTCGTCCACTGTTTTTCGCATACTACCAATTTGCATACTAGTTTTCGCATACAATATAGTAGGGAAGTATGCGATTTCGGACACAACCAGAGACTCTACCAGCGTCAGGGTTCAGATGAATGTTATGTCACACTGATGTGATTGGGCCTAAAACCTGACTGAAAATCGTCAAAGCACTTGTTTAGCAGGAGAAAGTCAGTGAGCTGTTGGTATACAACTCTTTCAAGGACTTTACCTGAAAACGGCAGATTTGTTTTCAGCTAATAGTTGTTCATTAATGTGGCATCAAGACTGCTCTTCTTTAGGGGAGGGTTGATGATTGAAGTTTTTAAGGGCCTTGGAAATGTTCCTGACTGTAATGAGTCATTAATTAAATGAGTGAGTTGTGGTAACAAACTGCTTAGTACTGATTTTAGAAGTCTAGTGGATGAAATACCCTGGACCTTGTCATTAAAAAATAATGCAATCTCATTGCATTTAGATGTGGAAATTAGTTCTGACTGCAATGTAGATGGAGGGTTCATTAATCATGTGTAGCTTGTGTGACTATAAAAGCATATCTTGTGTTTGAATGGCAGATCTGATTGACCTTCAGCCAATTTGCTTCTGTGACTACCTCTAACTCTGCTCCTTGTGCAGGATAGTGTGATGGTAGGGACCAGAAGGAAAAAAATCAGGGTTAGTTAATGGACTTTCAGAAAGGTCAGGAAAGAGAGAACAAACTTTAGCCAGAACTGTTTTAGATTACATATTACATGACAGAAATATCTGGTATCTCTAATAACTGTACAGAAGACGATATCCAGTGGTGAGCTGTGATGTTTTCTGCTTCATGAGAATCAGTGAAACCATGGCAACCTTCTGTACTGCTGTAGCTGCACAGAAATATGTAGGCAGACCTGCAGCAACAGGGTCAAGGTTGGCAGAAAAACAAATAATGTGTCATAATTTTCCCCCAAAATATTTATGTCTGGTCGGCTGTCAATGTGAAAAGCCTAGACAAGTCAGGTAACCCTAGAACAAGTGTAGACGATAGAGATACCCTTAAGTTAAGTCTGTGTTGCTTCTGGTCATCCTGTTATGTGATGCAGTCCTTCTGCATGAGCTGTATGCAGAGGTGCTTCCAGAAATGCATAATTTGGGATAAATAAGGAAAGGAAATGCCCAAAAAGGAACAAACTTGTTTCTTAACCCTCATGTGCTGGTCAGGATTTCTTAAGGCAGACTCGATGTATTCGGAACATCTTCTCAGCTCCTGTTGTGCAAATGTTCAGGTTCACTCATATTCCATGTCAGTCCCGTATTAGTGGTGAACTACTGTGTGATCTGCTGATCTTGCCATAATTTGTAACTCATTCACGTGCTTGTTAAAACCACAGTGAAGAGAGAGAATGCACTTGTTGCATGATTCTCTATCCTTGGGCACCAGATATCACCTTTGTCACCTTTCTGTATTCACCTGTCTTAATGTTTATTGGAGCTTGAAGTGCGGGCCCTGCCCAATCAACACTTTCCCCCCCCTCACCGAGATGAACAATTCAGGTGACAAATTTGACTATCCCATGCCTTGTTGATCGTCTTCCGCCGCAGCTTTTTCCTCATCCGGTCAGGACGACAATAGCACGAGTGGTAGTGCTTGCATCCATGTTAAACCTGTTCACAGCATTTTGTTAATTTGCTCTTGAGTATGCCATTCTGTCATTCTATTGTACTCTGTGGATGATAAGAGCAATGGTATTTGAAATCAAACCCAAACTAGTCAGACAAATCTTTCAACACTTTGTTGGTAAACCCCGGACCATTGTCACTGCTGATCTTCTTTGGAATACCCCACCATACAATGATGTCTCTGTTGGCTGCATATGTTGAAAAACCCCTGGTGTACCAGTGAGTATTAACATACTGTATGTACACATCCCTCCTTTGGATGCATGATCTTTACCATGAGCAAGCTTTGCATAGAGATGGAAATAAGCTTTAGGTAAACAGGGTTTGTTGTCTGGGCCAAACCGTATGCCTTTTTGTAATTTTGCGCCAGAGTTTTTCCACAATTTTTTTTTTGTGATATATTTGCTATTGACTGCAAGGTTCACAGGTCAGCCTGTAGGTTGAGTTCCTGTGAAAGAGAAAGTTGAGTGAGGTGAAACATCTGACCCGTCATGGCTGCAGCTTTTGCAGCGGTGGCTGCTGCTGAGTTTTCTGTAGAAATGAGATCCTTTTGGTTAGTGTGAGCTTCACATTTCATAACTGAGATTTGTTTAGGCAACAGGTTGACATCTAACAGAGCTGCAACAAGAGCATGATGTTATTTACAGGCTTCAGTAAGAGCAATTAGTTCAGCAGCTTGTGCAGACAGATGACAAGGCAATTTGCCACTAGAAATCACTGACAACTGCAAACCCTGACACTTGATTTTTGCCTGTTTTGACATCACGGGAAGCAGAGCCATGAACAAATAACTCCATCTCTGCATTCAAGATTGGTGTGTCTGCAAGATCAGGTCTGGGAGTACAGATGGTTTCCAACACCTCGGTGCAGTTATGGGCCTCTCCATCAGTTTCTGTGGGAAGAAGAGTTGCACATTACACCTTTTGACAGTGATGTTAGGTATTTCAAGCAAAATAGTGTGATATCTTAACCAGTGCTGTGTTAACCAGTGTGCAGTTTTGTGTGTGCAGTATGTGTGCATCGACTTGCGTAACCATCGATGTTAGATCAGAATAGCCAACAAAATCGTGTGATGCTAGAACAGCTTTCTCTGCTGCAGCAACGGCTCTCAGACAGAGAGGAAGCCCTGTTGCTACTGGATCCAGCTTTGACGAGAAATAAGCAACAGGTCGTAGTTTTCCGCCATGAGGTTGGCATAACACAGAAGTCATGTAACTGTCCTTCTGGTCGACAAACTGAGTGAAGGTTAAGTTAGGATTAGGCAGACCTAGTGTGGGATCTACGATGAGTGCTGCCTTTAAATCCAGAAAGGCCTTTTCTCCTTCAGGAGTCCACATGATTTTGTCATGTACAGAGAGTTGTTTACCATGCACCATAGCAGACAGGGGAGCTTCACACAGCGAATAGTTCAGGATCCATTGCCTGCAAAATTATGTCATGCCAAGAAAACTCATTTGTTTTTTTGTAATTGGCTCAGGAACATTTTGAATTGCAGCAATTCTTTTTTTGTGACAGTGTCTTTCCTTCTGGGGTGATGATGTGACCCAGATATGTCACTTTTTGTTGTAAACTGCAGTTTGGAAAGACTTACTTTGTGGCCATTTTCTGCAAGATGTTTTAGCAGGTGCACTGTATCTATTTTGCATGCTTCTTCAGATGGACTACCAATCAGCATATCATCTACATACTGTAGTAATGCTGAGCCAGCAGATAAATAAAGGCCTTGAAGGCTTCTACTCTGAGAGTCTGATGAAAGTAACTCGGACTTTCAGAGTAACCTTGAGGACATCTGGTCCAGGAGTAAATCTTTCCTTCAAATGAAAAGGCAAACCAGTACTACTGGCTGTCCCTGTGTACAGGAATAGAAAAGAAAGCATTGGCCAAATCTATTACTGAAAAATGAGTCGAATTTGGTGGTACCAAAGACGATGGTTTGAAGATTGGGGGTGGATGGCTGCATTCACCGCCTGTAAATCTTGCACAAAGCGCCATTCAGTTGGTTGACCTTGGTTTCTTATCTTTTTAACTGGAAAAATGGGAGTGTGCACTGGAGGATTCTCACATGGAATTATTTTGCCAGCTTTTAACAAAGAATTGAACACAGGCTTTATACCATCAGTGGCTTCCTGTTTTAAAGGCCTGTACTCTGATTTTGATTGTACTATCAGAGGCTCTGCATTTTTTTTACAAGGCCTACATCATATTTATGGGCCCAGGGAGATTTTGGAATTTGCTCAAGCTCTAGTAATAAACTAGTTTCTGTGATGGTAAAGGCTGCAGCATTAGTGGTGTTCTGGCTATTAATGAGCTCAAGTGTTCTCCATACTTGTACAACTGACGTAAATAGTGTACGATGTATATCACCCTTCTTGCTATACTCTGTCCCAGGATCTGATGCTGTTGTTTGAAAGTCCTCGAGGACCAGCAAGCTCTGCAACCAGCGGCTCAGTCTTTCCAACTCCAGTCAACAGGTTTTTTTGGCAGTGGATCTGTGGAGTGTTTCCCGTAAAAAGTTCTTTCTGGGTAGGGGAGAGTAGACAAGAGGCAATAGCAGCAGTCTTTGTCCAATAGACATGTGTCAAATCTATCACTTCCACTTCCTTATTTTCTACCTTCCACAGTCTTTCATATTCAACTTACTGCTGTCCTTCATATTTCAACTTAATGTGTCCTTCACATGACTTTCCAGTCAGCTAGGAACTTCTTGTGTTTCTTTTTTATCTCTTTTGGACAAAGACCTGTGTTGCTCTGCACTCTCTCTCTTTCCTTCTTTTTAAGTTTATCTTTTAAACAACGCTAACTGTCGACTACTCAGACTAAACTCCACAGGAAACCCCAGCTCCCACCAGTTGCTTACAACTTGCAGTGACAAATAAGTTGGTAGACCGGATGCTGGCCAGGCGTTAGCTTCTCTTTTAGTACCCAGTACTATTCTCTAGTAGCCGTTCTCTCTTGTTATCTTTCCTCGTGGGACCCAGTCCCCTTTACTATGCTCTATGCAACTGTAATTAACCCTCTGGGGTCGACGCACACACCGGCGCATTTTGACGCATCTTTTCCTGATAAAGCCGAAACAATCTTAAATTACTCCGTCAATTCTGATTGTACAGATAAAAGAAGTATATCATTCAAATCTGTAAAGGGTCTAGTTTTAGTGGTATAACATCAAAACGTTGTGCTTTTTTTAAATAAAGAAAGCCGACAGGGTGCGCTCTCGGTCTTTTCTGTCTCTGCCATTTCTCTTCACAGACGCGTAAATAAAACAACCAGAATCTCAGCGAATACTTGGCTCATAAAAATAAGAATTATATGGCTAGAAAGCTTGAAATGTTTTCTTTTAAGTGAAACAATTCCAGTCGAAAACAAGTCATCACTTTTATTTAATCCGTATGAATGTAAGGAGAAGTCCGTTTTTTCCTGTCTCACCTCATTACAGGTAATGCGGTCCCGCCTTGTACACTGTCCACTGTTCACATGTAAATAATCTCAGGTGAACCAGGTAAATATGTGCACACCCCCGAGAAATGACACAAAATATCAAACGTCATCATAGAATTTACTCACTTTTTCGGCGTGTTTGGATGATGGCGCGTTACGCACGTGAAGAAGCACTTCTTGTATTCCACACAGAGACAAATAGTTTAGTTTGTCCTCAGAGTAAAAACACTGATTTTAACTCAAATGAGGATCGTTTGGCTCCTCATTGTTTTGTATTGTGCTGCACTAATCCGTCCCATCTACATTGACTGAAAGGCTCATTATGCTCATTATGCATCTTTGTCTGGTCGTTCAGTGCGTCTTTTGTGTTCTCAGGTAAATCACATGACTATTCATCCTCAGACGCACCCTCTTGCATATGACCTTTCTGGACAAAAAGTGTCTTAGGAAATTTAAATCAGTGTATTGTTTACTGTGAATGTGTGAACAAGATGACATTCACAGCACTCTGAAGTAAACACTTTAGCCTACAACATGCAGGTCTCCAAGGTCTTGTGAACCAATTTTCTGTTTGTGTTTTATGGTCTTATTTCAGTGAGTAAAAAATTGTAGTTTTTCACTAATATGTTTAAAAGACACTGAAAAAAGCACAAATGTCAGGACATGTCAAAATTTGTCCAGGCCCCAAAAACCCCCTCAGACCTCAGAGGATTAAAAGACACTGAAAAAAAGCACAAATGTCAGGACATGTCAAAATTTGTCCAGGCCCCCAAAACCCCCTCAGACCCCAGAGGGTTAATAACACAACGGGCCTACCAAGACGACGTCTCGTCAACTACTTCACCCATGTAGTGCTTTCCCTTACCGTAACATTACCAGTCTGTCTGTGTTTTTGCTGCTCCGTCGTTGGTTCGTACTTTTATTTCTTGGGTTGGATCGGCGGCCGGGCTTCTTAGGATGAAAGCTTCTCGACCCACAGGGAGGAATCTTTATTTAGTGCGCACTGTTACTTTCCGTCCTTCAGAGTCCAGATTGCGCGTCCATCCCACTTCTGACGCCAAATCTGTCGTGGCAAAAGGCACTTGGAGGAAAATCTCAAGGATGGCAAATTCAAATTCAAAGCCATATCAAAGGTCTTTGTTGAATTAACACAGTTGCAGACATATTGTCTGTCAGTTGAATTAACACAGGACACATACATATTGTCTGTCAAGGTATAAATTTCCCTCACAGTCGGGACAATCAGGAAAAATAAATTGGAGTGTTGTCTTTGTAGGTTATCAGCACCTATAGCTGCAGAAGGAGGACCAATCAGTGGCCACAGATGTTATTTTTAATTTGGTGGACATATCAGCATAACTTTTCCTAGAAGAACTGGGGCCTGTTTCAGAAAGCAGGCTTAGTGAAAACCCAGAGTTTGTTAACCCTGAGATGAGGGATACTCAGGGTTTTTGGTTTCACAAAGCAGAATCAGATTAACTCAGAGTCAGTTACCACAGTAACTTACTCCATGAACAAAACCTGCTCGCCGGCATGTTTTAAACCCGGAGTTGTTTCTGAGCCAATTGGCATTCAGACAGGGGAGACATGACATGCCCTTTTGCTTCGTAGAATTCGAGAGGCTAATAAACCCCTGTCTGGACGTCTTTTCTTTTCCTGCCAATTCGCTTCATTATCTTCATAATATCCTCAGCCCTTCCATATCCCATATGACTTCTAATGGACACGCTTCAAAGTCAGAGCAAATTGTTTCAGTAGCTCTTTGTGTTTTTGCAAGTGGACATTTATAACATCGGTGATATAGAACACATTTAAAGGCAACTGTGTGTCACGCAGTCAGAAATATGACCCTTGAGCCAGCACCTGGCCCACAACACAATTTCATTTCAGCCCACAGCAGGACATGGGCCAGAACTGAAATGACCAAAGGCATAGTCAAGGCCCAGTTCCAGTGCCTTCGGAGGCTCAGGGTCACACCAGACAGGGCCTGTGACATTATTATTGTGTGTGGTTCTCCACAACATAACGACAATGTGAGGAGACAGCAATGTCCTGCACCAACAGAAAGTGAAACAGTCCATCTTGACTACCCTCAAGCTGTGCCAGATGGCAGAATAATTGGGTACGCAATTTATTTTAATAACTTTACATAAAATAAAATAACATAAAATAAAGAGAACATATATGTATCAAGTCTTCATTATTTTCTGTAATTAAAGATGCAATAAATGGTCATTTTATTTTAAGACCATCATACATAGTAGGACCATTTCACCTTACCTACCGTTAACTTGTGTTCCAAATATAACTTGTACAGTTGTTTTACTGCAAGCTAAAAGAACACAAAAAGAATGATGTTCATAGTGCTATAGCCACTTAGTATTATTGCAACTCATTATTCAACAGGAGACACAATCTTACAGTGGCTACAGTGGGTACGGAAAGTATTCAGACCCCTTTAAATTTTTCACTCTTTGTGTCATTGCAGCCATTTGCCAAAATCAAAAAAGTTCATTTTATTTCTCATTAATGTACACTCAGCACCCCATCTTGACAGAAAAAAACAGAAATGTAGAAATTTTTGCAAATTTATTAAAAAAGAAAAACTGAAATATCACATGGTCGTAAGTATTCAGACCCTTTGCAGTGACACTCATATTTAACTCACATGCTGTCCATTTCTTGTGATCCTCCTTGAGATGGTTCTGCTCCTTCATTGGAGTCCAGCTGTGTTTAATTAAACTGATTGGACTTGATTAGGAAAGGCACACACCTGTCTATATAAGACCTTACAGCTCACAGTGCATGTCAGAGCAAATGAGAATCATGAGGTCGATGGAACTGCCCAAGGAGCTCAGACACAGAATTGTGGCAAGGCACAGATCTGGTCAAGGTTACAAAAGAATTTCTGCAGCACTCAAGGTTCCTAAGAGCACAGTGGCCTCCATAATCCTCAAATGGAAAAAGGTTGGGACGACCAGAACTCTTCCTAGACCTGGCCGTCCAGCCAAACTGAGCAATCGTGGGAGAGGAGCCTTGGTGAGAGAGGTAAAGAAGAACCCAAAGATCACTGTGGCTGAGCTCCAGAGATGCAGTAGGGAGATGGGAGAAAGTTCCACAAAGTCAACTATCACTGCAGCCCTCCACCAGTCGGGGCTTTATGGCAGAGTGGCCCAACGCAAGCCTCTCCTCAGTGCAAGACACATGAAAGCCCGCATAGAGTTTGCCAAAAAACACATGAAGGACTCCCAGACTATGACAAATAAGATTCTCTGGTCTGATGAGACCAAGATTGAACTTTTTGGCGTTAATTCTAAGCGGTATGTGTGGAGAAAACCAGGCACTGCTCATCACCTGCCCAATACAATCCCTACAGTGAAACATGGTGGTGGGAGCATCATGTTGTGGGGGTGTTTTTCAGCTGCAGGGACAGGATGACTGGTTGCAATTGAAGGAAAGATGAATGCGGCCAAGTACAGAGATATCCTGGAAGAAAACCTCTTCCAGAGTGCTCAGGACCTCAGACTGGGCCGAAGGTTCACCTTTCAGCAGGACAATGACCCTAAGCACACAGCTAAAATAACAAAGGAGTGGCTTCGGAACAACTCTGTGACCGTTCTTGACTGGCCCAGCCAGAGCCCTGACCTAAACCCAATTGAGCATCTCTGGAGAGACCTGAAAATGGCTGTCCACCAACGTTCACCATCCAACCTGACAGAACTGGAGAGGATCTGCAAGGAAGAATGGCAGAGGATCCCCAAATCCAGGCGTGAAAAACTTGTTGCATCATTCCCAAGAAGACTCATGGCTGTACTAGCTCAAAAGGGTGCTTCTACTCAATACTGAGCACAGGGTCTGAATACTTATGACCATGTGATATTTCAGTTTTTCTTTTTTAATAAATTTGCAAAAATTTCTACATTTCTGTTTTTTTCTGTCAAGATGGGGTGCTGAGTGTACATTAATGAGAAATAAAATGAACTTTTTTGATTTTGGCAAATGGCTGCAATGACACAAAGAGAAGACAAATTTAAAGGGGTCTGAATACTTTCCGTACCCACTGTAGTTGGGCAGTGGATGTAGATGGATGGCTCCTCTTCATTACTACATTCAGCCTTGCTCTGTGATGATAAATCAAAGAATGATAAATAATTCAATAATAATAATATCTGTCTGTTTGAACAAGGCTTTTATATTCCATTTTAATTTGCTGCCACATTGGTTTGGCACCTGTAGGGTTGCACCTGCAGGAACATTGAACACTCTCAGAGGAGCACATTAATGTTGGAACACGAGAAAAAAAAAAAATTAAATGTTGAAATGAAAAAAAAAATGCATTGACATGGTCAGCAGTTTTCTACCACGCCAGCTCACGTTCTTTTACTACAGTGTTGGTATTGCTTTTTTTATAAACAAAAATATATGCTCATGTTCTGCATATGAGGCGACTAAAACTTCCAGTTCCACTGGGGAAAAAAAATATGTGGAACGCGTCTTCTCCGTTGCCATGGTGTATCATTGTATCTGTGTTCTACTGATGTGGGCTTTTATAATGTTGTCAGGCACGTGCTTTACTCAGGGTAAGTTAACTACAGGTTGATTGAACTAATTCTGATCTGGTTTTCTGAAACCGGAAACGAGTTTCCCATGTCAGGGTCAGTCAATCCAGAGTTCAGGGTTAACTTCGGAGTTTGTTGAACCCGCTTTCTGAAACAGGCCCCTGGGAAATTCTCTGGTCTCTGTATCAATATTGTTGAGCACCTCCCTCAAGCACTAGTTGCTGTCGCACTGGTGAGAGGGATGCAGTCTTCTGCAGCTGTACCTCCAGAAACAGAGCCATAGACACCAGAAGATACCAGCAGACACCAGCAGCTCAGGAGTAAAGAGGGGAACATGTACGTTGTGCAAAGGACAAAAAATATCCTGCAAATCCTGCTGGAAAGACTGACCACACACACACACACACACAAAATATTATGCTGATATAGTCCATATAAAAGCCAGAAACTAAGCTTTCTATGCACAGGCCTGAGTAAAGGGTTAATGGGGCCACTTTGTGATTTTTACTGTTGACAACCAATTTTACCTCTTCCCATCCCACCAACCCTCAAGAATACATGATTATATAGTGTCATGGCTGTGCAGTCAAAACATGTTGTTATAATGGCAGTTAATGGGGCAAAAACATCCACAAACAGTAAATTAGTTAGAAAAAAATAAAATCTGATGCTGCACAAAAACTAACAATGCATCAGAATCAATGTTGTTACTAATCTTTGACATATCCAAGACTGTGATAGGGGGTCAAAAAAATATCCAGTCCACAATAAGTCATTTTGTGTGTTTTTCCCCAAATCTGTGACATCACTTATGAAATTGGCATTGAAAGAGTTAAAATCCTGGCATTTTTTTTAACATTTAGTAGTTTTGATCAGAACTGAAGTTGATTAACAGATTTATGCAAAAAAAAGTTTTAAAAATATTTATCTGATATATTTTTACAGCAGTTTATTTTAGTGGATGTTTTCACATGACCCAAAAACATAACCTGCTGATGAACAAATTACAATTTAGACAGACTGTCTTTGTGTCCTTTTGCAGCAAGATGTGGTGTGGTTGTAATTTTGTCCCACAGTCCCCAGCTAAATGTCCTCTCTGGTTGCACTTAAAACACACATCAGAATCTATACACACATCCAGTAGAAAACTTTCCAGGTGTTTATTTAGTCACCAACACAAGAAGGTGCCTCAGTTCAGCCACAGTAGGACTGAACTCTTGGCAGAAGATGGTTAGTTCATAAGTGAGCTTATAACTAGAGTATTTCAGGTAAGGTGGATGAGTTACAGCTTCTTTGTGTGTTGTGTGTGGTTTTTTTTTTTGTTTGTTTTGTTCTGTTTTTGTTTTGTTTTTTTGTATGGCCTTTATTTTTATTAAATCTAATTGCTGTACTCCTTTCTCCAAAGAAATTTCATAGAATGGAATTTAGTATAGAATAAAGATGCATATTTCAGATTTTCACCATTCAGGACTAACGTGGTCTGCCTCTTTGAAGTTTCCAGTGGAGTTGGTCAGGGGTCCTGAACAGTCAGTTACCGCTTTCTCTAAAATTAAGAGGTAGAGACTGGATGATAAGTGACTGTTGTGGAAATTTTGAGAAACTTCAGTATTTTGAAACAAACTGCATCTTAAATGTCTTTTATGTATTTTATTGTTTTTGCAAAGAGTCACCGTCATGACAGTGTGCTAAAGCAGTGTGCTGGAAAGTGACAGAGAAACAAAGGCATAATGAGTTTCATACAGTATTATCAGGATGGACACAGAAGGTACTGGATCCTTTATTTAAACCTGACAGGTGCTGTAACAATAATTTATGCTAAGGGCATTTTTAATTCCTAAAATAGATTTTGTATGTGTATAAGTTCTCAAATGGTCTAAAACTTAAAATTAGATGTTCAATGTGGAAATAACGTAAAACAAACAAAAGTTATGTTCAAATGCATTTTAAATGAATTCATCATCAGTCATTTGTTTGAAACAAATGACCAAATATATGGACCAAGAGCAAATAGGTGGATAATGCTGCAGGAATTGTTAGGCATACCAGTAATTATCTACCATGTCTTTATGGTCTTTCAGTTCCAGAGCAGACTTCAGCAGCAGACTGAGCAGCTTCGTCAGGAGTTGGAGAGTGCTCACCAGAAGAGTAACCAACAGCTTCAAAGCAGACTGACAGAGCTGGAGGCCTCCTGCAGAGAGCTCACAGAGAGGAAATACAAGAATGAATCCATTATCAGAGACCTGAAGATTAAACTAGTGGGTTCAGAGGAGGTAAGTGAATAAGTAGACCAAAGGAATGACTTAGCCGGGATTACCGGTTCTTTACTAGTTTTAAATAGAGATACACAGTACATTTGAGCTTGATATTTATTTGGGTGATAAGAATATTTTTCCAACAAAGTAATTTCAGCTGAAAGGCGCTGCTCTCTTTTTCTTTTTGTGCCATAAAGACCCAGAGTTTTCTGAGTTCTTCAGTTCTAATTATGTGATCCATCAAAGCAAAGTTGTGTATTTTTTCCCATGTAATGTTGCTAGTTGTCAATTCTTACAGACAGCAGCAGGTTTGTTTAAGCCCTTACTGGATGAAGTTGATGCAGTTTATATTGATTTGCTGCTGCATTCTGAAGTCTGTTGAGTTGCTGAGCTGCTTTTTTGGAGGCATGCAAGATAGAGCATTAAGAACTATCACACAATACATGGCATTTTAATTTGGGATTTCTTACAGATCAAACTGCTCTGAGCTCTAAACTTCACGTGTCACACATAAGTATATGCCTTCAGAGACCAAATTAGCCTGTAGACATCCCATTTGAGAAATGGGAAACTGACATAGTCCAGTTAACTCGTGATTAATCACAACTTAATCGCACATTTTTATCTGTTCTAAATGTTATTATTATTTTCTCATTATTTCTCTCTTTTTTTTTTTGCACTGAGCCAGGTACTCAAACAGACAAGCCTGTTTACATTTTCAGATGACAGGGCAGCTCGCCTTTTCTGAACAACATGCCCTAACAGTGAAAACAATCTTTCACAAGGTATGGAAGTGGCAGGTGTTGTTAAGTATCTTCAGACATCGTTTTGTAAATTTACCATTCAGAAGACCTTTTTCTTTCTCCATTTCTGTTTATGGCTGCATTTTTGATTTCTCCTACTACGGGCTAGGCCACGGATCAGACAGGAAATGTGCACTGTGTTAATCGCAGAACTTAATTAGTGCCATTAAAACGAGTTTGTGTTATTAATGCGTTACTTTTGATAGCCCTAATATATACTGAATATATATTACAATATTTTTCTGCTGGAAATAAGTGCCATAACATTTCAAGAAACGCTCATAGTTTGTGTGTTGCAGAATTACTTCGTTTCACTTTAAAAATCAACAAAGCATGCAATTTGCAAACTTTCCCATACAAGTCTATTTAAAAAAAAAAAGAAAGGAATAGCTATGTCTCTAACTTGCAAACAAGTTGCAAACAACAGACAGCATGTCCTCCTCATCTCTTGGCTTGCCTGATGCTGACCCTGAGCTGAGCAGCTTCAGTATGCAGCTTTGTTTCAGCTGCATACTGAAATGTGCAGTATAGCGCTTTCTTTTGTGTGGCATTTACACTACAAGTTAGAGTTTACTGTGAACATAAATATTTTTACTTTTTTGGCAGTATTATATTATCTTCAGTTGAAATGATAATATTTCAGAACACATTATAGAACTGCTGACACCTCTTTATCCAGTTAGTTCAGATGAAACGGAGTGGAGTTGGAATAGTATTTTCAAAATTAAGAACCAAGGCTTTGTGAAGGGTCTCAGCCCTTCTTGAGAGGGCTGCAGGAGCTCTAAAGATTCAGGGACTTGTCTGCAGTGTGCCTGATGAATCTTTTGTCTAAGGAATCTTATATGAAGGATTTATAGTTTTGATTCTTCTTGGGTAAGTCTCCTTACCTTGCACAGCTTAATTTTGGTAATGCATCATATTCTTGAGTTGCACTTATTCCTGATCTTTTCAAGCTTGACCAGATCAGATGGGAACTGGCTGGGCACTGCTGTCTTAAGCTCTCGCTACAAATGTTTTGGGAGGTTTAGATTTAGATCTAGGGTGTACTTTGGCCACCACCATGCTTCATTGTAGGGATGGTGCTTTGAGTTTTTTTTTTTTTTTTTTTTTGTTTGTTTGTTTGTTTGTTTGGTTGTTTTTGCCTAATCAGACCAGAGAATCTTTTTCCTCATGCTCTGAGTCCTTTAAATGATTGATGGGAGTGACAATGATATGGTTGTCCTACAGTCAAGGCACATTGGATGATGAGTTCAGGGAACTGGAAAATACCCTCTGTTAGTGGCCAGTGGATACATGACCAAGGCCCTTCTTCCCTACGTGTGGGTGTGGGTGGGTGGGATGTATGTATTTATTGGACTGAGTGTATTGTTTTTTGTTCTGACATGCTATGTGAATTGTGAGACTTTATATACCGTACACAGCTTTTTGCCAACCTAAACTATGTCCAGGCTGTAAATTTGCAAAAGATGAAGGGGCCTAAATACTGTTTGAAACAATTGTATGTCATATTAAAACTGCACCAGCAAAGAACAGATTCCTCCCACCACTGACTGGCTGAATTTAATGGAACACACTTTAGGTTAGTAACCAGTGCAAACTGGCTTTTGAAATAACCATTGACCCCTCTAACAGAGTCAAAGATTTACATCCAGGACTACTATACTGTAGTATAGGATATTTTTTCTTTTGTTCAGCTTTATTGATGACACTGGATATTAAAATCATGTCAGAGAGTTTTTCACACTATTATGTCTGTTGTATGTGTAGGAGAGCCAGCGTTTGAAGCAGCAGGTCCTTTCTCTTAGGCGGGAGAACAGCACTTTGGACACAGAGGTCCATGAGAAGGAACGTTTGTGTTGTCAGCTGCAGATGAGAGTGGCTGTTCTAGAACAAGAAATCAAAGATAAGGATCAGCTAATGTGCCGCACAAAAGAGGTGCTCGAAGCCACTCAACAGCAGAAGGTAAGAGCTGCAACTTGAAATGCGTGTTTCCCCATAACGACAGGGGATGAAAAGCCATGATGAGGATAAAAAGCAACTGTACTCTTAGACTTAAGTTGCGGTTATAGCACCTAATGACACATCCACATCTTAAAAAGCTATTGCTAAACAGCTATGTGACCAACTTAAACATGAATAAAGTATTTGAAGATATTCAATCAAGATTTAGAGCACACCATAGTACAGAAACAGCCCCTTCTATAAGTCACCGCCTCTCCTCCCCTCCCCTCTCCTCTCCTTTCAGCAGTAAGATAACCTTTTCATTGTTGGGTTACTATCAGTGAGCCAAATGTAATACTCCAACACCACGTGTCATACGAACTATCATTAAATAGTAAATAAAATAGGGAAATAAACTCCAGGATTTGGTTTAAATTGACCAGATCAGTTTAGGGTACATATTTATAGTTTGAGGTTTTCTTTTTTTTATATAACACATGCTGATAAATGTTATTGGTTTTGGTCTTTTACTGCAATTTCTTGTTATCTCTTTATATTTTAACCTATGTTTTTTTTTATCCCCTTAGGAATCAGTGGAAGAAAATTCTGAAAGTAAAGAGCTACAGATTAGAAAACTTGAAGCAACAGTGAAATCACTTTCTGAGGAGCTGATAAAGGTTTGTGAACCTAGATACAGGCTGTCTATCTGTAATTAAATACTAAAACTGAATAATAAGCATCAGACCACAAAAAAATTAACTTTAGTCATTTTAGTTATTAGTAATAGTTATAGTTATCAATCTGTATTTTGTTAATGTTCTGAGATCAACACTCTAAGCTAGTGTTACCTAGTTTTTTCCTAGTTACCTGTACTAACCCAGTTTAGTTTCTAATGTTGATCACTCTTGAATACCGTAACTGTTTGAGACTGTTAGTATGATCACCAAATTTCATAATCATAGTATCAAGTATGTAGTTTAGAGTGCTTTTGAAAATGTATTGCATTATAGGAGGAGTTATTTCGTCTTTTAGCCTCCCCTTGTTCAAGCAATTGGAGTGAACAAAACAGAAAAACTTGTGTAAACTGGCAAATGGGTGAATACTGTAACTGCACCTTCAACCAATTTACCTCTTCATTTATTCATTAATTAATTTTTTTTATCCAGGCCAATGCCATCATTAAGAAGCTGCAGGGAGAGGTTCGAAGCCTAGTTGCAAAAATAAAAGTCAAAAACTCTGTGACTGTGTCACAGGAAAAGGTTCTCCAGGACACATCAGAAAAACTTAAAAATGTCGAAAAGGATCTACAGAGCACTCAGCAGAATCTTATTACCAAGGATGAGCAGGTATGTTCTCAAATCATGAAAACTGCACTTGATTCAACAGTCATTACAGTGGGCCTTTTTAATTTCCCATAAATGTTGTAAAGCTGTATGACCTCTATTGACTTTGGACTCTTTAATATGTACAGATCTTTTCACACGTTAGTAAAAAATATATATATATTCTGCTCAGAAAAACTAAAGAAACATTTAAATCACACAGTGGGTTTTGATCACCAAATTACAACAAAGTTGAAAATCTCTTACGGTGTACATAGTGTGATTTATTCACAACAAAATGACACATGAATGGAAAACAAAATTATCAAATCATGGGAGGTGGTTTTTAGAATCACATTGAAAATCAAAGTGAAAAATTTAAATCACAGACTATCACAAGTTGCATTAATTTCATCATGGCACTTCATAATGTGACTCAGAAATGTGTATGGCCTCTATGTGCTGTATGCACTCCCAACAACATCTGGGCATGTTACTGATGAATTGGCAGATAGTCTTCTCTCAGACCTGGATTAGAGCATCAGTGAGTTCCTTGGTAGTGTCAGATGCACCAAGACATAATATCCTACAGGTACTCAGTTGGCTTGAGGTCACAGGAACGTGAAGGCCATTAAATTGTATCAATGCCTTTGTCTCCGTGTGTCTCTTCTATGCTCTTGAGACACAGCAAACCTTCTTGCGACTACGCATATGGATCTTGCTCTAACTGGACTACCTGTGAAACCTGGTTGAGCTGCAGGTACTGCCTCATGGTACCAGTAGCGACAAAGACACTAACAAAACACAAAACTTAAAGAGTCAGTCTAGAAGGAAAAGGAGAGAACATTTGTCTGTGGCCATCACATGCAAAATCAGTCCATTGTACCTGTTGTTGCTTTCATTTACATCAAAGCAGGTGAAACAGATTCACCATCACTTCTGCTTCCTAAATTAATATCCCTGAAGTTTAACGAACTAGATGTTATACTTTAATCATTTAAGGGTTCCCTTAATTTTTCAAGCATTTTATATCAGTCGAAACAAGTATGGTGTCATGCTTGATAGTAGATTTAGTTTCAGCGCACATCCTAGTTATGCTGCTAGTCTGTTGATGGTTGTCCTAGATAAAAATCCTGTTCTTACCAACTATTCACACATATGGAGTGAAAAACTTGGACAGTTATAGGCAGCTACAGTGGATATAAAAAGTCTACACACCCCTGTTCAAATACCAGGTTTTCGTGATGTAAAAAAACTACATCAAGATAAATAATTTCACAACTTTTTCCACCTTTCATGTGACCTATAACCTGTACAATGTAATTGAAAAACAAAGAGAAATCTTTTAGGAAGGTGAAATAAAAATAAACAACTGAGATAATGTGGTTGCATAAGTGTGCACACCCTTTTATAACTGGGGATGTGGCTGTGTCCAGATTTAAAAATATGGCACAACAGTGACATTACCAAGAACAGGACGTCCGTCCAAAGTTGATGATAAGACGAGAAGAAAACTAGTCAGGGAGGCTGCCAAGAGGCCGACAGCAACACTGAAGGAGCTGCAGGAATTTCTGGCAAGTACTGGCTGTGTAGTACATGTGACAACAATCTCCCGTCTTCTTCATATGTCTGGGCTATGGGGTAGGGTGGCAAGACGGAAGCCTTATCTTACAAAGAAAAACATCCAAGCCCGGCTTAATTTTGCAAAAAGTTATTTCAGGTTTTTTATTTTATATTTTTCCCCTTTAAAGGTTTCAGTTTGTTTTTCAATTACATTGTACAGGTTATAGGTCACATTAAAGGTGGAAAAAGTTTTGAAATTATTTATCTTGCTGTCATTTTTTTACATCACGAAAATCTGGCATTTGAACAGGGGTGTGTAGACTTTTTATATCCACTGTATATATCTGTATAATGTTGCAGTCTAGTTCTTGGATTTGAAAAGCACCCCTGGGGAACTATGGGACAAATTTGTGAAAGGCTCAACTAAGGAATTTGGACTCTTGGGATTCATGTATTAAAACAATATTTGTGAATCTGCAGTCACTTAGCATCTGGCAACATAAGCAAACCTTGAGCATGTGGATAACTCAGAGTTAATTAACTCAGAGTTGACTGAACTAACTCCGCTCAGCTGTTCTCAAACTGAGAACTCAAACGTTTTCCATCTCAGGGTTTTTCAACTAAAAGTTTAAGGTTAAGTTCAGTTTGTTAAACCTGCTTCTCTGGAAATCACCACTGTAAAGACTTCACTACTAACATTTGTTTATAAGCTTTTTAAGCTAGTATAAGCTAATGAAAATTGATTTTTATATGAACTTGATGACATTATTTGTATTTTGCAGGTTTCAAAACTGAAAGTGCAGTTGGAGACGACAGTCCAGAAGCTAAATGAAAGTAAAGAAGTGCTGAAAACAAATGAGAATGGTGAGCAAGCTTAACTCATTAATTTCAGATATAATTTATACCCACTGTAGATTGTAGTCAATAGTTGGTGTTTTTTTTTTTTTTTTTTTTTTTTTAATGCCATTGTTAAATTACTTTGTTAAAAAATGTTTTACTCTGTCTCTTTCTTGCTCACTACAAATCCTTATCTGTCAACATGCAAATATTCATTACAAAGTTTTAGCTGTTGGATAGATTACGTTAATGAAGTTGGGGCTGAGGTTAAGGAGTAACAAGATGGTCAAAAGCCCCAGTGCCTGCTGCAAGAAAATTGTTAGTGATTTTGAGAAATTCTGTTTTGTGGCTATATTTAGAACATAAACCAGGCTGAAATAGCTTATAGAGATCATTATATTGTAGAAGGGCCATTGAATTGAATTACTACTTCTGTTCAAGACATGTAGTTACAAATGGAACGTTGTAAATGTAGTTATTTAGATCATAAAAAAGTGGGATGTTGAGATTTAGAGGAACAGTAGTAGTGTATAAGAGTTAAATATTACCTCTGGCCATTACTCATGGTAAAGCATACCATCTGATTGGAGACTCAGGGGTGCCCTGTCAATTTTAATCAGATTGGTTTCTAAACAGCCTGCTTGAGGACAGAACAGAATCTAAGCCTAATCTCTCTTAAAGATCATAAATTATAGTTACCAAGATTCAGAATTTCTGTTCTTTACTTTGCTTAACTCATTATACAGGAAGAGGTTTTCAGGTCTCAGCCAGAGGTTACATATAACAAGGTTTAAACCCAGGAAAGATAAGTTTCCGTAATTGCTGTCAATCTTAAGAACAGTGAATACTGATGTTTTTAGATGTATATTAAATTTGTGTGCCCAGAAGAGTGCTCTCTCTCTCTTATACACACTGGCTGCCTCTATGTCATGAGAATCCCATCCAGAGATAGTCTGGAGTTGTCACACAAGGCATGGACTGAAACATTGATTCAGGCTGGGAATTTGACTCCATCCCAGGCCACTCTAGGTGCAAGTTCCTTGGACAATTGCATTCTTACATGCAGCTCATCAGAATAATGACTAGAAAATGTCTGTGTGTGCATGTCTGAAAGCATGTCATTTCATTAGAGTTAATGCTTACTTTTGATTTTGAAATCATAGTAAACAAGTGCCTTTTTTAATGTAATAAAATTTAAGATGTTTAAATGTCACCATACATAAAAATAATTGTTTTTGTTATTACAGTGCAGCAAACCTATTGTTTAAGGTTCATATTTTGACAATAAGATGTTGAAAACAGACTTCTGTATATTTTTTTGTAAAACTCCAAATAATCAACTATTAATATAGTTGTTTGTTGCAGCTCTAGATGTGAACAGCTACTATTGGAAGCATGTCCCTCTTGAGCAGGCACTTGTTGACTGGTTGGTTGGGTGAGTGGAAATGGGAAAAATTAAAGAACAACAAGAAACAGACAAGCACTGTGGAAGTTGGCAATCTTGACTCAACTGAAGTTAATATTATACTGCCGAAAAAGTAAAAATGTTTATGGTCTAAACTGTAACCCCTAGTGTAACACAAGTGAAAATGCCAACCAAAAGAAGGAGGTATACTGCAGATTTCAAAGTGCAGGTATCTTTCCTGGTTTTCCCTAGACACTTCCTCCAGCTCTTCTGGGGGGACAGTAATAATACGTTCCCAGGCCAGCCGCTTCACACTCGGTTGCAAACCGCCCCAGTGCATGCTGAAGGTCCTGGCTCAATGCAGCCAACAGGACAAAAAGCATCTGCAAAAAGCAGAGATGAAATCTTGTGGTCACTGAACTGGACTCCCCCCAGCCTTGAACAGAACCAGTGACAAAGGGCAGCCCTGCCAGCAATGCGAATGAAGCTCCTGCTCTGGTTGTGCAAAGACTGGATAGCCCTTAGCAAAGGGCCCTGGACACCATACTCCCGGAGCACCTCCCACAGGATGTCACGAGTGATGCGGTTGAATGCCTTCTCCAAATCCACAAAGCATTTGTGAACTGGTTGGGCAAACTCCCATGAACCCTCAAGCACCCTGAAGAGGATATAGAGCTGTTCCAGTGTTCCACGACTGGGACAAAACCTGCATTGTTCCTCCTGGATCTGAGGTTCTGCCATCAGCCGGATACTCCTCTCCAGCACCCTGGCATACACCTACCCAGGGAGTCTGAGGAGTGTGATCCCTCTATACTTGGAACACACCCTCCGGTTCCCTTTCCTAAAAGGCCAATTAAGGGGCACTGTGTCCGATTGCAACGCAATGTTGCAGAGGCATGTCATCCAAGACAGCCCTACAACATCCAGAGACTTGAGATACTCAGTGGATCTCATCAGTGACTTCAGCTTGGGTGATCAGCCTCTGACTCAGTCTTTTTGTCCTGTTAGCTCCTCTGCTTCCTCTATGGAAGAAGCGTCAGCGGGGTTGAGGAGATTAACAATGGGAGTTGGTGTAAAAAGACAAAAAAAACTTCCAGGCTGTGTAAGAAAAGAATATGAAGGTCGGTGTCAAATGATGCATCATCAGCACAGTCTCTAGATTCTTCAGGTTTTTTGTTTTATGACATTTGGGAAAGAAGAGCCAGTTTGAAGGGAAATGGCCAAAACAGCAAATTGGAGCATGTGATTAAGTGATAAGTGAGTCCGTTTTCCTACTCCTATCCTCCTTGATTATACTTTTCTTTTCCTACAGTTATAAGTTGGCTTAACAAGCAGCTAAATGAAAAGCAGCTGTCCAGAAATCCACAGTCCCCTGACTCTTTGGAGAATCCATCTGTATCCACAAAAACAGGACTGAGGGTAGGTGACACCTCTTCCTTTTTTTTTTTTTTTTTTTGTAAATTTGATCATTTAGAGATAATATAACATAAATATAAGATAATATTACACAAAGGTAGAGTGAATAGAAAATGCAGTTTTTAAATGATTTCATTTATTAAGGGCGAAAAGCTGTCCAAACCAGCTTTGTGTGTGAAAAAGTAATTTTTGAGTCAGAAGGTAAACTTTTTGGAAGGTGTGCTTCCAATTACATTTGGCATAAAACTAACACAGCATTTCATAAAAAGAACATCATCCCAACAGTCAAACATGATGGTGGCAGTGTGATGATCTGAGGCTGCTTTGCAGCTTCAGGACCTGGACAACTTGCTATGGTTTATTATGATTATATGGTTAAACCATGAATTCTGTGCTTTACCAGAAAATCCTGAAGGAGAATGTCCGGCCATCAGTTCATGACCTCAAGCTCAAACGTACTTGGTTTATGCAGCAGGACAATGATCTGAAACAAACCAGCAAGTCCACCTCTGAATGGCTAAAAAAAAAGTTAAGGTTTTGGAGTGGCCTACTAAAAGTCCAGAATTATATCCAATTGAGAAGCTGTGGCATGACAGGCCCTTCCTGCTGGAAAAAACCTCCAATATGGCTACATTAAAACGATTCTGCAAAGAAAGGTGCACCAAAATTTCTCCACAACATTGTTACAGACTTACTGCCAGTTATCACAAATACTTGATTGCAGTTGTTGACGCCAAGGGTGGCACAACCATTATTATTATTTTTAGGGGACATTTACTTTCACATCGGACCAGGCAGGTTTGGACAGTTTTTTTCACATAAAAACTGCATTTTATATTTACTTGAGTTGTCTTTATGTAATATTGAGTTTGATCATCTGAATTAGGAATGTAAACAATTGGTCGACTATCAATTAATTGTCAATAATAATTTGCTCCATTCATTTAAATTGTCAGTTAATTCCTCTTTTCCATCGCAGTACTTCTGTGATTTGTAGTGGTGTTACCAGTCGCGGGCACCATCCAGGCTTGAACGCCAAGTGAAATTCTCGCGGGGATAACCCAGCACACAGACATTAAGCAGTCAAAACGAAGTGCAGTGTGGAACCATTTCAAAATAATTGATTATGACAAAGAAGCCAACAGTACACTATGTGCTACTACGTTTAAGTACAACAGCTCAACAAGTTTGATAAGTTACCACATAAACAACTTGCATGCAGCAAGTTGCATCAGCTTCACAACCTGCAATCACCGCAGTGCTGGGAAAGCGAACCTATATTTTAAGTTTCCCGTCCTCCAATTAAGTGCTGCTAATGTTTCACATCTTTCGTATTGAGTAGCCTCCTAGGTTAACATTTTTTTATTTTAAATATTTTCTGTAGGCTTAATATTATGTAGGCTAAAGCTAAATATTTTGTTTAGCTTTCTATTCAAAATTTATTTTATGTGGCTGTTTCACGTGCAACAGATGAGCAAGTGCACAATTTATTTTCATGTTAAAGTAGCCTACATATCTTAATTAATTTCTATGCAGAATTTATTTTCTGATAGTACATATATTGTCTGTAGTGAATCCCTAATGGTACAATAAATCATTCATTAAGAAATATGACATGCATTTTTTTATTCATTATACAAGCAATATTTAGCTTTTACTGTTATTGACCCTATTGAAACTGAGGGAAATTTAAGTTCTCAGGAAAATTGCCACTCATCAATTAATTATTAATCAATCGACAAGGTCAACCAACTAATGATTGATAAATTAATCAATAATTTGCATCCCTAATCTAAATCATTTAAATGTGACAAATATGCCAAAGAATCTGTAGCTATACTACTTAATGCTTATACTATACAATCCAATTTTCTTCTGTTATGTATTAGTGTGTGTGTCAGTTAATTCCTCTTTTCCATCGCAGTACCTCTGTGTGTGTATATGCCTCAAAACAAGAAATTACATAAAAACATAAAATTTTATGACCTTCACAAACTTTTTATACAAACACAAATTAAAAATATTGCTGTTTTTTCCCAGGCACAGTTTTATCATCAGGTAGGCAAACTTGCTATATCTCCTGGAGCAGGTGCTGATGTGACTCCTACAGAACAGCAAGCAATGCAGCCAGCAAACAGACAGATGTGAGTTTGGATGATTACTTTTTACCACAAAATATTATGTATGGGCTAGCATGTGTGAAATACAGTCAGTATAAAGCGAGATTTAGCTATGGACTGTTCACTTTTTGTTATGCTGACATTTGTGAGATGAAAATTCTACTTTTTTTTTACTTGTTTTGTCTGTGGGGGACACGACAGACATTGGGCAGGCTATTTAGGCTGTACATCATGACTGAAAGATTTTTTTTTTTTTTTTTTTTTTATAAAGCTTCAAGCTGTTCTTTTCTTCTTGTCCTTAGGGGGAAATCTGCAGGTCTGGATTCTAAATACTTTGAGAGAAAAGATGATAGCATCCCAGTCTTTGATCTGACATCTAATCTACTTCACAAAGGTTAGCCCAGTAATGGTAGGGGGTTCTTGGGGCATGCTCCCCTGTAAGATATTTTTTAAAAATAATCCTTTAAATACTAACCTCTGGTGAACTTTATGGTCCTATGGATGAATTGAAATTAATAACATGTGAGACTAAACAGATTCAACATATCTAAATAGCACAGCAGTGAAAGACCTTGGCTGGCTGTAGAGGGGCTTATATCAGATTTTTACATTTTGGAAGTGGTGATGAATCAGATTCATTGTATCCCAACTCAGCTGTAAAAATCAATTTACCAACCTGAAACAACACTGGATGGTACTGTCTTCTTGAAAAACTGTCTTAATATCCGTATTGGTCACCTTGTTGAAAACTCTATTATTAGCTGACTTCTGACACTTGGGTCAGTGGCTTTTTGAAACACAAAAGATGTTCAATGTACCGATCAAAGGGATGTATAAACTCGTGAATATGAGCACATTGACCTGTAGGCATAGGTGCCGATTCCTTGAGTGTTCAAGCAGAGGAGCACCTACGGAAAATTTTGAGCACCCCTCAGTCACATCGTCATCAGCATGAACTCAGTGACATATAACATTGCCAAACAACTTGCCACTATCTTAGCGACACTGGTAGGTCACGCAGACCACCACATCCGGAATTCAGAGGGGTTTGACTCCAAAATCAGCATAAAATCATCTAAAACTGGATAGAAATGAAACTATGGTATCATTTGATGTTACATCCCCTCTTCACCAGCATCCCACCACCACTAAAAGAGGACAGCACCCTCTCTTGTCAGGAGCAGCCTCAAGCCAGACCAAATTCAAAGAAAGTTAAGAGAGTTCCAGACTCAGTAGGCAGCTGCGGGGCCCGGGGAGCAGCTGAGGGTCCAGTGCCTTGCTCAAGGGTCTTACTTCAGTCATGGTATTGAAGGTGGACAGGGCGCTGGCTATTCACTCTGTGCCACCGACAATTCGAACCTGCAATTTTCAGGTTTCAAGTCTGGCTCCCTAGCCATTAGGCCACGACATATTCAATGTTCATGTTCAATACAGATATATATATTTAACCCTCAGGGGTCGACAAATGCGCCAGTGCATTTTGTGGCATCTTCTCTTCTAAACACAGTAGTTTAGGGGGAGGGGAGGTATAAACAGGACAGACAGTTGTTGGAAAAGGAGTGAGGCAGTCAAACCTGTTGAAGAACTGGTCGAATTCATTGGCCCTCACCTCACATCCCCAAGCTGCTGTCCTTCTTTTTACAGCCTGTAATGGTTTTCATACCATCCCAGACATCCCTCATGTTGCTTTCCTGCAACTTCTTCTCCTTCTGTATGTCTCCTTGGCCTCTTTCAGACTGAACTTGAGTTCTCTCTGAAGGCGCTTGAGCTCAGCCTCATCACCAGCCTTCTTCTTGATGTTCAGTAGAAGCTTGACTTCGCTGGTAATTCAAGGCTTGTTGTTCGGAAAGCAGCACACGGTACTAACAGGCACAATGATGTCCATACAGAAGTTGAGGTAGTCTGTCATGCAATGTGTGATCTCTAAAATGTCACCTATCATGGGGCTCCTGCAGCACACTACAGTCAGTACACTCAAAATGGTCCTTCAGCATCTTCTCAGCCTAAGGAGACCATTTTCTGAATGTACATGTTGTTGTTGGCTGACTCATGACACAGGGCTTGTACTGGGGCTTCAGGAAGGTAAGATTATCGTCTGATTTTCCTAGTGGGGACAGAGGGGTGACACTGTAAGCTTCACTCAAATAAGCATACAAAAGGTCTATTGTCCTGTTTTTCCTGATAGCACAATCCACAAACTGATGGAAAGTAGGGAGCGTAGCATCCAGGGTCACGTGATTGAAGTGTCCAGACAGCAGGACAAAGGCATTTGTGTTGAGTTTGCTCGCGATAATTGTCACATGCTGTGTCTGTGTCTGCACGTGGTGGGATGTAAACACAAACAATAATGGCATGCGAGAATTCCCTCGGGATATAGTACAGACTGAGACTCACCGCTAGCAGCTCAATGTCCCGACATCAGATAATCTCCTTCACAGTAATATGTCCCAGGTTATACCACCTGATATTAAAAAATGAACATAGCAAGCAGAGTACATTATACGAGGTCCAAGACCAGCTCCAGTACAAATAAATAAAATAGTTATATATATAATAAATAAATTTGTATTCTGAACAGTCAAAAGCCTTGTGTGTGTTACAGGAGAACACGCTAATTTGTAAATCTTCAATCTGCAACAAAAATATTAAAGCTTTTACATTTTACACAAGAATAGAAACTAAATTCTTTGGTCACTTCCAAATAAATAAACTAGGTCTGCAGGGGCTGCAGAGCTGGTGCTAAGCTAAAGGCTAAGCTAAAAGCTAAGTAGTGGAGATACAAGCCCTCTATTCTGTCAGTCATAATGGGAAACATGAATTCGCTAGCTAATAAAACTGACGAGCTAGTGGCCCTGGTCAGCGATCAAAGGACATACTGGGAGTGCAGTGTGATGTACTTTACGGAGACATGGCTAACCGGCAACACACCGGACGCTATCGTGGACATCCCTGGTTTCACTGCAGTGACTGTGGACAGAGACACTATGAAGAGCAGCAAACACAAGGGTGGAGGACTGGCTCTGTATATTAACCTGTGTTTTGGGGCCCTGGGCAAGTTTTGACATGGCCTGACATTTGTGCTTTTTTCAGTTGCTTTTAAACATATTAATGGCTAAAGTCTGATAACACTGTAATCAGCACAAACTGGGCTACAATAATATGTGAGCAGCATGTTTATACATGATTGTGTTTTTTAGAAAACAGCGTTTATGCATGGTTAGTGAAAAACTACAATTTTTAAGTCACTGAAATAAGGCCATAAAACATATATAGAACATTGGTTCACAAGACCTTTGAGAACTGCACTTTGTTTTTATTTCAAAATGATGTGAAAATCATCTAGTTCAATCATTCATACACAGATTTAAATTTTCAAAGACATTCTTTGTTTAGAAAGGGCATATGCAAGAAGGCATGCCAGATCATGAATAATCATGTGATTCACCTGAGAAGACAAAAACCTGCATGAGCCTTTCAGTCAATAAAAGGCTTACTAGTCGGGAATTATATCCTCCTGTGGGTCCAGTCACTCTTCAGAAGGAAAATGTTCATTTGTCGCGTTTTTCCTCTGAGGACAAAGTAAACTCTTTGTCGCTGTTCGGGGCCATCCGAAGTGCTTCTTCACCCACGTAGTGTGCCATCATCTGAATCCGCAGAAAAAATAACTAAATTTGATGATGAAGCTCGGGATCACATTAGCTATAATAACCAGCAACACCCGGACTCTGTTTTTATCATCCTCGGAGACTTTAATAAAGCACACTTGAGCCACGAACTGCCAAAATTCAGGCAGCACATCAAGTGCCCCACCAGAGAGGGGAATACTCTGGACCACTGCTACACCACAATAAAGGATGCATATCACGCCGTCCCCAGAGCAGCTTTAGGACTCTCTGACCACTGTCTGGTCCACCTCATACCAACATACAGGCAAAAGCTTAAATCTGCTAAGCCTGTAGTGAGAACTGTCAAGAGATGGACCAGGGAAACAGAGCAGGAGCTACAGGCCTGCTTTGAATGCACTGACTGGAGTGTTTTTCAAGCTGCTGCCACAAACCTGGATGAACTCACGGACTCTGTTACATCTTACATCAGTTTCTGTGAGGACATGTGCATTCCCACCCGGACCTTCTTAACATACAACAACGACAAACCATGGTTCTCTGGAAAACTCAGACAGCTTCGTAAAGCCAAAGGAGATGCCTACAGAAGTGGTGATCGGGTCTTGTATAATCAGGCCAGGAACACACTGAATAAGGAGATCAGAGCAGCTAAGAGGAGCTACTCCAAAAAGCTGGAAAACCAGTTTACAGCTAACGACTCTGCTTCAGTGTGGAGAGGCCTGAGGACAATAACCAACTATAGGACTCCATCCTCCTCCTCAATAGGCAATCAAACGCTGGTGAACGATCTGAATGAGTTTTATTGCAGATTTGAATCACCCCCCACCCGCTCTGATTGTCCTCCAGAGCAACCATTAACACCTCCATCCATCAACCCCCTCTCCCCCGCTCTGATACTTCAGACCAGTGTGGACGATGTGTGTCGGCTCTTCAGGAAGCAGAAGAGAAGGAAAGCACCAGGACCAGATGGGGTTTCACCATCATGCCTCAGAACCTGTGCTGACCAGCTGGCTCCCATCTTCTCTCTGATCTTCAACAGATCACTGGAGCTGTGTGAAGTCCCTGCATGCTTCAAACGCTCCACCATCATTCCCATCCCCAAGAAGCCAAAAATCACAGGACTCAACGACTACAGACCAGTGGCTCTGACATCCGTGGTCATGAAGTCCTTTGAAAGACTGGTGTTGGCCCATCTGAAGAACGTCACTGGACCCTTCCTGGACCCCCTGCAGTTTGCCTACCGATCCAATCGGTCCGTGGATGATGCAGTCAATATGGGGCTGCACTACATCCTGCAACATCTGGACAAACCAGGGACTTATGTAAGGATTCTGTTTGTGGACTTCAGCTCAGCATTCAACACCATCATCCCATCACTCCTCCAGAATAAACTCTCCCAGCTCTCTGTTCCTGACTCCACCTGTCAGTGGATTACAAGCTTCCTGACGGATAGGCAACAGCTAGTGAGGATGGGGAAATTTACTTCTGGCTCCCGCATCACCAGCACCGGCGCCCCCCAGGGGTGTGTTCTCTCCCCACTGCTCTTCTCCCTCTACACAAACGACTGCACCTCCTGTGACTCCTCTGTGAAACTCCTGAAGTTTGCAGATGACACCACTGTCATTGGTCTCATCCAGGACGGTGAAGAGTCTGCATACAGACAGGAGGTGGAGCAGCTGGCTCGCTGGTGCAGTCACAACAACTTGGAGCTAAACACGCTCAAAACAGTGGAGATGGTTGTGGACTTCAGGAGAAATGCCCCCACCCACCCCCCTCTCACCATTATGAACAGCACTGTGGCACTAGTGGAGTCATTCAGGTTCCTGGGCACCACCATCTCTCAGGACCTGAAGTGGAACTTCCACATCGACTCCATCACGAAGAAGGCCCAGCAGAGGTTGTACTTCCTGCGCCAGCTGAAGAAGTTCAACCTTCCACAGACGCGGCTGACCCAGTTCTACTCAGCGGTCATCGAGTCGGTCCTGTGCTCCTCCATCACTGTCTGGTTTAGTTCTGCCTCTAAATCAGACATCCGAAGACTTCAGAGGACAGTCCGGACCGCTGAGAAGATCATCGGTGTTACCCTACCCACCCTCCAAGTCCTGTTCACCTCCAGAGTGAGAAAAAGAGCTCGGAAAATCACTCTGGATGCCACCCACCCGAGTCACCACCTCTTCCAGCTCTTACCGTCTGGCCGGCGCTTCAGAGCTCCAAACATCAAGACAGCCCGGCACAAAGGAAGCTTCTTCCCTCAGGCCATCCAACTCTTAAACTCGTAGCTCTCCACCATTCCCTTCCACCACCTGCACTATGACACTTGCACCTTCCTGCTCTTTGCACACCAATTAGTTCCCCTTTCATCCTGTTTCTCAGGTTATCTGTGCATTTTTCTCTTAGTCTTTTAGTTTTTTGTAGCATTTCTGTAGCATTTATGTTTACTGTTTGACCCTTTGTAGCATTTGTATTTATGTCTGTTTGCACTGGAGTACCCCCCCCCCCCCCCCCTGTACCAAAACAAATTCCTTGTGTGTGTGTGTGTGCACACTCACTTGGCAATAAAGCTCATTCTGATTCTGATTCTGATTCTGATTCTATAATGAGGTGAGAAAGGAGAAACTGTACTGCTCCTTAATTTCATATGGATCACATAAAAAGAGATCATTTGTTTTCGACTTGAATTGTTTCATTTAAAAGAAGACATTTCAAGCTTTCTACATATATTTCTCGTCTTTGAGGCAAGTATTTTCGCTGAGATTCAGGTTTTATTTACGTGTCTGTGAAGAGAGGTGACAGAGAAGACAGAGAGCGCACCCTGTCTGCTTTCTTTATTTTGCGAAAGCACAGCATTTTGTTATTATGAGTGTATACAAATAAAACTAGAGCCTTTACAGATTCGAATGATGTATTGCAATTATCGGTATAATCAAAACTGACAGAGTAAGTTCTTTTCCATTTTATCAGGAGAAGATGCCAAAAAAAGTGTTGTTCATCGACCCCAGAGGGTTAAAAGAAAATATTTAAATGTGGTTAAATTAACCTTATGTCATTACATGTCACTCAAGAGTAACAAGGAACTGAAATAGTACTTTGGTTTATATTGTAATATATTCCAATATAGACTGATATGAAAAACCTTAACGTAATAAGATTTTTTTCTATATCGCCCAGCCCTGAATGACACTTATAGAGCTGGATGTGCTGCAGTCATCTGTCCATATGTCCAGTTACTCCAGTTTTTACCAATGGGCTGCATTTTGAGTCTTTGAATAAAGATGAAATGAGTGAAAGTTTGTGTCATAATCATCCACAATAAAAACAAAAGCCTCCTCCTTTTTATTTATTTTTATTTTTGGCACTCTGGCATTTCATTCATATTTCAAGCTATGCTTGTGGTTTATTATACAAATGGTGGTGATGTGGCCAATGCAGGACACTGACTCAAAATTTTATGTATCATTGCACTGCTCAGAAGGTTGCCTTCTGCAGTCTCAACACTACACAGCAAAAATTCCAGTGTTAAATTAACTCTCAGATGATTTCAACACTTTTCCAAAGTTTATATAGCTCCACACTCTTCTGAATTAAATTAACATGTCTGCAGTAGCTAATGTAGCTGATCACTTTTGATCAAAATTGCACCACCTTGCATCAAACAAGGCTTTGAAAAAAAATACTGTTTGTTCAATCATACATGAAGCTGTTAAAATCGGCTTGAAAAATAAATATGTAATAATTTAGTTCCACTTAATGTTCAATCTGCATGACCCAAATGAAAAATTAGAATGCCTATTAGAAAATGTAATTACATCTCCAACTCTGTCAATTAACTCCAACATTGAGTAATATTTTACTCTAAATGTGTTAAAATTACTCTTTGGGTGTTAAATTCAACTCAGAAATGTTTAACACTGAAATTTTAACTCCAACTTTTGCTGTGTAGATGCCACTAAATCTTTCGCATTTAACACATTGCACCTTTAAACAGAAGTGTGTTTTTGATTGACATATTGGATGAAAGTGAGGCTAATGTATTATATCTTAAGGTGCTATAGGTGGCAACTGGAGTTGAGGTTTAGCCATAAACTAGAAACTAGCCATTTAACCTCATACCAGAAGCCTCTTTAGATCTAGGAATTTAACCTCTGTGGAGTGGTTAATGTGGGATACTGTCAGTAGAATCATGGGAATCAAGGTGTAAATTGGTTTTAACCCTTGTATGGTGATTGGGTCTGTGGGACTCATTTTCATTTTTTACTACATATAGAACACACACAGTAAAACTCTGCCCCTTGTGCGTTGTATAGGCTGGTATGAAAAGGCTATGTGTTTAATGGGGCTGATGTGTTGTCTAGACTGACATGGTTACTGTATGTGTTCAGCTTGTGTTGTGTAAACTGACCTGAGTGGGTTAAAGTTCTAATCAGGTTCAAACACATAAAAATCTATAGTTATGAAAAGCCTTTTTCCCCCACACATATCTTGATTGCAATTGATTTTTTTTTTTTACTTACATTTTATTTAAAAAAAAAAAAAAGTAGCATTTTAATTTTTTTTTTTTTTTTTTTTTTTTACTTACATTTTATTTAAAAAAAAAAAAAAACGAGTAGCATTTTAATTCATAAATGTGATCTAACAATGGTAAAGGGCAAATATTAACCATATATGCTGTTTATATTGCTTGGAATTGGGATAAAGTAAACATGTGTTGCGTATTTTAATATAAAATTGCTTGATTTGTGTTGAATTAAAAACGTCCCAAAAAAACCCAACGGGTCCACCAGACCCTTGAACACTGAATAGCAAAAAAACATGAACACCACACAAGGGTTAATTTGTCTTGGGAGGGATGTCCCCTCTGCTTTGAGTAATGATGATTCCAGTTTAACATAGATGTCTTTCACTTTTTTTTTTCAAACCGTCCCCTAAATGCCTCTGGCCATGATGTGCATTGCTGTTCTCAAAGGAGTGTCCCTTATTCCTCAGATGCAGTTGGACTGCTGAGTCAAGAACCTTAAGAAGGTCCATTTGCCACTTCTAGTTTTACCATGACCTGAATGATTGTACAGGCAATTTTATAGATTTCAACACAGGCTTCCATTTTCTTTTTCTTTTTTTTTTTTCAGGTTTCCCCCCGAAAACAAAGCCTTCTGTACCTTCTGCTTACTTCTCTGCATAAAGCAAAAACTGCTAGATTTGATGATTAGCTACGGAATGGCTTTCAATTCGTCTACTTGTGGAAGTATAACCATCAAAACCTCACCATTTCTTTTATGTCTTCAGCTCCTCTACAAATCTGTTATTCACCTATGCTCTACATGAACTTGTTTTAAGTAACTATTTTTAGCATTTGATGTGGTAATGACCTCTGTAAATGCTGCTTCTATTTGGTAGAGTCAAGTGATCAATCAGAATTAATTCTTTAAATAATGTTTTCCCTTTTGCCTAATATAGTACAGTAATTTTGCTTAAAATGTTTTGTGTTGAATTAGAGTTATAACATGTATTTTTTAATAAACAGCTTATCCATCCTCATTGGTGTTTGTAGTCATTTAAATTAAGGAAATGTTAACAATGTGACAATAGCCTGAGTTCCCACTGATGGGGAGGTGACCAAGAAAATTGAAGACATTTTCATGACAGACTGACACCATGACAGTTTATTTTCAGCATACAGAACACACAAAATACCTAAGCATTTTGTACAAACATTGAAGACTCCAAGAGAAATCTTCTGAACAGCTAAAACAGACATGGCTTATTGATTGACTGTAGTTCAGGACTGATTCGGTTTTGGGTTTGGGTGGGGTTCAGTATGAGGCCAGGGGCAAATGGGGTGCAAAGCTGGGTCAATATTAGTCAAGAGACCATGACACGGATGGAAGTGGTGGTAGTGGGGGTGTGGCCGGTCTTGGCCAGGTGGGGGTTTATGACCGCCAGCATGGGGAGGAGGTCCTTGACCGCCAGCAGGGGGAGGGGGTACTTGACCATTAGCATTAGGGCGGTGTTTACCATGTGCGTGTGGACAGGAACCTTCATCATCAGCATGGGAATGGTGCCCTTTACCATGAACCTTTAGGCAGGATCCTTCACCATCAGCATGGGAATGATGTCCTTTACCATGAGCATGGGGGAGCGATCCTTCATTGCCAGCATGAGGAGGGTGACCATGAGCATGAGGAGGGGGACCATGATGAGGAGGGCCTCTATGATGGTGGTGCCTACATATGGGCTCTCGCTCACCAGGGCCAAGGGCAGTAGTGTTCTTTTCAGAAGAGAGCCAGAGAACAGTTATTTAAAGTCTAATTTAATTAACCTCAGGTTTTTATACTGGACTTCAGACTAACAGACGTAGCTGATACAGTGAATATAACAAGATACTGTTATTGTTGGCATGAAGTACATTAAATGAACATGTTTTTATAATGTGGACTCACCAGTGGGGGATAGAATTCACATCCAACTGACCCAAGCCCATTTGTTCTGGAATAAGATGAATGGCAGAAAGCATGATGCTTTAGAGAGAGGAGAGAGTGACAATTAGACAAAATAGAAAACATCATGTCCAATAGCGAAAGATATTACACAAAAGCCCATTCAAAGTTGTACTATCAAACAAAAGGATCTGTCTAGCTCTTATCAAGGACTTTCACTCTAAGCTAGGTGTTAGACTCCTGTATGTTTTGAAGACTCTTAAAAGTTTAAAGTGAATCAGCCACACTGAGAGTTCAGGGAGGTAATTATTCAGATTATCAAAGCGTATGACAAGGTGCCGAGAGAGGAGCTGTGGTTTTGTATGAGGAAGTCTGGAGTGGCAGAGAAGTATGTTCGAGTGGTGCAGGACATGTATGAGAGCTGTAAGACAGTGGTGAGGTGTGCTGTAGGTGTGACAGAGGAGTTCAAGGTGGAGGTGGGACTGCACCAAGGATCAGCTTTGAGCCCCTTCTTGTTTGCTGTGGTGATGGACAGGCTGACAGATGAGGTTAGACAGGAATCTCCGTGGACCATGATGTTTGCAGATGACATTGTCATCTGTACTCAGAGCAGGGAGCAGGTGGAGGAAAATCTAGAGAGGTGGAAGTTTGCTCTGGAAAGGAGAGGAATGAAGCTTAGCCACAGTAAAACAGAGTACATGTGTGTAAATGAGAGGGACTCAAGTAGAACGGTGAGGTTACAGGGAGTAGAGGTGAAGAAGGTGGAGGATTTTAAGTACCTAGGGTCAACAGTCCAGAGCAACGGAGAGTGGAAAAGACGTGAAGAGACGTAAAAACAGGTTTGAACAGGTGGAGGAAAATGTCAGGTGTGATGTGTGACAAAAGAGTGTCAGCAAGAATGAAAGGAAAGGTGTACATGACAGTGGTGAGACCAGCAATGTTGTATGGTTTAGACACAGTGGCACTGAGAACAGGACAGGAAGCGGAGCTAGAGGTAGCAGAGCTGAAGATGTTGAGGTTCTCTCTGGGAGTGACGAGGATGGATAGGATCAGGAATGAGTACATCAGAGGGACAGCTCATGTTAGATGTTTTGGAGAAAAAGCCAGGGAAGCCAGATTGAGATGGTTTGGACTTGGAGAGGAGGGAGAGTGAATTTATTGGTAAAAGGATGCTGAGGTTAGAGCTGCCAGGAAGGAGGCCTAGAGGAAGACCAAAGAGGAGGTTCTTGGATGTAGTGAAGGAGGACATGAGGATAGTTGGTGTGGGTGAGGAGGATAGAGAGGATAGGGTTAAATGGAGGCAGATGATTCGCTGTGGAGACCCCTGAAGGGAAGAGCCGAAAGGAAAAGAAGAAGATCTAGACATCTGATAAAAATTTGTGAATTAAAATGGGGCAACACTATGGAGACACTAAAAGAAGCTTCTTAAAATCAATTTTAAAAGACAGATAATCACTGGAAGGATTCAAGAACTGAAGTGATGTGATTCAATTCAATTCAATTTTATTTGTATAGCGCCAAATCACAATACAAATCATCTCAAGGCACTTTACTAAAACTAAAAACCCAACAAATCCCTTATGAGCAAGCACTTGGCGACAGTGGAGAGGAAAAGCTCCCTTTAATGGAAGAAAAAACCTCCAGCAGAACCAGGCTCAGTTTGGGCGGCCATCTGCCTCGACCGGTTAGGGTGAGTGGATAGAGGAGAGAGAAAAGAACAGCAACAATAAACAACAAATAGACACTGCAGGTTGGTGGGGCCAGTAACTGCACATCAGCGATATACAGCTCCAGGACCAGGGACACCTGCAGAAGGTACAGAGAGAGAGAACAGAGAGAGAGGGAGAGAGCACAAACTAGGGGAGAGAGAGAGCACAAGGTTAGTGACATTCAATGGTGGAATATACATGCGAGGGGGGAAGAGAGGAAGAGAGGGGAAGGGAAGGGAGTGTTAGGGTTAGGGTAGGGGAGCTCAGTGCACCGATGGTCCTCGGGCAGTCTAGGCCTATAGCAGCATAAATAAGGGATGGTTCAGGGTTGCCTGAAGCCAGCCCTAACTATACGCTTGGTCAAAGAGGAAGGTTTTAAGTCTAGCCTTAAAAGTACAGAGAGTGTGCCTCCTGAACCCAGACTGGGAGCTGGTTCCACAGGAGAGGAGCTTGATAGCTAAAGGCTCTGCCTCCCATTTTGCTTTTGGAAACTCTGGGAACCACAAGTAGACCTGCACTCTGAGAGCGAAGTGGTCTATTGGGATAATATGGTACTATGAGGTCTTTAAGGTATGAAGGAGCTTGATCATGAAGGGATTTGTATGTGAAGAGAAGGATTTTAAATTCTATTCTGTATTTTACAGGGAGCCAAGGAAGAGAAGCCAATATAGGAGAAATATGATCTCTCTTGCTAGTTCCTGTCAGGACTCTGGCTGCGGTATTCTAGATTAACTGGAGGCTTTTTATGGAGATACTGGGACATCCAGATAATAATGAGTTACAGTAATCTAGCCTTGAGGTAACAAATGCATGGACTAGTTTTTCTGCATCATTTTGAGACAGGATGTTGAGACAGGAAATGTTGTGCAGGTGAAAGAAGGCAGTTCTAGAGATTTGTTTTATGTATAAGTTAAAGGACATGTCCTGGTCAAAAATAAGGTTTTTCACAGTAGTGCTAGAGGCCAGGGCTATGCCATCTAGAGTACCTATAATTTTAGAAAAGATATTTCTGAGGTTTTTAGGCCCAAATACAATAACTTCTGTTTTCTCTGAATTTAAAAGTAGAAAGTTACTGGTCATCCAGGCCTTTATGTCAGTTAGACACACTTGAAGTCTGGTTAACTGGTTTGTGTTAACAGGTTTAATAAGTAGATACAACTGAGTGTCATCTGCATAGCAGTGGTAATTAATAGAGTGCTTCCTAATGACATAGCCTAAAGGAAGCATGTATAGGGTGAACAGAATCGGTCCTAGCACAGAGCCTTGTGGAACTCCATATCTAACTTTTGTTCGTGTGGAAGGTTCATCATGGACATGAACAAACTGGAATCTGTCCGATAAAGAGGATTGGAACCATTTTAACGCTGTTCCTCTGATAGCAGTCACATGCTCCAGTCTCTGTAATAAAATGTTGTGATCAATAGTGTCAAATGCAGCACTAAGGTCTAGGAGGACAAGTATAGAAACAAGTCCATTATCTGAGGCTAAGAGAAGATCGTTGGTGACTTTTAACAGTGCTTTTTCTGTACTATGATGTGCTCTAAATCTTGATTGAAAATCTAATGAATGATCTCTCATGTTTGTGCAGCAGTGTTTTGTACTTGTAGAAATGTAATAGTGTTCATGAGTAATTTAATCATGGTGACACCAGAACATGACATTTGTTCTTGCTATCAGTAGAGCATTTCACAAACTGGATTTGCACTCATTAGTAATATGATCCTTGAAATTGAAATCACTGTCAAACACAGATTTCTGACAGGTTTTCAAAGGTACCATGTTTTAGACAGTGTCATATCTATTGGCTACCTATAATCAGACCCTTTGTTTTATGGTTTTGAGACATCCAGATATTAATAACACAAAATTGATCTAAGCAGTGGTGAAAGAATTCAATAGACCTATGGACTGTATCATGTCTATGTGCTCATTGTTTTTGTTAATTACATTGACCAGAGAAAAAATATAAACCATTTCTAAAAACCAATAGCATGAGTTAAGGTTCAAAGAACATTGTAAAACACGAACAACTGGTCTGTTTATAAGAAAGCTATAAAAAAATTAAATAAATTGTAGTATAGCACTCAGAGGTATGAATGTCAAATGGTACATAGTATTGATAAGTCATAAAAGACCTAAACTACTGTAGTACTTCCTTCCCAATTGTTTTATCACCAAGTAGTTCATCATTATCAACAAAAGAAAGATTCAAAATGGACCTGTGATTAGAGCGCAGTGGGATTGTTTCTTGAAGAGATTTAACAATAGCTGTTTTATGGTTATGCAGATGTATGCTAAATGACAGTAACTGATTGATGTTTGCAGATAGAAAACTGAAAACCTTGCTTTTAAAGGGTTGTGGGTTAACAATCACATGCACAGGTGGGAACATAATATAGAAAAAACATTTCTTAGCACATTTTAAATAATGAATTGTACAAATGACATTTGACACACATAATTGTACAATCTGAGGGTTATGTGCAGTCTTATTTTAAGGTGGGGAAAACTGTCCGACACCTAACAGAAAACTTTTGCTTGAAGCTTTATTGTTGATGTTGATGATTGGTTTCATCAATGATTTGTTGTATTTGTAACAAGTGAAAATATACATTGACCTACAAGAGCTACAGTGGGGCAAAAAAGTATTTAGTCAGCCACCAATTGTGCAAGTTCTCCCACTTAAAAAGATGAGAGAGGCCTGTAATTTTCATCATAGGTATACCTCAACTATGAGAAAAAAAATCCAGAAAATCACATTGTCTGATTTTTAAAGAATTTATTTGCAAATTATGGTGGAAAATAAGTATTTGATCACCTACAAACAAGCAAGATTTCTGGCTCTCACAGACCTGTAACTTCTTCTGTAAGAGGCTCCTCTGTCCTCCACTCATTACCTGTATTAATGGCACCTGTTTGAACTCGTTATCAGTATAAAAGACACCTGTCCACAACCTCAAACAGTCACACTCCAAACTCCACTATGGCCAAAAGCAGAGAGCTGTCAAAGGACACCAGAAACAAAATTGTAGACCTGCACCAGGCTGGGAAGACTGAATCTGCAATAGGTAAGCAGCTTGGTGTGCAGAAATCAACTGTGGGAGCAATTATTAGAAAATGGAAGACATACAAGACCACTGATAATCTCCCTCGATCTGGGGCTCCACGCAAGATCTCACCCCATGGGGTTAAAACGATCACAAGATGAGCAAAACTCCCAGAACCACACGGGGGGACCTAGTGAATGACCTGCAGAGAGCTGGGACCAAAGTAACAAAGGCTACCATCAGTAACACACTATGCCACCAAGGACTCAAATCCTGCAGTGCCAGACATGTCCCCTTGCTTAAGCCAGTACATGTCCAGGCCCGTCTGAAGTTTGCTAGAGAGCATTTGGATGATCCAGAAGGGGATTGGGAGAATGTCATATGGGCAGATGAAACCAAAATAGAACTTTTTGGTAAGAACTCTACTCGTCGTGTTTGGAGGAGAAAGAATGCTGAGTTGCATCCAAAGAACGCCATACCTACTGTGAAGCATGGGGGTGGAAACATAATGCTTTGGGGCTGTTTTTCTGCAAAGGGATCAGGATGACTGATCCATGTAAAGGAAAGAATGAATGGGGCCATGTATCGTCAGATTTTGAGTGAAAACCTCCTTCCATCAGCAAGGGAATTGAAGATGAAACGTGGCTGGGTCTTTCAGCATGACAATGATCCCAAGCACACCGCCCGGGTAACGAAGGAGTGGCTTCGTAAGAAGCATTTCAAGGTCCTGGAGTGGCCTAGCCAGTCTTCAGATCTCAACCCATAGAAAATCTTTGGAGGGAGTTGAAAGGCCGTGTTGCCCAGCGACAGCCCCAAAACATCACTGCTCTAGAGGAAATCTGCATGGAGGAATGGGCCAAAATACTAGCAACAGTGTGTGAAAACCATGTGAAGACTTACAGAAAATGTTTGATTTCTGTCATTGCCAACAAAGGGTATATAACAAAGTATTGAGATGAACTTTTGTTATTGACCAAATACTTATTTTCCACCATAATTTGCAAATAAATTCTTTAAAAATCAGATTTTCTGGATTTTTTTTCTTTTTTCTCATTTTGTCTCTCATAGTTGAGGTATATCTATGATGAAAATTACAGGCCTCTCTCATCTTTTTAAGTGGGAGAACTTGCACAATTGGTGGCTGACTTTTTTGCCCCACTGTACATGTAAACTGCTGTTTATATTCAGACATATTTTCCACATTTTGCTGTGATTTAGATTTAGTTTACATATTGGACCTACATATGGATGACCAGTAACTTTCTACTTTTCAATGCAGAGAAAACAGAAGTTATTGTATTTGGACCTAAAAACCTCAGAAATAACTTTTCTAAAATTATAGCTACTTTAGATGGCATAGCCCTGGCCTCCAGCACTACTGTGAAAAACCTTGGAGTTATTTTTGACCAGGACATGTCCTTTAACTCACACATAAAACAAATCTCTAGAACTGCCTTCTTTCAACTGCGCAAACTAGTCCATGCATTTGTTACCTCAAGGCTAGATTACTGTCACTCATTACTATCTGGATGTCCCAGTATCTCCCTAAAAAGCCTCCAGTTAATCCAGAATGACGCAGCCAGAGTCCTGACAAGAACTAGCAAGAGAGATCATATTTCTCCTATATTAGCTTCTCTTCATTGGCTCCCTGTAAAATATAGAATAGAATTTAAAATCCTTCTTCTCACATACAAATCCCTTCATAATCAAGCTCCTTCATACCTTAAAGACCTCATAGTACCATATTATCCCAGTAGACCACTTCGCTCTCAGAGTGCAGGCCTACTTGTGGTTCCCAGAGTTCTCAAAAGCAGAATGGGAGGCAGAGCCTTTAGCTATCAAGCTCCTCTCCTGTGGAACCAGCTCTCAGCCTGGGTTCAGGAGGCAGACACTCTCTGTACTTTTAAGGCTAGACTTAAAACCTTCCTCTTTGACAAAGCATATAGTTAGGGCTGGCTTCAGGCAACCCTGAACCATCCCTTAGTTAGTTATGCTGCTATAGGCCTAGACTGCCCGAGGACCATCGGTGCACTGAGCTCCCCTACCCCCCCCCCTTCTCTCCCACCTCATGTATATTCCACCATTGAATGTTACTAACCTTGTGCTCTCTCTCTCCCCTAGTTTGTGCTCTCTCCCTCCCTCTCTCTCTCTCTCTCTCTCTCTCTGTACCTTCTGCAGGTGTCCCTGGTCCTGGAGCTGTTTATCGCTGATGTGCAGTTACTGGCCCCACCAACTTGCAGTGTCTATTTGTTGTTTATTGTTGCTGTTCTTTTCTCTCTGCTCTATCCACTCACCCCAACCGGTCGAGGCAGATGGCCGCCCAAACTGAGCCCGTTCTGCTGGAGGTTTTTTTCTTCCGTTAAAGGGAGATTTTTCCTCTCCACTGTCGCCAAGTGCTTGCTCATAAGGGAATTGTTGGGTTTTTAGTTTTAGTTTTTGTAAAGTGCCTTGAGATGATTTGTATTGTGATTTGGCACTATACAAATAAAATTGAATTGAATTGAATTGAATTGAATTTAAAATCCTTCTTCTCACATACAAATCCCTTCATGATCAAGCTCCTTCATACCTTAAAGACCTCATAGTACCATATTATCCCAATAGACCACTTCGCTCTCAGAGTGCAGGTCTACTTGTGGTTCCCAGAGTTTCCAAAAGCAGAATTGGAGGCAAAGCGTTTAGCTATCAAGCTCCTCTCCTGCGGAACCAGCTCCCAGCCTGGGTTCAGGAGGCAGACACTCTCTATACTTTTAAGGCTAGACTTAAAACCTTCCTCTTTGACCAAGCGTATAGTTAGGGCTGGCTTCAGGCAACCCTGAACCATCCCTTATTTATGCTGCTATAGGCCTAGACTGCCCGAGGACCATCGGTGCACTGAGCTCCCCTACCCTAACCCTAACACTCCCTTCCCTTCCCCTCTCTTCCTCTCTTCCCCCCTCGCATGTATATTCCACCATTGAATGTCACTAACCTTGTGCTCTCTCTCTCTCCCCTAGTTTGTGCTCTCTCCCTCTCTCTCTGTTCTCTCTCTCTGTACCTTCTGCAAGTGTCCTCGGACCTGGAGCTGTGTATCGCTGATGTGCAGTTACTGGCCCCACCAACCTGCAGTGTCTATTTGTTGTTTATTGTTGCTGTTCTTTTCTCTCTGCTCTATCCACTCACCCCAAGCGATCAAGGCAGATGGCCGCCCAAACTGAGCCTGGTTCTGCTGGAGGTTTTTTCTTCCGTTAAAGGGAGTTTTTCACTGACCTCTTATGAAGCAAAAATCAAGGACCGTGATGTCGCCTGGCATGGCGAAGCCGAGGCTCCACCCTGAAGCCAGGCCTGGGGTTGGGGCCCATTGGTGTCTGGGTCTCCCCCCCAAGGGGCCCAGCAGGGCAAAGCCCGAAAGAGCGACGAGGGGCCACCCTTCTGTGGACCCACCACCCAATGGAGGATCCATAAGGGGCCGGTGACTAGTGGATCAGGCAGTGACTCTCTTCTACTCTGGAGTTGCACGCGGTGAGAGGCGGCGAGCTGGTGTGGGCTTGCTCATAGCTCCCCACCTTAGCCGCCATGTGTTGGAGTTTTCCCCCCAGAGTGAAAGGGTCGTTTCCCTGCGCCTTTGGGTCAGGCATAGGTCTCTCACTGTTGTTCGGTCCATAGGCCGAAACAACAGTGAGAGACCTATGAGAGTACCTGACCTTTTTGGAGTCTCTCAGGGGGGGGGGGTGCTGAAAGGTGCTCCTACTGGAGACTCCATAATTCTGTTGGGGGACTTCAATGCTCACGTGGGCAGCGACAGTGAAACCTGGAGGGGTGTGATTGGGAGGAATGGTCTCCCCGATACGAACCCAAGTGGTGTTCTGTTGCTGGACTTCTGCGCTAGTCACAGCTTGTCCATAACGAACACCATGTTCAAGCATAAGGGTGTCCATCAGTGCACATGGCACCAGGACACCCTAGGCTGGAGGTCAATGATCGACTTTGTAGTCGTGTCGTCAGACCTTTGGCCGTATGTCTTGGACACTTGGGTGAAGAGAGGGGCAGAGTTGTCAAATGATCACCACCTGGTGGTGAGTTGGATCCGCTTCCATTAAGGGGAGTTTTTCCTCTCCACTGTCGCCAAGTGCTTGCTCATAAGGGATTTGTTTTGTTTTTTGTTTTTGTGTGTCTTGAGATGATTTGTATTGTGATTTGACACTATACAAATAAATTGAATTGAATTGAATTGAATTGAATTGAATATTAACAGTCCCTGTAATTTACACATAAAGACTGCACACACTTACACGGACAATTTAGAATCACCAATCAACCTGACATACATGTTTTTTGACTGTGGGAGGAAACCAGAGTACCCAAAGAAAACCCACTGAGATAGGTAACACAGGGAGAACATGCAAACTCCACACAGAAAGGCCCCTGCCAGGTTTTGAACCAGGAACCTTCTTGCTGTGAGGCAACAGTGCTAACCACCAATCTACCGTTCTGCCCAGACTTCTTCCATTTCACAATTTCTGGCCACTGGGAACACTTGGAACTTTAGAATTGGTTTTATAGAAATGTCCTGTTCATGTCATACCACATTTTTACTGCAAAGACATACATACAGTTCCTTGGACTTCATGTACTGGTTTTGTCCCAACCTTCAGTGTGTGTGCCTTATAGTCACAAGTACAATAGCCACTCTAGTCAAATTCTAGGCACATCTCAAGGATGATTAACCTCTTAAGACCCAAGCTCTAGTTTGATATGCATTTTTTATTTCTCTTTGCTATTTGGGCTTATTGGACCTTGATAAGTATAAAAACTAAGCATCATCTTTTGACATGATGTGGTAATATAACCCTAAATGTGATGTGCACGCATGTGGACGCCAGGTCCTAAGAGGTTAATGAAACTAAAACTCTTCATACAAACTTTTAAATTCAGTACATAACATGTACTGTGTTGTATCTGTTGCTCTGAATTTTTCAAAGTTTCTTTTTATGCAGTATGAGTTGTACTTACAGCTCTGTCATGGCAAAGGGGCTTGCATGCCTCAGGAATGATTCTGGATCCCATTGGACAATGAGTCTCGACTAGGACAAATTCAGCATAGTAGTTCATTCCTGTTGTCATTATGTACTGAAAGAGAAGGAAGAAAGAGTAAACAAAGGGAAAATGCAGAGTTTCAAAGATGGCATACAGATGTGCCAAGGTAGGATGATGTTTTAAATAGTTGCAAACATATACTTCTGTACATAAATTAAAACACTGATACAAACATTTCTGCAGTGTTTGATTATGGTTTCTTTGCTAAAATAATTAATCCCTCTGTCTGCGGTAAATAAAAAAGAAGAAACTTTAAGGACTGCATTGTGCATGCACATGAGTGTGTGACTGTGTGAGAAACAGATTTTCTATACCGCTGAGCTTATCCGCCCCACTTCCTGCAGAACATAGTAGTGCTGGTTTGTGGTGTTCTGGTTGAATTGTTTGACAGCTTCATTAACAGACGTGAGACCTTCAGGGCTGTTAAGTGGCATCAGGGTGGGACAATCAGGGCACATTCTGGCCATCTCCATGTTAGATTTTACTGCAAATACACAGAATTAATGTTATAGTGTCTCTGCTTTGTGAGAGTTCCATAGTATGAAAAGGAATGTGTGAGCTATTACGTAGTGACACATAGACAGCATGACAGTTAGGGTTCATATCCCCTTGGCCCAGGATCTATCTATGTGGAATTTGCATGTTCTCCCAGTGGGTTTTCTCTAGGTATTCTGGCTTTCTCCACAAGTTCATACATGCAGGTTAGGGTTAGATTAATTGGTGACTCTAAAGTGTCTGTAGGTGTGTTTGTTTGTATCTATACTGTATGTCAGCCATGTGACGGACTAGTGATCAATTCAGGGTGCACTCTGCCTCTCACACAATATCAGCAGGAATTGGTCTGCATACCTCTCCAGGCCAAACACCAGTATTTTTAGTTGCTTTACCATAAAAAAAAAACTTTTCCCAACCATAACGATACTGTAGCTGCCAAGTGCAGTGTTATTGTAGACATGGAAAACTATAAAAATGTTACTCTTCGTGTAAACAGTTTATCTGTTGTAAAAATAATCTGTCGGGTTTGGATACAGAAGAGAAGGCCACCTTGTTGCGTGTCGCAGTTATATTTGATGACTTTGGCATCTCCAGTTTTTACAGTCATCATAACGGTACAGTTGGCCATCACTGCCTACAGTCACACAAAGACAGCAACATTTTAGTGCAGATGCCTCGGTCTTCATTACAGGAAATTTGTTAAAATCATCACATTCCGGCTGTAGAACATTGTGATGTTTGGAAAAGGGGAATTTGATTAAATAGATGGTTTAATTTTACCCGGGCATGATCTTCACGGAGCTCACAGTCCTCATACTCTTTGGGGTTGACAATATGGCACTTTGTCTCCAAAAGGTCCAACTGCATCTGGACACTACAGCCGTCATCTTCCTGAAAACAGTAAGAGCAATAAATCACTTTTTTTGTTCTTTGTCAAGTGGCTTCAAATGATATGTGATATTGTGATTTGGTAATATACAAATAAACTGAATTTAATTGAATTGAATCTAAATGTTGCCCACATCCCATCCAACATAAAGTTCTTAAGTTGGTCAGCCAAAGACCGGACATAAATACACATCACCAATGTCCATGTACCAGTACAAAAGGTATAAGCTGTAATTGTAAGGTCAACAAAACTAACAGCAGGCTCAAAAGGATGTCTAAAACACAAGTTACACCATCTATACCACCCACACAGACCTGAAAGTGTACTCAGATGAAACAAGTGAAAAGATTTGTTCTGATATAACAAGGATCATTAGGGACTCTTAGTACTGATACTGGAATCAGGCTTTAATTAGCACCTAAAATGTGTTACAAGTTCTAGGGGTTTTCATATTTGGGGATCAATTTACAAAAATAAAGGAGGGCTGAAAGAATAAAATTGTGTGACACAAATACAATTGAAAAAACAAACTGTTTGAAATCTGTAAAGCTATTAATAATATTACATGTGTCCCTGGCTGTTTTCTTCTTTCTTTTCTGTTATTTCTTGGTGAATATAGTAATGGAATAATAGTAACTCCAGCTTTCAGATACAGTGATAAATAGCCCCAGTATAAAGCCCCCTGAAATGTAGTGAAGACAAAGGTATAGTTTCCTAAATGGAAATTTAGGGAAATTTAATTTCCCTAAATGGAAATTTAGGGAACTATACCTTTCTTATACCTTTTCCAATTTGATGCCCTGGATCTCATTGAGTTGGAATTTGTAGCCATGGTGGTGATGCTCGTTGATGTGATTTGTTGCCAGATGTGCTGCTGTAGTTTTATTATCCTCATTGCATGTTACTGGCTCCAAAGCTGGAGCAGCACTGCAAATCAGCACTGCTGAGGACAGCAGCACAAGGATGAGTAATCTCAACATGGTTCAGAAGAGAGAGACAGTAGACCAATGCAGCCAGAGATGTTATATAGACACAGAGTGGGAGGGTGAGAGCGTGACAAACAAGAAAAATGAGATAAGAGACTGAAGAGGTGTACCATGAGGCAAAGGCAAAGAACAAACAGAGACTTTAACCAGAACATCTCAACTTATTTTGAAATGTCCAGTTTCATCATGCTGTCAACCTTTTGCTGGCACTTTGCATGTATTTCTCATAATAGTTCGTAGGAATAAAGGCACACAAAACATTAATAATAAAAGCTTGCTAAAGAAAAGGTAAAAATCAACCAGTGGGAATTCAACAGAAATATCACAAGAAAAATGAAACACTAATGAAATCTGTAGAGTTGCATCAACCTATTCCTACTCCAGCAATTACAGCAAATAAATCCACAGATCTTTGAGAAGTGGCAGATAGTATTTGTAGGCTAGATGGCATAACAGTATTATGAAACTTTTGAGTAGATTTCTTCTATACTGAGGTATACCCATTTTACTGTATATGTGGCAGCACCCAGCTTTAAAATCTTAAAGGAATTGACTTTCTGTAGTTGGAAGCAATAGCAACACTTTTTGTCCTGGCTGAACAGTGAAGCTGGTTGAAGGCTATGTTCACAATATGCTGAAGTGCAACAAATACATTTTTTCCTCTAAGTGATTCATATGTGATGTTTTTATAGAAGTGTGAACATACCAAATAAAGTGTTTTCAGAGCAGATCTTGGCCATTTGAATATGGTGTCTTAGATTCAAGCCATCTACTTTAACCAGACAGTTTTTTACCGCATAATTCAAACTGGTTATTATTGTTGTTATTGTTATCATTATTATTATTAGTATTAGTACTAGTAGTAGTATTACTATTATTAGTAGTTGTATATAGTATTATTATTATTAGCTATATTAATTATCATACAAATGTGAACTATATTAAACTGTGCTTATTATTATTATTCAACTAAAGCTGTAACCTTCATTAATCATTACTGGGTAACTTCTTGACATATTAAAAGAAAATAAAGTACTAGTTTGCTGTATTGATGCCAGTAAAGAGAAGCAGCCCCATGTTGCCACAGAATATTGTAGATTCATGGTTTGAGTAAACATTAGAAGGCTCAGTCATTATCTATCAGTCTGCACATTGATTTTGTAGTTTTGAAACCTCAATTCACTGCCAACAGGTGCAAACAGTTTAAAATATATCAGCTTCAATAAGTGAACAAACCAGGTTCATGCCAAAATATCAACACATAAAAATTGTATGTACATGCTTCATCCATATCTATACTGTGAACACATTGAACCTCAAAACATAACATAATGTCAAGGTTGGTGCAGCAGTCTGAAAAATAAATATGAACCATGTTATGATAGTGAATAGTTAAATGATTAAATAAGGCTGCATTGTTACGTGCATGGGAGATTGTCCATAGTCCATTGTTCAGAATAATACTGTCTTTGTACTATCACAGAGCACCTAGTTATGCCATCAAATTAATATAGAAATTGTTGGGTTTTTTTGTGGTTATCCTGGCAGCCTTTGCCCTGTTTGCCTGATCTGACTGCTAACAAACCTTGTCCCATTCACTGACCTGTGAACCTTTGCTTTTTCTCTACATGTTCTGCTGGAGTTGTGCATTTGAATCCAAACATAAACAGTTAAAGCTGTAAATGCAGGTATAACCTCCATTGATGACAGCTTAGAAGAATCATGTTTCAGCATTTACAATGAATATTAAAAAAATGAAAACACAAGTAACACTGCGACAGAAGTGCAAACAGCTTTAGATGATTAGATGACATGTTAATGATCCCCTGGAAGCGAAATTCTGGTGCTGTCACAGTCACTAATGAATATTCATTCTTTCTTACATTTGTTTGCTTTATTTAACTGTCCTAACTTGACATCCTGTGTAATGTATCATTTTTACAACTTATAAGCAAGCCTAGTGCTGGCCTTTATTTGCCCCTGAAACACTTATGAAAAAAGACCTATGCACACATTTTTAAAGTAAGAAATAGTTTTTGGACAACAGTGGAGGTCTACAATACAGATCAGTAAAGGTTCTGGGTTCACAGACGTTAGTAATAGACATAGCTTAGAAAATATGTCCAAAGGGGTCACATACTTTTTCTTGCCACAAGCATGTGGCTCCACTGTCTTCAACAAGTGCCCCAAAGCTGACCCATCTCTCAGCTGCTTCAGGCCCAGTTTACACAGATAAAAATGCACCATCCCAGTTTTATTAGCTAACTATCCAGAGTGTGCTGAAAACACAACTCAAACAAACTAAAACACTATTATGTCAAGAGGATCAGAGGTGTAGTTGAGTTTCTGTGTGTGAATGATATAGGGCTCTGGAACAACAAAAAGCTTAATGGGTGATCACAAGTATGTTGATACTGATGACATTGCTGCAGGTCTTGAAACTGTTTGAATACACCTTAGAGCAGTGGTTCCCAACACTGGTCCTCAAGGACCCCTGCCCTGCTTGTTTTCCAGTTATCCCTGCAGTACCCACAGCTGATTACCTACATCAGGTGTGCTCAGCCAACACTTTGACACAAGAATATCTACAATGAAATAATTGAAACACTAGCAAACATCATTCTTGACTCTGGAGAGTTTTGGCTGAAGAGTGACGGTAGTAGGGACAGGTGAACTGTTGAGAATTTGTCTATTATGATTAGGTTCGCATGTAATTCCATGTCAGAGGAGCATCTGATTAGGCTGCTTGACTACATGTACATGTCCTCGGAAATACTGAGACATCTTTCTGATGCTAGCTATGGGGTTGACAACATAGTTACCCAGTGTTGTGATGGTGTGTCAGTAAGGAATGGAGTAAGAAATGGAATGCAAGCATTACTTTAAACAAAGCTTGCAAGATATACACCATATATCCACAGTAATAACTATCAGTTGCACTTGTCTGTTCATGCCATGCAGGGTTAGCCATTTGCCAAAAATGTTTTGACCTCTCTACTTCCCTGCATAATTTCTTCCATCACCACTGTGTTGGAGAAGTTTAGTGTTGGGGAAGTTACTTGTAATACATTACATATTACTAGTTATTGTTATTTTTAAATAATTACATACAATATTACTGTGAATTGTAATGCATTATGATATTTTAGCATTACTTTTCAAGTTACTTTCACCAAAATCACCAAAGAAATATGACTATGTCACGTTTGTGTAATAATACACTGGACCAGAGTGAGTAGATTCAGAGGTTCTTGATTTTATTCAGATAGATATATAGATAGCACTTCACTATTATGTTCTTAAGAGACATAATTTCTTTAAGATCAGCAAATTTCTAGTATGGGAGCTTGGTATCTTGAAATCAGCAAATGTGATTTTACAGTCAATAACCCAACCGGCAGATGTCCGCCCAAACTGAACTTGGTTTTGCTGGTTTCTTCCGTTCAAGGGAGTTTTTCCTCTCCACTGTCACTAAGTGCTGCTCATAAGGGATTTGTTGGGTTTTGTTTTTTGAAAAGTGCCTTGAGATTGCCTTGAGTGACTGTATTGTGATTTGGCACTATATAAATAAAATAAATTGAACTGAATTGAAATTGATATGTCCACTGCATGTGAGGTTGGTGGTGGAGCATCACTTGAAAGAAAGAAAACTGCAAAGACGGGCTTTGTACCAAAATTTGGTGCATTCCTGTTGCACACTCTGCATATACTTGCTGGCTCTGCAGCAGATGAAGTGAATCTGAACAATTATTAGGCCCGAGCCCCCACTGAAGGTGAGGGCAAGGGACTTTTATAATTCCTCAATGGGCCAGGAGTGAAGAAGCAGGGTGGTGGCTTCAGACAGCGCAGGGCATTGACCCACACCCCACCATGGCGTGGGGATGCACGAAACCTTTCGGAAAATGTATATGATGTGGTTGCAATGGTGTGGTGGGCCTGGAAATTGTTAAGAAAGATTTTTTTTTTCCTTCTTCTGCCACAACCTCAAATTTGACCCCCTGAGCATATGTGAGAATTCACCAAAATTTATCCCAAATTCAGAATCACGTGAAAATTTTGTTTTTCAAAGATTTCAAAAACAACCTCCAAAGAATGGCTCAGTGGCACACCCGAAAAAAGTGAAAATACATTGCGCCAATGGGAGCCCAACTGACATTTTTGTCATTGCACAGTCACCAAGCTCTGCATGCTTATTCTTCATGTCGGGCCAAGAAAAAAGGCTTATCGAGGTCGTATGACCACCTGTTCCTTACTCAGAGTTTTTAACTGAATTCCCTGACTTCCTGTCTGATTTAGTGCTTAGATCAGATAAAGTCATTATAGTGGGAGATTTTAACATTCATGTAGATGTTGAAAATAACAGCCTCAGCATTGCATTTAATTCTATATTAGATTCAATTGGTTTCATTCAAAACGTTAATAAACCCACCCACTGTTTTAATCACACCCTTGATCTTGTTCTGACCTATGGCATCGAAATTGAACATCTAATAATTTTTCCCCCCAAATCCTGTTTTGTCAGATCATTCTTTAATAACTTTCGAATTTAAAATGATGGATCATGCAGCGTCTGGAAGAAAATTCCACTACAGCAGATGTTTATCCGACAACGCTGTTAATAAACTTAAGAAAATGATTCCATCTTTATTTGCATCTATGCCAAGTATAAACATAGTGGAGGGCAGCTGCCTTAATCCTACTCCCTACCAAATTGATCATGTTGACAGCGCTGTAACCTCACTGCGTGAAACGCTTGATTCTGTAGCCCCTCTGAAAAAGAAGTTAGTGATTCAGAGAAGACTAGCCCCATGGTATAATTTACATGTTCGTACCTTAAAGCAGGCATCACGAAGGCTGGAAAGGAAGTGGCGTTCCACAAACTTAGAGGAAATTTTTCTAGCCTGGAAAAACAGTCTACTAACATATAAAAAAGCTCTCCGTAAAGCCAGAACTGCATACTATTCATCACTAATAGAGGAAAATAAGAACAATCCCAGGTTTCTTTTCAGCACTGTAGCCAGGCTGACAAAAAGTCACAGCTCCGTTGAGCCCAGTGTTCCCTTAGCTCTCAGCAGTGATGAATTTATGAGTTTCTTTACAAATAAAATCACAACTATTAGAGATAAAATTCAGCAGATGCTTCCTATACCTGCAATAAATGAATCTTTTACTAGCCTTAAAAGTACAGAGAGTGTCTGCCTCCTGAACCCAGGCTGAGAGCTGGTTCCACAGGAGAGGAGCTTGATAGCTAAAGGCTCTGCCTCCCATTCTGCTTTTGAGAACTCTGGGAACCACAAGTAGGCCAGCACTCTGAGAGCGAAGTGGTCTATTGGGATAATATGGTACTATGAGGTCTTTAAGGTATGAAGGAGCTTGATTATGAAGGGATTTGTATGTGAGAAGAAGGATTTTAAATTCTATTCTATATTTTACAGGGAGCCAATGAAGAGAAGCCAATATAGGAGAAATATGATCTCTCTTGCTAGTTCCTGTCAGGACTCTGGCTGCGGCATTCTGGATTAATTGGAGGCTTTTTATTAAGATATTAGGACATCCAGATAGTAATGAGTTACAGTAATCTAGCCTTGAGGAAACAAACGCATGGACTAGTTTTTCTGCATCATTTTGAGACAGGATGTTCCTAATTTTGGAAATGTTGCGCAGGTGAAAGAATGCAGTTCTAGAAATTTGTTTTATGTGTGAGTTAAAGGACACGTCCTGGTCAAAAATAACTCCAAGGTTTTTTACAGTAGTGCTGGAGGCCAGGGCTATGCCATCTAGAGTACCTATAATTTTAGAAAAGTTATTTCTGAGATTTTTAGGCCCAAATATAATGACTTCTGTTTTCTCCGAGTTTAAAAGTAAAAAGTTACTGGTCATCCAAGCCTTTATGTCAGTTAGACAGGCTTGAAGTCTGGTTAACTGGTTTGTGTTAACAGGTTTAATAGATAGATATAACTGAGTGTCATCCGCATAGCAGTGGTAATTAATAGAGTGCTTCCTAATGATATATCCTAAAGGAAGCATGTACAGGGTGAACAGAATCGGTCCTAGCACAGAACCTTGTGGAACTCCATAACTAACTTTTGTTCGTGTGGAAGGTTCATCATGGACATGAACAAACTGGAATCTGTCCGATAAATAGGATTGGAACCACTTTAACGCTGTTCCTCTGATACCAATCACATGCTCCAGTCTCTGTAATAAGATGTTGTGGTCAATGGTGTCGAATGCTGCACTAAGGTCTAGGAGGACAAGTATCGAAACAAGTCCATTATCTGAGGCTAAGAGAAGATCGTTGGTAACTTTCAACAGTGCTGTTTCTGTACTATGATGTGCTCTAAATCCTGATTGGAAATCTTCAAATAGTTCATTCCTGTGTAAGTGGTCTGATAGCTGCTTAGCAACAGCTTTTTCTAGGATTTTAGAAATAAATGGCAGGTTGGATATTGGTCTATAATTAGCCAACACACCTGGATCAAGACTAGGCTTTTTGAGTAAAGGTTTGATTACTGCAGTCTTAAAGGCCTGTGGTACGTAGCCTGATACTAGAGATAAATTTACCAAGTCCAATAAAGATGAGTTCATTAATGGCAGGGTGCCTTTAAGCAGTCTAGTCGGGATGGGGTCCAAGAGACACGTTGATGATTTCGATGAAGCAACTACTGATGTAAATTCAGAGAGATCTATAGGAGAGAAGCAGTCTAAACATAACTGAGGTCCTACAGATGATTCAAGAGCTACTGTAGTAAAAGATTCATTTATTGCAGGTATAGGAAGCATCTGCTGAATTTTATCTCTAATAGTTGTGATTTTATTTGTAAAGAAACTCATAAATTCATCACTGCTGAGAGCTAAGGGAACACTGGGCTCAACGGAGCTGTGACTTTTTGTCAGCCTGGCTACAGTGCTGAAAAGAAACCTGGGATTGTTCTTATTTTCCTCTATTAGTGATGAATAGTATGCAGTTCTGGCTTTACGGAGAGCTTTTTTATATGTTAGTAGACTGTTTTTCCAGGCTAGAAAAATTTCCTCTAAGTTTGTGGAACGCCACTTCCTTTCCAGCCTTCGTGATGCCTGCTTTAAGGTATGAACATGTAAATTATACCATGGGGCTAGTCTTCTCTGAATCACTAACTTCTTTTTCAGAGGGGCTACAGAATCAAGCGTTTCACGCAGTGAGGTTACAGCGCTGTCAACAACATGATCAATTTGGTAGGGAGTAGGATTAAGGCAGCTGCCCTCCATTATGTTTATACTTGGCATAGATGCAAATAAAGATGGAATCATTTTCTTAAATTTATTAACAGCGTTGTCGGATAAACATCTGCTGTAGTGGAATTTTCTTCCAGACGCTGCATGATCCATCATTTTAAATTCGAAAGTTATTAAAGAATGATCTGACAAAACAGGATTTGGGGGGAAAAGTATTAGATGTTCAATTTCGATGCCATAGGTCAGAACAAGATCAAGGGTGTGATTGAAACAGTGGGTGGGTTTATTAACGTTTTGAATGAAACCAATTGAATCTAATATAGAATTAAATGCAATGCTGAGGCTGTTATTTTCAACATCTACATGAATGTTAAAATCTCCCACTATAATGACTTTATCTGATCTAAGCACTAAATCAGACAGGAAGTCAGGGAATTCAGTTAAAAACTCTGAGTAAGGAACAGGTGGACGGTACAAAATGACAAGTAGAACTGGTTTTTGTGTTTTCCAGTTTGTATGTGAGAGACTAAGAGTGAGGCTCTCAAATGAGTTATAACTGTTCTGAGGATGAAAGTTTAATAATAAGTTTGACTTGAAGATTGCAGCTACTCCTCCACCTCGACCTGTGCTTCGAGGAACATGATAATTTTTATGACTGAGGGGGGTTGATTCATTCAGACTGACATATTCATCCTGCTGTAACCAGGTTTCAGTAAAATAAAGTAGGTCAATTTGGTGATCAGTTATCAAATCATTTACTAACAGAGATTTAGAAGAAAGGGACCTAATATTTAATAATCCACATTTGACAGTTCTGTTTTTCTGTTCAATAAAAGGAGTGGTCTTAATTTTTATTAAGTTTTTATGAATAACTCCTCTTCTGTTAACTTCTGATTTGTTTGATTTATGCTGCTATAGGCCTAGACTGCCCGAGGACCATCGGTGCACTGAGCTCCCCTACCCTACCCCCCCCCCTTCTCTCCCACCTCATGTATATTCCACCATTGAATGTTACTAACCTTGTGCTCTCTCTCTCCCCTAGTTTGTGCTCTCTCCCTCCCTCTCTCTCTCTCTCTCTCTGTACCTTCTGCAGGTGTCCCTGGTCCTGGAGCTGTTTATCGCTGATGTGCAGTTACTGGCCCCACCAACTTGCAGTGTCTATTTGTTGTTTATTTTTGCTGTTCTTTTCTCTCTGCTCTATCCACTCACCCCAACCGGTCGAGGCAGATGGCCGCCCAAACTGAGCCCGGTTCTGCTGGAGGTTTTTTTCTTCCGTTAAAGGGAGTTTTTTTCCTCTCCACTGTCGCCAAGTGCTTGCTCATAAGGGAATTGTTGGGTTTTTAGTTTTAGTTTTTGTAAAGTGCCTTGAGATGATTTGTATTGTGATTTGGCGCTATACAAATAAAATTGAATTGAATTGAATTGAATAGAGTAGCTCTTGAATCATCTGTAGGACCTCAGTTATGTTTAGACTGCTTCTCTCCTATAGATCTCTCTGAATTTACATCAGTAGTTGCTTCATCGAAATCATCAACGTGTCTCTTGGACCCCATCCCGACTAGACTGCTTAAAGGCACCCTGCCATTAATGAACTCATCTTTATTGGACTTGGTAAATTTATCTCTAGTATCAGGCTACGTACCACAGGCCTTTAAGACTGCAGTAATCAAACCTTTACTCAAAAAGCCTAGTCTTGATCCAGGAGTCTTGGCTAATTATAGACCAATATCCAACCTGCCATTTATTTCTAAAATCCTAGAAAAAGCTGTTGCTAAGCAGCTATCAGACCACTTACACAGGAATGAACTATTTGAAGATTTCCAATCAGGATTTAGAGCACATCATAGTACAGAAACAGCACTGTTGAAAGTTACCAACGATCTTCTCTTAGCCTCAGATAATGGACTTGTTTTGATACTTGTCCTCCTAGACCTTAGTGCAGCATTCGACACCATTGACCAAAACATCTTATTACAGAGACTGGAGCATGTGATTGGTATCAGAGGAACAGCGTTAAAG